>NC_092022.1:8142500-8485000 GCF_042242105.1 Pempheris klunzingeri
ACCTGGTTTCTAAACTGAAATATTTTGCTCACAGCAGCCTTATGCATGAAGGATTCTGCTGTTATTTACCCATAAATCTGTCAGGTGTGTTGAAAAAAGGAAATTGTCGGTAACAAATGATTTGAAAGGGAACAAATGAAAGGCGAAAACTGAGTGCAAATCTTTCAACATAATAACACTTTGAGAATCAAAGTGTGGGAGGTGAGAACTCATCTATCCGGAATAAAGCTGATGGAGATTTAATTACAAGTTACTACTGAATGTTTCATTACTGGTATAATAGAGAGACCATTAAGTGAGTAAACCACAGTTTTGATTCCCACAATGTTGAGTGTGCAAGTGGAATCTGATTATGAGACAGAAATGAAATGTTTTTCTACTAATACCACTCTTACATCTTTTAGAATAGAAAAGTATGTGTTCATTTCAATGGCAAAATCCACATCAATATAACCACTAAAACTATAAATTCCCTCAAAACAAGTGTCAATGTTTGAGATTACAGGACATCAATGCTCATTCATCATGCTGGGAGCGTTCACAGTGAATGATTTCCTGTTCGGTCCTCTCCTGTCTCCTCAAGGGATCTTTTCGAAGATGTGATTTTTTTTTTAAACATTTCTACAACCCATCATTGCTTTGCACCAAAAATGTCATTGTTATTTCCCATCTATTTGTAGTCCTGTCAAGTTTAGAGAAGTGGACAAAGTGACACATTGGTAAACATACCATCTTTGAAGGACCCACGTTGGTTCTGGTTCCTCTTTCTCCCAAGCGTCCGCTAGAGAGGAGACAGCAGTGCAGGCTGACTTTAACACTGTGTATTGCACGTGCCTTAATGATACTGACAATTTTATTACACTTTTCATCTCCCGACATTTCCAGTAGTGTCTCTTTATATCAGGACCTTAAATATAGTGTTTTTTGAATACTGTCTGGTAAAACCCCTATGAGGACTTCCTCAACAATGGTGCTGGTCTGGACGGTAGGAAACCGTTGAGGAAAGACGCGGTCATCCCTATGACTAAAGGATAATTTGACCGAGGTTGTTGCCAGTGCTTCTGACTGTGACCTATGAGGCTAAGTGAGGAACAAAGCTGCATCAGCTGGACTTGAAATTGACACTTTCATTTAACCAGTTTGGACATTGCATGGATATAGATGAATTTATTGCTTGAAAATGGCTTCTTCTGATAGCCCTCCAATATAAAACACTCATAACAGCTAAAACATAAGTGGATAAAATTCTTTTTACTGTTTTTTTAGCTAACTGTAACAACAAATTCAGTTTAATTAACTATGAGTTTATGGTAAATGGACATAGTATAACACTGTCATTTGGAACAAATCACTCGGTGTATGTACCTTGCGTCCAGGGCTGCGTGCTGGACCAGGACTGGGCCCTCTGTCCTCTCTGACTGGTTTCAGCGTGGTTACACCCCCTTGTCCCGTCGCCATGGCTTCAATGTCCAGGCTAGTCACAGCCGCTCTGTATGACTTGTTTCTGCGGTTCCTCCTCAGAGCGAAGCCATCTCCGTCACTGTCATAATCCTCCCAGGACACATCAGGCCCCTGGGTTGAGTGACGGCTGCGGATCCCACTGTAGGAGTTCTCCAGTCCCACTGGGAACGTCACCACGGTGGTGTGGTGGCGGTTCTTAGGCCGGCTGGCCATGGCTAAATTCTTGGGAATGAGCTGTTGGGTGCCAACCTTCAGCGCTGCCGGACTCTGGGTGCTCAGAACCACCTGCTGAGGCGCCATCATCCTGACCACAACATCTTCCTGGGGCACGGGTGTTTCAGGGTGGAGTGTGGGGGAGCTTTGTGGCTGGTAGCAATCATCGCCCGGCTCTGATATATGAAGCGCTGTGGAGAAGTGGCTCTCCAGAATTATAGGGGCCTGCTCGTCCATGTAGCTGTCTGACTGGCTGTGGGACATGGCGTCCTCCTGCAGTCACCTCAGCCTGGTCCACCGAGCTCTTCAGCACCTACAACATTGGAGGAGTCTGAAGAAGAGGGGGAAAAATTACAGCCCTGCATGCATAACCTGGAGACATTCAGAAGTCCACACTACAGACAGGAAACATGTACAAGCAAGCACCTTAAATGGAGATACAGTTGTAACATGAGTGTCTCTTGTGTGGATGACCCTCAAATACCACCGGTGACCTATAGTGGGGCTCCCAGATCTCTTCCCATCGAAGAAGGGACCCGTGATTCAATCCCCCAGTCACACACTTGGTCAGCCACTTGTGTCAGTCCACAAACTCTTCTACATGGACTCAACCCGTGACTCACCGCTCACTCCTACACTGCACTCACCCACAGAAAAAGCACACACAGCAGAGTCCTGCTCCAGCAAATCTGTGCGCCACAGAAACTACAAGAAAACAAAGTCACACTTTGTTTTCTGATAATCCTCACCTGCCTGAGTATAATGTCAAGTGCAGACACACACACACACAGGCCTAGCTCTTACAGACATTATTAGTCGCTCATAACAGTAGATAAACACATTTATCTGCAGTTTAAAAGCATATACAAATACAGAATATTACGTAATTGGCTTGGTTTTTCCTGTTCGGTTGCAGTCCAAATGTCCAATAACTTCGAAAGAAAGGATTAGTGTGGGAGCAAAAATGTCTGCCTCACATTCCCATGGCTAATAACAACGCGGTGACACGCAGTAGAGTAAAGCCTGAGGCTGAGGGCAGCTGTCCTACCTGCCTGAGCGGGGTGACCTCACAAACACCGGCCTCTCTTACTGAATGCTGTCCCAGGTTGCTGTCCGGTTCACGGAGAGGTGCAGCTTTAGCAGCAGCTGTAGTCCCCCGCTCTGCTCTCTCACATATTTCTCCTCTCTCTCTCTCTCTCTCTCTCCCTCCCTCACTCTATCTCTCCCTCCGTCCCTCTCTTTCTCCCTCTCTCACTCACTTCCTCCTCTGTTTGCGGGCGCCCATTAAGCCGCGCCGCTGACGTCACTACAGGTGAGCGTCAATCAATCGTCGAAAAGTGCCGATTTATGTCGAAGCAGGCGAAGGTCTGCAGCCACGGAGGCGACTGTTCACAGCAAAGCAGCTCAGCATTTGGACTTCGCTGCAGTCTCTGCGTTGCTGAACTTATTCACTTACAATAAAATGCATTTAGAACGTCAGGTGGAGTTTGAGTGTGTCCTCTCACACATTTCTCTTCGCCTTCTGCAGGTACAGGAAGATAAAATGTTCTAATTTATTTGATCTTCTATTGAATCTCTTCGATGTTTCTTAGTTTACTCACTTTTGTTTGTTGACATTAAATCCACCTGACTGAAAACACGCAGCTCTTTGGCGCCCTCTCATGACCAATATGAGACACTACAGTCTAATTAAACACACACACGACCTACAGGACTATTAAACATGTGTTTCCATTGGAGGAAATACAATCACACTGTGAACGAATGCATGTTTGGTGATTTAAGATTTATTATCTTCAATTTTAACAGTCTGAAAATATAATTGTACATGAATTAGCCAACATCCTATTCAAGCAAGGCTGAGACATGTAATATAATGCGTCATGAAAACAATGAAACGACAAAATTCTCAGAGGGTCACTATATACAGAGTTGAAATATATATATAGAAAATCAAATGGCAATGACGTTTACATCATTTTCAATTTCAACATCATATGGCATCCGATGACAGTGAATTAGAATATTTCCAAATGATTCCCCAACCAGGACCATGTCTCTCATGACGACATGATGTGTACGCTCGACACCCTACATTTGCAAAAATGTACATCGAACATAAATGTCGTAAACATAAATAATAATTTCTATCATGTGGGAATACTTGTGTATCACGCTCAGCAAAGACACCCAGCATGATTGTGAGCTTCGGATACTCATCAGTGCACAGATTCATTCCTCTGCTAACATGCAAAATGTGTTTCCTCGGTTCTGCCAAAAACACTCAACACAGTTTTCCCACATTTCCATATTTAGCTCTAAATTGATGAACCCATGCCCAAAAAATGTCTGAATCCTAGTAGCTACTGCTTCAAAACCCGGAAGTAAAAGGGCCTGTTTAGACCAGATCATTTACAAATTCAATTATTATAATTATCATAATAAACCTGGTGTTTGAGTACTACTACCCAGCTGGCATTATCTAAGGAACGGTACATGTTTGATGTTACGGCAGTTTCTGGCAGACAGAGAGCTCTTTGCATTCTGTAAGCAGATCTGCTCATCAAAGATTCATCCTTCAGGTTAGTGGGACAAAGGCCGGAACAGGACACAGGACAAACTGATGAGTTTTCTCTACTTTTGCAATATTCAGTGTGCAGATAAGAAGTCAGGTGTAAGACGCTGCTCTTCACATGTGCATTTTTCTCCTTAAAGGCCATGTTTAAATATAAACCTAGCAGAACTGTACTTTGTTTTTCTTTTGTTTTGACTGAAAATCTAGGGTCCTGTGGTCAAATGTGCTTAATAATCACAATATGCCTAATTCGCATTTCGAAACACATGCACACAACATTTCACATTCATGACCACAACAGCTTAACATTTAGGTCACATATAGAAAAATTAAAATGGAACATTGCAGCTTTTGTCCAGTGATAACAATTTGCACAGCTACATAATCTTTACATTATTTAAAATAGGATATATATATTCATATATCTCAATATTCCAAATCCACAGAAATGACAATTAACTTATCTAAAGAAACAAATTAGTTTGAGCAGTGACAGGATTACAGCTGTGGCAGTAAAATGAAGCCATTTAGAAAGTGCTTCTATGAGCTTGATACAAAAATCTCATGACTAAGTATATAACATGATAAAGATGTGATATTGTCTACATACAGAATGTATTAGCTGCTTCGGGGGTTTAACAAGCCTGTGCTGAGTATGTCTATGTCATTTGTGGGTGACACAACTGTTATGAAGCTACTTTTCCATCCATTACATAACGGTGAGTGTGGCTAGTGAAGAAAATACACATGCAATGACTTTCTCCTCATGGCAAAATGCTCACATTTAGCCCCTTTGCATCATAAACCACTTTGTTTGAGTAAAACTTCTATGTGAAACAGCATCTATTGATTCCCAGGAAAGCAAATAGACAGATACTACCGATCAATCTTCATCTAATTAAGGAAGATAGCAAATGTCTTAAGCGAGTAGAATCGGTGCACGTTATTGTTAGCACTAAAAGAGTTTGTGTCCATGTGACTTTAAACAGGACGTGCTTCACCCAGCCGGTGTGGACAGCAGCAACCACAGCACAGTCCAGCGTCTCTGGAGGCCGAGGAGTGACACAGGTTTCAGAGGAGACAAGCTCTTCCTCAGTGTCCAGTGTGCAGTGCAGGGTGGAGGGTCAGGGATGGGGAGGTGATCAGTGAAGGCCTTGGGGGTTTGGGGACGGAGGAGGCGGAGGCGGCGCAGTTCACTGTTTGGCTATATCCCCTTTCTTCAGAATGATCTGTCGCTGCCAGGGGGCCAGCTTGGTCTCGTCGTAGCCCATGGTCCGTAGTCGCTCCTGCTCCGTCTTCTCCTCTTTCTCCTTCGCCTGTTTGGCCTGCTTCTCCGCATTTCTACAAGCATCCATGAAAAAAGGTCGACAATGGGCGGGAGACAAATTTTTAAAAAATCATCAAATCTCACATTAAACCAGTTTATATAACACAAACTAAAATACAACAGTTAGTTATAATATTGATGCACTTAGTACTCCAGTTAAATGCTCTCTTGTGGGATAAATTTGAGTTTTTTCAAGCATTATTATTACACTCCATGGACACCAACACCTCATTCATTATGAATATGCTGCTTTCAAAGCCTCCACTCCTCTGGGACAACTTTCTACAAAATTTTGGAGCCTTGCTGCAAGGATTTCCTCCCATTTAGTCACAAGAGCACTGCGGTTTAGGCACTCATGTTGAGTAATAACGTCTGGCTCATAGTTTATCCCTAAGGTGTTTGATGGGGTCAGGGGCTCCCTGCACTCCAGGCTACTTCTGCTAAACCAAGCTAGGAAAAACATTTCTTTATGGACCTGGCTTTGTGCATGCATGGGGGTAAGATCATGCTCAAACAGGAGGCAAGACAAAATTAAAAGCACTGGAACACAAGACTTTGTAGAGCTCTTAATTGAGGTTTTACATGGCAGACATTTTGTCATCTCATAGCAGGATGAGCACAGGTTGAAACAAACTTCTAACAATGGCTCCGCTCCATTAAATGTCCCAGTGAGCACTTCACACCACCAGGACCTTCTGCTCACGCTCACGTGAACGGAATATAGTCGTTTTTAATGATCTATCATTATTACACATGTGCTTTTCCTGCTATGACGAGACAGCATGTCTGCATAAATGAGGGGGGAAAATGCGTACATTACGTCACTGTAATGAGACCATGGGATTGGCTGCTCAGATCACGTGTTAGTAATTTGAACACGCGCAAGACAACTGCGTTAAAAGCCACGAGCATACAAAGCTAGCGTTGCAGAGCCGCGACAGGACGGTTTTTTAAAGTAATACTTTACTGTCCCAATGTTTTAGAAACACTGCAATGTGAACTAAGCACTTCGTTTGTTTGTGTATCAGCTGATGGTTGGCATGAACTCACAGGCTGTATGGGCCCTAATTTACTCCACAAAGCGACCTCCTCCAAGCCTCAGGAGCAGAGGTATAGGCCTTAAAATGACAGGTGAGTCTATGGTAGTCTGGTGGAGGGTTAGCTAGCTGAAGGAGCCAATGCCTGTTCCCTGTGCAATAGACATATATGTGTTTAATTATTACTTTGAACTGTACATAGTTTTTCTTGTATAGCTACTGCTTATTTACCTCCTTTCTTTTTCTGTTTATCGATTTTTTTTAAATCCTGGAGCGGCATTGAAGGCGGAAGTGCAGAGCAAGAATTTCATTGTGCAGTGAAACTATTTTTAATAACAAAACGATTGAATTTAATTGTTTGTTGTTTTTTTAGTATGATTTTTTTCTTTGTTCTTTAATGCACAGGCTACTTAAATGTATGTCAACGTATCCACCTCGGTAGGTTTTAACCTTGGAGACCTGCGTTTGAAGCTTCGAGTTCACCTTCATGGGCGCCGCCATCTTGTTTTTTTTTTTTAAATCACAAGTGACGTTTGTGTACGAAGCCGCTTCTGATTGGCTAGTCACAATGTAGTCCCGCCCTAATACATACCCTGCTTTATTATCTATTTTCCTCTAAATGGCACCATAATGTAATTAATGAACACCGTACTCTGTTGGAGAAGACTGTAAACAAGCGCATGAGAACATAAACTCACAAGGAAAGTGTTTACCGAGGTAATAAATTAAATGAGAAATTAGGTAATTTCCTCAGACTTCTACACAACCGGAATTCTTTTCAAGTATAATGCAAGTATAGTCGCCCCCTGCTGGGCAATTCAAAGAATGCAGGTTTAAGGAACTTCCGCATTGGCTTCCCCTTTCAGACCCGGAAGCTACGTCCACTTCTTTTTTATAACGCTGTGATTTTAACTGTGAGGCTTTTACCCCATGAGCTCAGTTGGGTAGTCGCAATGGGACATTTGTTGGCCACTAGATGAAAACTTTAATGGCAGATTTATAGTCTCTAGTCAAAATCATCAATCATTCTTATTTAATAAATTTTACAAGAAGCTCATTGTCATGTAAATATTACTATATGAGGAATAAATAATCTGTTCTTACCTCTTTTGTTCCCTGCCACATCAGGAGAACATAAACACAAAGGGAAAAGGTGTAAATCTCTTAAACAGCAACAAGTTATTCCACAAGTTACAGCAATTAAGACACTATAATGAGGTGTGCCAATGACCAAATGAACACAGAATGGCTCAACATCAACATTAAGTGGAAAAGACTGTAGTTGAAAAGGTGTATTGCAAAAGTTTTATGCAAAACTGGACATCTTTCCAAACAGATCAACAAAACCTGTACAACAAAAGCATTAAAAAAAACAGATGAAGAGAGTAACAGAACAAATTTGTCATCTTTTCTTTCAGATAAACACAACCAACTTTGCATCAAAATAATGAAACCATCTCGAGTTAAAGGCCATTTAATACTGTAGACCCACCTGTGGCAGTCAAAGCAGCAGTTTTCAGTAGCTCTTGTGCATGCACATGGTTAACATCATCAGTTAATTGGAGACTGGAGACTTTTTTTAAAATGAAAATCCTCTGTTTACAGTCTTAGCGAGTCACATGTCTGTAAACTAAGACTGAGTGCTCGTAGAGTTGAAAAACACCTCCACACACTTTGTGTTGTGTGCATGGGTCCATTCTGTCTGGAATAAATGGGCCATTACGGTGGTGTAATGGTGCAGGCAAGGTTTTCTTGGCACTTAGATCAACTTATTATTTTTTGTATTGCAGAGCTTATCGAAACCAGCAAACTTCTAATACAGTGAAAGAGTGCATTTCTGGAATTTAAGGGGAAAAATGGTTCAGAGCATGGCCAATTTGAGGAAGACCTTAATGTCCTTATTTCAGATTATTTCATGGTGATTGCACCCGAGTACGGCAACACATGCAAACACCAGGAGCATAGTCTCCCTTACTGGCACACAATATAATAAATATGGTACAAGAGAATAGGATAAATGAACGTGCAGAGCAACACAGCTTCGTTACTCACCTCTCTTCGTCCATTTTCTTCTTCATCATTTCTCTCCTCCAGGCTGGCATTGATGCCAGTCGTGCAGTCTCCTCCTCCACCTGTAGAGGGACCGAGGGGTCAGGGCAGAGACAGAGACAGAGATAGGGGCCCATAAGAGTCAGTAAAGGATTTTCACTGTGACAGCAGCCCTCCCATCCTGCTTTGCATTACCTCATCCCTTGGTGAAGAGGTCATCCTCAGATAAATGTCAAGTGAAATTTAAGTTCTCTTTCAAACTAGAATTGTTATGCAAGGTTAAGGAATTATCAGGAAAAAAAAACCTGTGTCTTCAGGTTCAATAATCAATTCTATAAATTAAGGAGGGCCACTTATACATTTTTACAAGACAGAAATTCAAGCAATTCATGCTGTCAGTTAGGGCTGGGTGATACAGCTGAAGTTAAAATAACAATATGAAAAATCACACACAACTTGATTTAATTGTTCTTCAATGCAATAAAAAAAAATACTAATGTGTCCCACACTAGTATATTGCATCAGAAACGCTTCACACATGCAAAACAAAGTCATTCACCTCTCGTTTTAGTTCTCAAATACTTACATCAATTTTTGTTGTACTGTTTTTTTTGGCATTTCCCGGGTCCTACTCTGCAAAGCTAATCAGATAACTCAATGAATCTGCTCACTGAAAGGAGTTAACTGGAGTCTCTCGGTGGTTGTGTCTGTCTTTGAAAACCACAATCAAATCAGTCATAATCAATCTAAAGTGGTATTGAGGTGTGTCCATGCCTGCAGTTTCACATAAAGCCTCTCTACATGCTGGAGTGGGCAGGAAAACGTGTAATGTTCACATTATCAAATGTCAAAGTTTTGACAAACTGCCTTTATGGAAGACTTGACAGACTAAATAGTGCATATAGTGTACTGTGTAAACTGATTTATGTACTTAGAACAGCAAACAAAGATTACAATGGGTACTCTTCTCCTGTTTCCTTAAAATAAAATACAGCTTTTTGAATGTACAGGACATTGTTTTACAGGATGTTCTGTAAGACAAAACACACCAACAGTAACTGGATCCTTTTCTCTTTCTCAGGCTGTAATTGGAGGTGGAGCGGAGGGAGAGAGAGGGCAGCCATCTTGGATTTCTCATCTTCGGCTGAAGATACATTACCCCTTTGCATTCCTCTGACTAAAGCTTTTCACTTGCCCTGGCAAACATGAATCCAGGTAAGATTATCTACACAATGAATTTTTAATGATTCCCTGGGGATTTACAGAGCAAAAAAAAAAAAAATACAAAAATAACAAAACAAAAATTAGGTGATATATTTGCTATGCTTGGTAATTCATTCACGTGGTCTCAAGAGGATTGTATTAACACTGAAATAAGGTCACCTATTACTAATTAATGAGCCACAAATTTATTTGTGTTTTGTTTAGCTTAAAACGGGTCAAATACATTAAGTACAGCTATATACAGTCAAACCTAACGAGGGATGGATGGCACGGTCTACATGTACCTAGTTGGCAGTGCCATCGCTAATGATTTGCACATGTATGGGTACCTGAATGTGACTTGATTACAAAATGTCTTAGTATTGTATAAACCTATGAATTGTACATTGTTTACACTATGTTGCGTATTTTAAAATTTGGAACATTTAATCATTTGTCACCGCTATGTTATATGGTAAGTTATGTAACAGGAATTGTAGAAAAGGAACATACACAAATAATTAAGTATGTGGTACTGGTGTAGAGCTCAATTGTTTGAAGCAACCAAACAACACTAGCTTTAGAGCAAACTTACTTTGGACATTGCCTTAGCCTGGAAAGCATAACAATAATAGTTACAATGAAAAAAGTTTCTCAAAATTCCCAATGATTCAGGTAAAACTTTTGTGTCATATTGCTACACACCATTATGGATTATAACTGTATGAATTCTCAGATTCAGTAATAGCTTATGTTATGACCTGACTGGTTGGGGTGCATACCACTTTGATGCAAATGTGTTGAGCAGTAAGTTCCCAGTTTGATTCTCGGGTAACTGGCATTTTTCCTACATAAAAATTACAGTTCTATACATTGTATCATCAACTTGGTATTAAAAACACGACTGCACACTCATTACTACGCTACGAACATTCACAAAATCTGAAACAAATCTATATATATGCTTTTAAGTTTACCAGCTGACAGGCTTCCCCTTTTGGGCTGTGAGTTGATCAAGATTCACTGTAACCTCCTTATGGCTCCTGTAAGCCACAGATAGCATGACAGCGGGTGGTGCTAAGAGGGTTATTTGAAGGTAATCTTGATGGTGCAGATGAGTCACTATGAGACCAGTGTGGTTCTTCATTGCTACATGTGTTGCAGCAGAGGATTACACACCCACAAGCTTGGTGTTTCACAGTGGCTCTTTCATTGTTGCGTATATCAGTGTGATTATTTAAACTGTATTAATTTGTTCTGATCTCTATTCAAATATTTGAATAGAGATCAGACCAAATTCTATTCTAATATTTGAATAGAGATGTAATAACTATACTGTTCATGTGTTTAAGTTGAATAACCAACAGTTGAAGTAGAATGACTTTGGAAAGAACTACTGAAAAAATATAATCACAAAAATGTCAACAAACTTTATTTCTAACAGCAATGTAGAAACCAAATAAT
Source organism: Pempheris klunzingeri (assembly GCF_042242105.1). Lineage (NCBI taxonomy): Eukaryota > Metazoa > Chordata > Actinopteri > Acropomatiformes > Pempheridae > Pempheris > Pempheris klunzingeri. The sequence continues at coordinate 8,153,830 of NC_092022.1, forward strand.
AAATGAATGCAAATTTGAATCATGGAAAGTTTAAGCAAATCTCTCAAAAACACTCAAATTATAAATAGAGTAACAAAAAGACAAGACTTCATGGAACAATTATAAACCTTTCATTTGATGTTTCATTTAGATGATAATTACTTCGTTAAATGAATGGTTTCCCCTGCCAACAGAAATTTGTAAAATTCGAGCTCTGAATTACTAATAAAAGTCTAATCTGTTTTCCCCTGGTCTTGAATTTACCAGACCTTTTAATCTTTGTAATCTATATTGAAAGGCACACAATGTATAAACAAAACCATGAGGCCACAGGTTTAAAAACAAGGGCCATTTGTGAACCATGAAGTGACCTTAAATTCTTGCAAACCCTCTGAAAATGTAGATCCTTTGCCTTGACTGCTTCAAGTTTTTATTGTGAGGTTAATCTCTTGCCTTTCTAAGAGAATGAATCACTGAAGCTATCACAAAATGAAATGCAATCTGAAGTGTTCAATAAAAACAAAGTATGCAGAGTTTTACCAATTATGTCCTTCATAATAAAGATGATCTAAACAAACACACTACATGACTTTTATGGCAAATCTTTTCCTTTAAAAACTTGTTTTCCTAGAAGTCGTGTACCATGGCAATCAATCATACTAAATTCAAAAAGCTCTTGGTTCAACACAATTCAAAATGAAATGGTTGTAGCAAATTTGCGCAACACACACATGTATAGATGTTATATTTTTCTCATATTTTTATATTTGTATTTATTCTTATATTTGTTAAATCCCTTGTTTTTGCACTGTTACTGACACCTTGTTTCTGCACCTTTTATATCTCTTCTGTTGCTGTAATATGTGAATTCCCCCAGTGTGGGATAAATAAAGTCTCTCTTAGCTTATCTTGTGTGTCTTTTGACATCACAAGCTTTCTTTTCATCCACTTTGTCAAATGGTAAAGTCAGCAGAGCTAAGTGGATGGTCTTTGGTTTGCTGCAGTTAAGTCTCTTCTGTGACATGGCCTAAAAGCTAACCCACCAGATTAGTTTCCGTTCTCAGCATACTCCACTTTGCACGTTAGTTTCCCGGATCCTGCTTGTCATACATGGTTGTACAGGTGAACTGGGCTTTTAGTGGACCCTTTGTTCACAAGGTTGTTAGATATCAAAAAGCTCAGCCTCCTTTTCTTTCCAAAAAGCAAAGCTTCGGTCAATGTATCTGATGATCTCCTCATTGCTGAACTCTTTGAGCTCATAGATCACTTTAATAGAGTCTTCGTTGGGTTCATCTCTGGGTGGAGGTTTATCAATGTGAGGTTCCTGTATGATTTTAACAGTAACAGGTGGAACATCTTTCAATGGATCTGCTCCTGAGCTTTCTGTTGCGTCTTGTAGTTTCTCAACCTTTGCTGTTGCATCAGTGTGCTGTACAGTTTCGGTTGTCGAGTTCAGCGTATGGTCCTGCTCTGAACTTTTCCCGTTAGAAACCACTGCCTCATTTGATGACATCTGCTCACTGCCTTTCACACTGCCCTGAGCATTGTCCTCCAGTGAGTCCTTAGCAGTTCTCTGCTCCACACACAGAACATTATCAGATACTCCACCCTGCGAAGCAGCAGGTGATGGTGATGGGCAAACATCTGATTGTGAGGCTGGTGGGGAAGTTTGTGGTGATGGAGGAGGTGGGGGTGCAGGATGGGTAGGTGGTGGAGGTGGAGGATGAGAAGGTGGGGGAGGAAGTGGCTCCTGCATTGGCATAATGGACATGTCGGGAGACGTGGAATGTAGAGAAGCCGTCATTACACCTCCCCCCTCATTCAAGTCTCCAAAATACTTGAGTTTTATGTCTTCAAAACCATCTGTCCATTCTCGCTTCCCTCTCTCGATTTCCTCCATGACCTCTTTGTGAAACTGCCTAATGACCTCCCATTTATGGCTACCAAGGCGGTCAAACATCTCATAGCACAAGAGGTGGCGGAATTTGCGTTCGCTGCGAGACATATTCATTTCCAGCAACTGGAAGTATCCAAGCATGAAGAGGTCAAGGGTTAGGCTTTCGTAGCTCACAGGTGACCCATTGATGTGTGGCAAGAAGTGCTCTGGCCAGTAGATCATCTGGGCACGACTCAGCCTGCGGATCTGGCGTGTGGGCACTTGGCTCATGATTGTCCTCCAGTGGCCAATCAGATTTCCTACTACCTGCTTTGACTTCATGAAAAGGAGGAGTTTGTCATCTTCACTCTGCATCTCCCCACCAATCTGTGCACTAAATTGGTTGTAGTCCTCCCAGACCACGCCTAAATGACTTGCTCTCCTGCCAGAATATTTAGTCCGATAAGATTCAGAGATGGTGTACTTCCGCCAGTGTTCAAGGAACAGGAAGACGATTCTCTCTTTCCTCATTTCAATACATTCCTGGACATAGCTTAGATCTGTCTGCACCTCCAAGCTTCTTGTTAGTTGATCATTATTTAATATGGGGTCTGCAGAAAGAACCTGGTTGAACTGCTCAATGTTAGTTGGAGCCATTACCTCAGTGGACACATACGTCTGAGGAGCTTGAGATGCAGTGATAAGTGGCTCTTCAACAAGTGGTAAAACTGATTCCTCCACTGAAGGTAAATGTCCATTGGTATGGGACTGATGGACCTTAGCAGAGGAACAAGGGCCATCATCCTTACTAATTGTCTCTGGACGATAAGTAGGTTCACTTACCACAGGGAGTGACCTCTTGCGTTTGTAAACCCTATTTGCTGTGTTATTTGTAGACTGCGGCTGATTCTGAATTTCATAATTGGCCTTGAGGTTTTTCACTGAAACTCCACACTGCTTTATTTCCTTCTCCACATCCTCTCTTGTTGAGAAGGACTGAGACCGTCCAATAAATCCAGTGCTAACTGATCCTGCTGCTTCAGACTGACCTGCACTCAAATTTATTGCCTCTTCTTGGGGATATCCTTGACATATAAGATCCAAGATGTCTATCTCTTTTCCCCCAAGAGTGGCAAGAAGAATGGCCATACTCTTGAGCAGGGTAGAAATCTTGCTGCACCAGGCTGGAAGATCTTCAGCTTGACCATGTACCTGCTTTGGATTGACTGAGAAGTGCCCTTGATTGAGGGCGGCAGAAACTGGTAGGAGCTGGTGAAGCTCCCGCTCGAGTTCTTCCAACTCCTTCTCGACTTCTGAGACCTTGTGCATGACCTGCAAGTTCTCAATTTGCTTCTCAATACGGTTTAGGTCAGCCTCTGTCATCAGTTCCCCAAATGGGCCCAAAATGGCATTGTGGGCGTGGGAGTAGTGCCATTCCTGAGGCTGGTAGTGCCCGCTTGCCACAAACTAAATCAGAGGTCAAAGGAGACCAAAAGACAAGAAAAAAGGGAAGGAGGAGGGATTCCTTCAGCTTGAAGTTCCTGGTGTGAACACACGCTTCAGTGCAATCCATCTTGACACACAGGATTTACATGGATTTAGTGGTGCAATGGCACTGCCTCATTACAAGCGCAGGACTCTCTACATTGAATTTTGAGTCAAAGAGAACAGAGAAACCTTTGTCCTTTTTGAGTGAATTGCCAAACTGTTTATACCACTATTGATGTATATAGAATATGGATTAGTGTTACAAGTGTGCGACATGTCTATATTCGTATTTTCTAAGCACTTGACACTGCAGATCTTTTACATTTGCTATAAATCCCTCTATAAAGTTTCTTTCCCATTTTTATGAGTCAGTTTTTTATGTTTTCAGTTACATTAAAGAGTAACTACACAAAGGCTGAGAATTCTGTCCAGAAGGGTGATTTCTTTTTTATTTTCGTCTGTCTGCAAACCAGATATGATGTAACATTGCACTATAATGCAATGTTACATCACTGTTGGGTACTGGCACCAGTGCAACAGACAGACACACTCCAGTGCACACCCAACAGTGATAGGAAACCGCATTGGGTGTGGTTAGAGGTGCAACAGAATTGAAACTGTCAACCCAGAGAGGTCAATGGAACAAAGTTTTTTTTTTTCCCTGATTAGGGGTCTTGGTGTGAAGTTACTCTTTAATTGGTTATGATCTGCCTCTATGATTTTTAGCTTCACTGCATGAACATTTTATTAGCTGTATACTGCAACTTTAAGGGTAAAGTGCAATTCAAATGTAGTAATTTTTCTCCTTATTTTTTAGTATTTTTGTCATTATTACTGGTTGACCTGTAGTGTGAATGGGCCCAGCATCACACCACTGAATCGGCATGTAAAAACTTGGAGCTGCAAAACTCCATCATCCAAACACCAGCCCACACTGTGAACCCATTAGTCAAGTGTGTTAATGTTGTGATGGGCATCGTAGCCAAGTATTCAATTCACTGCACCCCAAAGAGTCATTTATTAGTAAAGACTATGCTTATAAAAAAGACACATGCATTGAGATGAATTAAGACAAAATAATTTTAAAAATGAGCACACGGATGTCTACATTTAGTGCTAGCTAGCTCCAATGCGGTTCCACGCAATTGCTAATAAGTTATCTTTCAATGTGTTGACATAGGAAAATATATTACTAAAATACCTTATGATCAGCTTAGTTTGCTGTTTTTAGGCCCGACAGTCAGATATTTTAATTATGCCACTGCATCTCAATAAACAAAACGCTACATGTCACCAAAGGACATTGGAAAGAAATGTCTTCCTGCTGCATCATTCAAGAGTATACAATTGCAATCCTTGATGGCAATGAATTATTAATCATTTAAATTTAATCAATCAAATCACATATTGCACAGAGTCCTCTTGTATTACACAGGAATAACAAGTGTTCAGCTTGCTACAGTATGAATTAGTCATTACTACCATATCTAAATACACATAATATTACCACACACTGCAGTGTATTCAGCAAGACAGAATAGCCAAATAATCAAATGTAGAAGTTCAGTGTTTTGACTGAAACACTTGTAAATACGGGTGGCCATTCCTAAGAAGGCAGCTGATTAAAATGCAAAAATGCTCAAAAAAGGGATCAAGCCCTTAATTGCGGCTCATTTGACAACACAGAAACATTTTCCCCAGCTATCATGCCAAGAAAGTATAGATGCTAATTGAACTTGTGAACCTGTTGTGACTCTGACTCCAATTGGGTGTTTCATGCTCAACTAACAACTGAAAAAGAAGGCAAAACTTATGTCATGCATGAATACCAAAAATACATTTATACAACCATATTGTTCAAAATCACAAAAATCCACACTCAAATCCAAACATCAGCTATCCCATTTGTGTTGTTAATTATTTGAAACTGTAGCCATAAATAATCAAGGTTACAGAGCAGTTTGAGTTTACAGGTCCACAAATGTGATAGCTAAGTCATACCAAAACTTTTTCTACAACCTTTCAACATCTTGCCTACCTTTCGCTTGTGCTCCTCCTCCTCTTGTATCTTGACCTGAAGCTTTCTCACCATCACCTGCCTCTTCCATTCAGGGATCGCTTTTCCCTGTTCGTCATGAGTGGGCACTAGTGCCTCCACATCTGCAAGACTCAACTTCCGCCCCGAGTCTGCTCCTGCAGTGCTGCCACCACTGTTCCCATTGATCACAGAGTTGGAGGACAGCTGCTCGTAACTCGCAGAGGTTGACATGATCTTGGCAGATCCAGAGCCAGTTGGACTGGGGCTGGGACTAGGGGTGGTGGGTGTGGAGCTGACAGATGCATTAGATGGTGGAGGGGATGGCGGCTTGGGTGGTGGGCTACATGTGCGGGTTTCTGGTGGAGATACAGTGTTTCCCTAGAGACCCAGATGGACAAGAGATTTACTTAACCAGTAATCACTCTTCTAACTACATCCTTAGACACACACAGTTAGAAGACACAATAAGGCATCCTTGTGGGAATTAAATGTGTCGCATGATGCCAAGATTTCCTTGAGATTGTGATACATTCTTCCAGTTGGCCTTTAGTTTCAGTAGCTAAAGTTTATCTCAAGCAGTGTATGACCCCCTTGACTCTGACTGATTCAGTAAAAATGATGACATTGTAATGTGTGTTTAATTGAGATCATGGGTTGCCGTTTGCTTCTCATCCCTAAGGGACCAGTGGTTTTAAAGGAGCAACGCAAAGTGATAAAGGACAACGAAGGACAAGTCAGAGTATTTCAGGATTTGTTTTTCTTTGCGAATCTGGAATAGAAATACTGATGTTTCTAAATTAAGCCAAGTATGGTACGATGGTTCTCATGATTCGTGTCATCTAACTATTGAGGTCAGAGAGCTTTGTTGCCCCCATGCTAACATTGTGCACAATTTTCAAACTTGCAAACACTTGGCAATTCATAAAATAAGATCTCCTGAATAGCATCACAGGCATGTCTCTTGACGTCATCGCTCCTTTGAAATTTTGGTCCGTTTATTTTTCTGGATTCATTAAAACAAAGTGACATCAAATCCACAAGCAATTACAATAGTTGTGGCTGAATTTCTAAAATGAGCAATTCTGTATTTGTCAGTCACTTTCATCGGTAGTGGAGGAAGGCTGTGAACCTACATTGTTGCCTGTGGGTCCGCTGCTGGAATAGACAGTGGTGTAGCCTTTACTGTGAGGTGTGGGCTTGAGGCTCTTCCCTGCTTTGATCTCTGCCAGCAGCTCTGAGTTGTCACCAGTGGGGGACATCATGTTGAAAGATTTTGTGCCTGGAGACAAAAGGATGGAGCAGAAAAGTGAAACCGAGTAGAAAGAGAGACAGAACAGAGGGAGAGAGAAACGGAGAGAGTGAGAGAGATACACTGAAGAAGGGAGCGAGAGAAGGGTTGGGTGGCATTTCTGTGTTAAATATTTCATCTGGTCAGGCAGGTAACAATGCTGACCTGAAGCAGGTTGGACAGTCATTATGGTGTACTGAGCCACTGTCTCTCATGGATAAGCTTGATATGTTTCTTTTTAGATTTGTTTACTTCGATTGGCATTTGCCTTTCTAACTCTTGGGGATCAGGGTTTGCTTAAGACACATCTCTATGAAACAGTTTGAAACAATTTGGATTAAGCAAATGGGTTCTCAGCTACTAAACTCTGTTGAATACATTTCAAAGACATTGCAAACAAACCAATGAGGAATTGGCACATTACAAGCAACTGTTGCATTAATCAACAGTTGCAGTGAGCTGGGATTAGATGGGGGGAGCAATTCAAAATGATAGAGGAAGCACACAACCTTTTTCAGTGTCACATGACGTAGACACAGCTAAGCTGCTGCTGGACTTAAAACTTTTTCAAAAGTTGGTCTATGGTAAAATATATACGTTCAGCTTTCATGGATCCTAATCTGTTTATAATTAACAATGCAACAATTTCAGACAGACTTCAACTACGACCTCTATTGGTAATGCCATTACAAAGGAACACTGTATTCACTTCTTAAGGACACACAAAATGACAGAAATATGAAATGTCAATCAAGTCAAAGTCAAAGTAGAGCTCACATGTTTCATACACTGAAAGTTTAGAAAAACAAAATCAGCAAAATGGTAACGTTAACATACGAATAACCAAATATAAACCACAAACTCCAATGTCAGTGGGAGAGTACCAATAACAGTGTAGCCATTAGTTTTATCTATGCAACACACTTTTAAGATGTGGCAGGGAAATACTCAAACATGCTAATGTGATGCACAACTAAAGCAGCTACACATATACATACTTTCTAAAATTTCACATATTTTGGCCAAACTACACCAACAGCCAACAGCTATCTCACCTGTATTAGTCAATGTAAACCTCCAGTGAGTTGAATATCCTCAATCCCTCACTGATTACTCATTTTCTACTTGGTAATGGGTCAAAGAAATCCTCCCGTAAAAATGTTTCCCGTTGAAGCGACCACAGTTGTCTAGCTGGACACAAAGGCTCTCCAGCCTGCCACCCTTCCTCACTCTCCCTCGCTCTCCCTCTCTCTGTCTCTCTCTCCTGGGGTGGAGAGAACAGCTTTCTATTAAAGTCCCATCATCACTGTCGGGGGAAATCTAAAGGAATCACCAGTAACTGGAAGTGACAGCAGCCATTGGCAAGGCAGCCAGGAATTAACACACGCAGGCACACACACACACACACACACACACACACACACACACACACGCACACGCACACTCTCTCACTCACTCACACACATTCACACACACACACACACACCCTTCAATCCCCAGCTTGTTAGTCCACTCTACCACACGAATCCTCACAGCAGCAAAGCTTACACACAATTCAATCCTACGCACATTCATGACAAGCATACAGTCTCACCTCACATTTACTGGTTCACAGAGAGAGAGAGAGAGACTGGAGACCGACACCCCTGAGCCTTATACAATGTGCACTTGTACACATTTGAACTGTAGCCTGTAAAAAGTGGATAAAAAGAAACTGCTAAAGGACCCCTGACACACTTTTACGACAGCGTGTGACAGCTCTCCAAGTTTTACGGTCAGCAGATCACATTGTTCAATAAATATTGTTGCCAGATGCAATGAGTGCTACTAAAACTCTTCTAAAATTCAAGTTCTTGTAAAAGCATTCTTAAAATGTGTCTGGATTAGTAGGATATATAATTTTCTAATTTCAATCTATACAGCCTACCTTCACCCATTTTCCCCCTGACAAATCTTCATTGCAGAGCTCCAGAACACCTGATTATCGACAATCTGATGTGTTTAAGGGCTTAGAATAAATTACACTGGACTGAAGTTGGCGTTTTTGAGTCAAAGGTTTTGTGTTTGTGTGAGTTAAATTCTGTTTATGCTAGGGGTGTGGACCCAGCAGGTCTGCCAGAGTGAGTGTAAAGGAGGGTGGAGCTGTGACAGGTATTGAACATTTGACAAATAGCCTCTCATGATGGACATCACAGCACAAAAGGTTTTCTGCTCTAGGTTAGAAATTTAATAGCAGTTGAGCTGCTGCATCCGTTTATAGCAGTGCTGTCGTAAAGCGCTACAGATAGAGATGGTGTCCTGTAATATAAAAAGGATGATCCTCTCCGTCCTGTTAATCTGTAGAAAAGAATAGGGAACGTCTAACTGCTTACTGTGCTGCAGCAGCAGTTTCAATCAGCCACCTGGTTTGTTGCCTCCTCACAATGAGCATCAGAGCTGTAAACTCATCTTGAGCTCTTGGATGCGTTGATGGCCTTTTAGATTTATGACCACCACACTGTCAGTTTATGACCTGATTAACGCTGTAGAACAAATCGTATCGTTAGTGAGCACATGCTGCTCCTTAGCACTTCAGATAAAGACATGTCCTGTCAATATAAAAAGTATTATCCTTTTCTCCTGTTGATCAATAGAAAACAATAGAGATCTTGTAACCATCTTTATTGTTGCAATTACATTTTCAAGCAGCCACCTGGTTTTTATGACCATTGTTTTGAGCAAATTTTATGACCACTTAACTGCTTGTTTATTACCTGAGTAATGCTGAAGAATAAATCATGCCATTAGTAAGAAAGCTCTACTCTTTATCTTTAGGTATTTTATTGCTGTCGTCCATTAGGCAGCAGGTGGAGCATAAATAGATAAAAGATAAAATGTATACATTGTGAAAAGGCACCTAAATGAAGCAATTCATAGTTTACAGCTTCACTGATGTTGCTGTTTATTGATGGATTGTTAAAAAAACTGTACTGTAAATTGCCCAACGAGGTGCTTGTTGATGCCATATTATACTGTAATTGATCCTTCACTTAAACCTTAGTTTGAGATAATGAGCTTCCTCACATGCTGTGTCGGAGATTCAGTTCTAAACTAGCGTTTCCCTTTCTTACTATCTGTACCCTGTGCGGCTGTTTTACTAATTATATAATTATGTTATAAGAACATAATCTGGTATAATCAATATTTATTTTTTTAAATGTAGTTGATTTTAGAGTATACTCTCAAAACAATATGTGTGAATGTGTATGTGTCTTGGTTTCTTCTTCTGTATTGAGATAGAAATAAAAATTTCAGGAGAACAGATAACACATTGCTTACTATCATTACTTTTAATTATCTAAAACATTTATGGTAGTTTGCAGTCCAATGGACACTGAGGACTTTCTACTGTGAAGGTCAATTTTTAATATTGTAAAAAATATAGGAAAATAATAAGGCTTGTTCAAGGAAAGTGAGTCAGTTCAGTTTTGAGGAATTACATAGGTTGTTGTTTTCTTTCTGACTCTGATCTTGTTACTGGCAACTACATTTAATTTGCAGTTAACATCCTGGAGTTCACTTGTCGACTATTGGCTGAAACAGCGACCTTCTGTAGATGTTGCTCTTTTCTCAGCCAATCTCGATTTTAATGCTTTCTTCTTTCCTGGATAAGCTGTGTATGCAGTTGAAAAACTGTTATCTCACAGAAGTCAGTATCAGAGATTGGAAAAACATTAATGACTACTCTATACGTATGAATTTAAAGTCTTAAGAGGAAAATGTGAAGGCCTATTGTGAATCCCAAATGTGATATGTGTAACCAAGTAAACTGTTTGAGTTGAAAGACTTTTTTGCAATCTGTACTTACTCTTCTTTTTTCTCGGTGCCCCTCCCTCTGCCTGAGAGGCAGACATATCCCCGCCTTGACAGAGCAGAGATGAACACAGACCACGGCAGGCAAAAAGAGAGAAAAAAAACAAACAAAATGGAGAGAAACAGGTGGAGATGGAGCAGGTGAAAGAAGGAACATGTAAATAGAAGTGTGCATTAAGGGGTTAATGGGGAGAAACATGTATGGGCACCATGTTGGCTTGACAATCATGGAAAGTAACTAGAACAGCATTAGTGTAACAATGGTAATTGTTATCATGTTTGTCTCTTATATTTAATCTTTTGTCACTCTTCAATGTCAATGTTGGTTGACATCCGATCACCTGTAGCATGCCCAGCCATCTGGGATGCCTCTTTGACTGGATCTACCCCATGTTCGCCTTTATTCTCTAATTTTTTAACAAATAATTACTTTGGAGGGGTTTTCTAGTAGTAGTTAACAGGCTAGGCTAGGCTGTATAGATTTAGTTTAATTTCCTACCAAGACCGTTAGTCTATAATTAATTACTTAATTTTGTCTTGTGGTTTATTGTTAATTATTTAGATATTTCTGTAAAGCCTATTGAGGCATGTCTGTGAGAAATTGTGACACATTTCATTAAACATGAAATTTAACAACACTGCAGTTTCTGCATTTTGCAGAAAGTCGCTGCATTGGTGAAACTACCACATCTTACCCCACAACAGGACTAATTTTTTATAGATCAAATGTTTGTGCTTTTTATAGACAATTCATCTTAACTACTGTAAAAAAAAAAAAAAACTCCCAGTATTACACAACAGTTGCAGTTTCTCTGTGACTAGAGCAGCATGTACACTGTCAGACAGCAGCATACAGGGCAGCACAGTGCACTTAAGGAAATGGCTGAACACTAAACCAGTTCCCAGAGTAATGGTAGCCCTACATCATTAATTTATAATCTGTTATTTAGGATGCTAGGGTCAGACTCAACTCATCTTTACCCAGTGAGATTACACTGTGCCCATTAATACAGGGGGGCTGCTTTCTAGAAATAATAGTACAATAATGTGTTAAAAAAAAAAAAAAAAAAAAGTTAATTGTGTTTCCTCTTTCTTTTTTAAGAGTTTTTAACAGATGTTTAGTGCCAAAAAGTAGGAAATGAATGGATGAAAGGATAGAGGAAGGAAAAAAAAAGTTAAGGGACACTCACTTCCTGATGAGGAAGATGGGCGTCGCTGGTTGGTGGAGTTGCTACTGGCAGAGTAATTTGGGGTGGTTGGCGTCTCGGGGGGCAAAGGAGGAGGTGGAGGAGGTGTTGGCATTGGGTTGCTTGGTGGAAGAGGGGGCGGAGGTGGAGGAGGTGGGGGTGCAACCGATTCCTCTGTGGTACCATTCTCAGAGGTGTGGGCGGGGCTGTCGGTGGGCTCCTCCAATAACACGGAGCCCTGACAAGTGAAGAGGGAGGGACAGGGCAGAATTAATCAGGCGTATTTTAGACTCATTAACTTGTTGTAGTCACCTATGCTCGATGTCTCTTAGCAACCCCATTGTTATATCGCTCTGTTAGCCAATATTTGGTAACTGATAACAGGGATATGATATATGGCCCTTGTAATGTTCACTTACATTTAAACACCGCTTGAATATTGATAATTAAAATCCCAAAGTGTTTGTTTGCTTCTGGTAATCAGTGTGAAATCTGCATTACATTTGCCAGGTGTTTGTTTTGGAAACAAATATTTTTTTATTTTATTTTTGTCAACAATATTCTAACTTATTTTATTGATTTATTTTTATTATTTATTAATTGAATAACAATAAACAAGTAAACACAAAACAGTGGCAATGAATTTGTTTTCCCTGCTTGCATAGGCATGCCAGTTGACACTCCTGCTGGGCTGAGCAGCATTAAATTCTTGCACAGAGACGGTCAACCGTGACAGATGTACCCAGCCCTTTTAGATGTGTCCTCCTTCTGCCTCCTGCCGTCTTTAATAAAGACATAATACGCTATCACTAGTAGCAGAGCTAATATGACCTAATCTCTAGGGTGTGGCTCTAAGGGGAAAATAGTGGGACAAAGCCATCTGTCACTGCAAGTGATAGTGCTTTAACCCCCACACCCCCCAGCACGCACGTGCCTGACACGCTCTGAAGGCGTGCCATAACTCCCTGCTGGATGCGAGTTAATGGACCGTGACATTTAACTCGACCCCGCCCCTCCTTTATTCTCCAGACGCGTGCTCGTCATTGTTGCCCCCTTTACTTTTCAAACCCCCCAGAGAGCTGGGGGGGAGGGCTGTGTCCAGATGGGTCTTGGCAGCACGTGCCACTGCTTCCGTTGATTAGCCGGTCCATCTGCTAGGGTGCCTCTGAGACCAGGAGGGGCCCCGCTGAGGCCTTAATTGGCTCAATGTGGATTGTACCCCGTATCACCCAGAACACCCCCACTCATGATACCCATGAGATTATAAGAACGCCTCTCCAGGGACGTTGATGAGAGTCTAACAGACTGTATTCAGTCTGCTGCCTGTGTAGGTATGTGGGCAGCAAACAGGTAGTTTAAACAGTATTCTTGGGGAGTACATGTAGACACAGACAGAAAATTTCCTGGATGAATATTTTTATTTGTATGTTTGCTTTATGCAGTCTTCCTTTCATAAGAAAACTAATCCCGCTGAGATGCACATTAGAGCAGTATTTTGAGGCCTGATGTCTGAACTGAAAGATTCTCTTTAGCTTTTTATGGCTTTTTGAGTTATTTGAGAAACAACCAAAGATAGATTATAGATATATAGATTTTTTTAATAGAATTTCCATCTACAGTAAATAGAAAAATAACACGGTGCATTACATTTTAAATCTGTGAGTCATTATTGCCACACTTGAAAGAAAATATATTAATCAGAGAAAATGTGAATAGTCTTCTGACATAATGTGACTGAATGTCAGAGTTGAATTAACGTTTTACACACTTGCATATATCTGTGTATTACTGGGATCTCAAAGACTTGCTTTGTAGCTTAACCTCCTTTTCTCTATTTAAAAAAAGACAAGCATTCGGATCCAGAAAAAATAGAAAATGAGTGACATTTTCCTTTTTATAGTTTTATAGTTTAATTAGGGACTTCTTGCTGATTGCTCTCCTTTCTGGGATTGTCCTGAGTTTGTTCCATTGTAGGTTCTTGGACAGTTTACACAACAGGGTGGAGACTCAAGATGCAATGGAAATGAGGCTGCAGTTTGCATCAGCTGGCAAACAAAAGCTCAAACGCACATGCGATTATGTAACATGCTGAGTGCCATAATGCACAGGCAAATAGACCCGTCGGTGTGGTAACCTAATGCCATCACACCATCACCCAACTAAACCTGGCGCTGAACAGGACTTTATGAGATGCCCAAACATGCCGAAACAGTACAAGCAGGGCATATACTATCATTTTTTAAATTTACAAAGACTTTGCAGTGCACACCATACTACATAGGAATACACAGATGGGTAACAAATGAAGGGAAAAACCAACATGAAGTGTTTGCAGTCAGGCCACCACGAGCCTCCAAAATAGCTTCACTGCTCCCTGCTCAGACTGAGGAACTATGTTAGGGGGATCAACGACATTCCTCCTCAAGATATTCCCTAATTGATGTATACAACCTTAATTTAATAGTATTATTATTTATTAAGGTAATCTCATTGAGATCAAAATCTCTTTTGCAGAGGCCCAGTGTTACATCATCACCAACAGGTGTGTTTTTTTTATGATGCATGTAGTAAGCCATGATATTTCAATATGTAGGTTTTCATACACCACCATGAATAACATGCTAAATCATTTACAACTTTTAATGTTTTAATGGTTAGATTTTCCTGTCAGCCATCAGGTCACCACCTGTTGGTTTGTAGCTATTAAGGTGGTGCAGAGAAACATAGATCCACTGTTGTGGCAACCTTCACACACATTTTACAGTTTTGCACAGCAAAGCTGTCAAGAGAAAAAAACGTTTTTTGAAACATTTGAAAAGCATATGATGGCGGAGGGAGCCACTGATACACCACAACATATTCTACAATGGAGATGTTATGTACATGTGGACATCTAGCTTACCTCCTCATTAGGCGCCATGCCTTTACTCCCTTGGGGCTCGGCTGTGTCGCTGCCCAGGGCCTTGTAGTAGTCCCCAGTGCTGGGCTGCTTGCTGAAGCTCCTTGACTTCCTGTTTGAATCCACACGCCGCAGTTTGTCGTGGCTTTCTCCAGGAGTCAGCTAAAAAGAGTAAAAAATGAGAGTGAGAAAAATAAATACCTCTAGATAGTTTTTGGTTTAATCTATTTACTTGAATATTTTTCAAAAAGTAGTTTTTGTTAGCACATACTTTTTATTGCCATCTTGTTTTTAGAATCCTTTATTGTTTAAGTAAAATTAGAACTGGAATGATTAGTTATCAATATTAATTCATATCTTAATGATTAATTGAGTTGTCGATTGAAGTGATAGTCAACTGGACTGTTTGTGAGACAAAACAAGAAATTTGGAGACATCACTTTGAGCTCTCACTATTTTCTGGTATTTTACAGAAAAACTATCAAGAAAACAATCAGCATATTACTATCAGTTACATGGTAGTAAAACTGTTAAAGAAAATTACGTGTTTCAAAGTTGTTTTTTTGCCAACAACGGTATAATAACAGAAACACTGTTGTAGAAATTCATTCCAGAAATCCTTGTCATTTGTGGGACAACACATTTTAAGACGTACTTAGTAGGTTTTGTTGCCAGATTAGCTCTTATGTGTGACCAAAGCAGTCTTATTTGAACAACAGAACAAAGCTTTAATTCAGTTCCAGTAAAACTTTAGCATTTATGCTTTATGTAAAGTCTGTGGGGCCACAGAACATAAGAGTTCACATTCAGCTTTTGCACCAATGTAATAGAGACGCCCCCGTCCACAGAGCAGGGTCAGAGGTTGCTAACTTGGCTGTTTCAGTTCAACACTCTCACTTTCCGCTCTGACATCTATCTCAGACAAGGAGATGTAAAGGCAGGATATCCAACTCCTGTCAATCTTCAGGTGTCTTCTCAGTGTTCTCTGTATGCTGCTATGAGAATACACTGTGTGTATTTCAGTGGAATCAGACTTTAGCAGTGCACAGCTCAACTTGCATTTTAAAAAGACATAATTACTAAAATGCTTTTCAGGCCAATGTGTAAATATTTTCCTAGGAATTGCTAACATAAAGCAACAATTGATGCCATATGCCATATCAAAATGGAGAAACCTCTTTTTCCTGTTCCTCCTGTTTTTAAAATGTACCTTGAAAGCTGTCAACTACAGGCATGCCTTTGTCATCGTAGCAAAGTGTATACTTACTTTGCCTTTCAAATTCAGTAATCAGCATTAGACTTGGGTTCATTTACATTTTAAAGCTTTCCAACGCCACAACTTCTCATGAAATCCAGACATGAGCCCCACATGTCAAGCAGATATCCAATGTTAACACAATAACTGATGGTTGACCCCTGACCTCTCCTCCGTTTGTGGTGTCATGTTCTTATAAGCCTGTTTAGTTTTGTTGACTCATGTCAGCTGTCAAAGAAATGGTCCCTGAGCACTGGTAATGTGAGCAGGGGAGCACTACAGATCATTTGATTATCATCCTACAGGGAGGAGGTCCAACAATAGCAAATGCACAAAGCAGTTTATGCTGCCCCTTCCTATCCCTCACACAGACAGCCTTTCTCCCCATTATACTGATCTGTCTGTCAGCAGTAAGTCATTGTTATGTAGCTGTTTTTACACTCTAATGTTTTCGTGTGCATTATCAGAGGTTGCTCAGTCTGGTTGCAGGTTGACATGGTTTAACACATTTGCATGTGGTTTGGCAAAAGCCTCAGATTACTAAAGGTCATGCACAAGTAGGCTTTGCCATTACTTTACAATAACTTATTATAACAGAAAGGCAAAGGAAAGTACATAATATTAAATATTAAAATAAAAATAAATGCAACACGTTCACTGTTCAGCCACATAGCAGCCAAAGTACATATAGCAAATTGTAGTATCCGCATCCTAAACGTCTACATGAGATCATTTTTGTGACTGGTAAAAACAAAGCTTTCTAACTCCTCTTAACACCGTACCTTTGTGTTAACAATCCCCTCCTGCAGCTCTCCTCCAGTCTGGACAGAACCTCATCCGCAAAGCCCAGTGTAGCACAGAGAGTAGCTGTCACCAAATCCAGAGCGTCACCTCCTCTCCGCCCAGCGCTATGTCTGTCACACTACCTGCCCTCTCACTTTACCCACAGTCCTCATCAATAACCTATCAGGCCGGCCACAGCAGTAGCAATGATGTCACCACGAGCCCGCAGACCAACCACTCCCCAGCCCTGTCCATTGCCTCTTATGCAAAGCACAAAGACCCAGGTGCTGCCCTCATCATGGCCGACTGCACTTAAATTTCTCAGGCTTTAGGAGTATTAGAATATTCTAGCTTTCAGTGTCCCAAATTAGCAGCAGAAATAGCTGAAAATAGACAAGTCACAGGTTGTCTGGAGGGACTACAGCAGATCTAGACTTAAAAGAATAAAGGACTTGAGAGGCAAATGTTTCATGTTGAGCAGCCACACGAAACATTTGACTTCGGTCAAAGCAAATACAGACAAATGAGATAAGAGAAGCAGCTGCAGAGAAAGCTTATCTAGTCATAAACAAAAAAACAAACCTGACCTTCACTTACATCTACAATTCAACAGGTTTGTTACACTGTCTTTTAGTAAGTCAACAGTAAGAGTTTTTAAAGAGAGTTTTCTACACACAGATTGTGAGATTGGTCCATCTGATCAACTGTAAACCTTGTTGAGGTTACCATTCCCTGTTACAATGGTGCCCATTTTTCCCAATGTGTATGGTACACATTGATCTTAATTGTGTGTTTGTGTGTGTGTGTGTGCGTGCGCATGTGTGCGTGTATTCAGAGTACTGGCTTCTGTTACATTGTTAATGAGGGTGCGCCCCAGGCTGGTCACCTGGGTACCAGCCCACAGTGAGGGGGTGGAGACAGAACAGGGGGTGGCATTAATTAAAGACTTTCCCCCATATAGCCGATGGCGCATGCGCACACACAAACACACACACACGCACACACACTGAGCTCACCCTGGAGACAGGATTCTGTTGCTACCTGTGGACTTGATAGCAACTAACAACTGACTTTGCATAACAGATCTATACACACAGCCTCCGTCTCTCTGTCTGCACAATAGATTTTTCCTACAAATTAGCTGGTTCTGCAGCTCCCTACTTTGTGCTGTACTTCTGCTTTCAGATGAAACAACACAGCATTGAAAACCTTAAATTTGGCTGAATTAGAGGTGTGCTACTTAACAATTACTGCCCAAGATAAAAACATTACTTTGAACTTTCTGTTATACTTAATGAAAATAATCAAATAAAGAATAAAACAACAATTATTTGAAAGATTACCTAAATTACATATCTTTTGGTCTACTTTTATGGTGTTTGGTTGGAGCTAAACAGATTTGATCATAAGACTGGAGATTCTTGTCTTGCGATCATCACACTAGAAGACATAATCACAATCGGGAATTAAATTTTTCATGAGGTGAAAGTGATCTTTCAGATTGGTTTTCTTTGTCGTGTTTACAATGTTCTCTCAACAAGTCAATTACAGTTAGAACAAGCACCAGTTTTAACGCACTTTGCAGCAGTACTGAACCACCTGAAGCAGCACTGTAACTGTAAGTGTTGATGCCAGTTTTAATTGCTGTTCTTTTCAGCTCTTCAATCACACGTTTGAGTGATCTGAAGCCAGATTAATTACTGGAATTAAGATCAAACCCATCACAACAACCATTGTGTGCCAACCCAGAGGACATGTGACAGTAATGAGCATCTTTGTTAGCCTCGTTAGCCATGCTAACACAATAACATCATTGTAGGCACCCAGACAAAGCTTTACACAAGAGCAATAGCCCAACTGATTAGACATAAGGGAAAATGGCAGCTAATGGCCAACTTATCCCAAACATCCCAGCCCTTCTGCTTCTTAAGAATTGTTCCATAGCATCAATCAAATTTTATGTTTCCCAAAAACTGGGTTATCTGCAGTTATGATAAAATAAAGGGAGCATGTTTGAGCTACACCTTCCTAACACACTGTGTATTAATGCTATAGATGTATACTATAGATGTGTCTGAAATCAGTCCTGTATTCACTAATTAATTACTCTCCATAAAGTAGAGACTAATATTGGACTCAGTAGTGAGCAGCAAAACAAGATTTTGAATACTAAGTAATTGCTGCCATTTTGTTCTATCGCATACTCGGTCCGTTTGCTTGTCTTTAAAATACAAATAATTCAGAGGGTAAGAATGCACTTATTCATTTAACACAGTGAACCTGCACAAACAATCATTCAATGAAAAATGCCATGAATTCTTATGAAATTTCCCTCTAGGTGAGAAAATCTTTGCACAACTCTGATGCTCAACAGTTTCATATTTTGAGTTCAAGCCTGAGCTCACCACCTCTGTGTTTACCTCCTTCTTTCCAGCGTTGCTGTCCACATGGCGCAAGTTGCTTTTCACCTTCAGGAACTCGACTGACGACGGCTCTGTAGGGGGCTGTGGCGCTGGGTAGCTTGGGGGTGGAGGGGGCATCGGGGGAGACTGTGGGGGAGGTGGGGGTGGATAGGTTGGTGGTGGTGGTGGTGGCGGGGGCGGAGGCTTGGAGTCGGCAGGTATGTCAGTCTTGTTGGCCGTTGTTGAGCCGATGTCTGGGTTTAGCATGTCCATATACGCCTGCATGTCTGAAATGGCTGTCTCTGATGCACCTGTGACAAAAACACAGTCCAAGTAGACATGTTGTAATGTAGACTGACTAAGTTTCTCACAGGAAGCCGCACATGGTGTGCTGCTGATTTCAAATTACTTGCTTAGTTTTGTTAAACATTTCAACATATGTATGTACTCAGTTTGTTAATGCACCAATCAAACATGAATGAGAAACATGAGTGGCTCTGATGGTCCAATTCACCATCCCAAACAAACTATCTGCACACAGACCACTAGGGTGCAGCACCAGTGTACCATGCACCTGTGACAGAACAAAAGGAAGCAGGAGTGCTGCATGATGTTAGCTCCACTTCAGTAATTAGCGTAAGGTCGTATTATCAATGAAATGCATGTAAAAGAAAGGCAGCTTTGCTGTCGTTGGAGACAACACGTGACATTCTGATAATGAGTTAAATTGAAAAATATCATAGAAAGTATATTTAAGTCACTTTGCTGGATCATCATCATCGAAGAAAACACGTGAAAAATGTGTATTATTTTTACCACATGCATTACAAACCTGTGTGCGCGACTGTGTTCAGCTGAGCAGGGGGGCCTCGTGACGTCGTTAAGCTGCTCCTTTTCTCCCCAGTGCTGGACTGGCTGGAGTTGGCTGAGTCGTAGTTGGACAGGGAGCTGGATGGTGAACTGATGTCAAAGTGTGCCGTCTGGCTAGTCGGTGGCATGGTGGTGTTTGGGGACGAGAGGCCTGAGTCCGGCTGCTTGTACTCAAGGTCTGTTGACGGGTCCCGAGATAAAACACGGTGCTCCACGCTCTGTCAGAGGAGTCAGTTCATGAATATAAGCGTCAGTATATCTGAACTGTTCAGTATGTGGATATGATTTCCACAATAGATAACAAAACCATGAACCTATTAAGTAACTTAAGTAAGCAACTGCTCATTATTAAAAACATGTTTGATTCATTTAATGTAGGTATAATTAAAAGGCTCAGTGCCATTACACAAGACGGATAAATTAATTATTGTTAATATGAATAATGATCTTGTTCATTCATCAATTTCTAAATCCCACCACGCCTCAGCCCCTGATGACTTACACGAGGAGAACGGCATTATGAGTTTAATTACTGCACACTAATGAAACATCTCACAGCTGATGAAAAGGGCTCTGGGGCCCTCTGCTTTTCCCACAGTGCACTTGGCTGAGTGTCCCTAATGGGAAGAGCACAAGAGGGGGGAAATATGTTTCCCACACACCAAAGAGAGTTCATTGTGGAGGAGTTATTATTCCTCTGGCCACTTGGGGATTTCAGTGGGTTGAAGCCGTGGCGGTCACTACGTGTCAAGCGGCTCTGTTAATTAGCACAGATAAGCTGATGTACTTTGAGGGACATGTTGGTCAGTGACAGCTGTTTTCTGTTGTAATATCCACAGTCTTGTGTTTTCCAGGGTTGGGCTTTGGCTCAAGGTGACCAACTGAGTAAGAATTATTATTAGACTATTTAAAATCAAGTATTTGGCTAATATTACACAGCATCTGTCATGGAATATGTAGTTATGAAGGCAGACATGATAACTCATTATAATTTCATGCCGTGTGGTATGAAGTGGTAGTTGGGCATTTGTGCTATTGATGGAACAAACAAAGCAACAGTTCATGGCCGTCCTTCACAAATGTGCTCTGTCTGCAACAACTTCTTTATGATGTCTTGTTTTGAAGAGTAGAGCTCCCATTAGACCAATTAGTGTTTCAGAATGCAAAAAACACATCTGTAAGACACATGTTCCCACATTTGATGAGAACCTAATCAGGAGAGTCTGAGACATTGTTTAATCATTAAACGGAAAAAAAACAGCACCTAAAGCTGCTTTTCCTCAAAATTCTTGTTTTGTGACGGCTTAAAATGAGACATCTATTCATGACGCCCTGTTTATGGCTTTAGTCTCAACATAAATTATGAACAGTGCAACCAAAGAGTTGTATTCCCTGTTTGGATCAATTCATCTGAAGAACTTTTAGATTTCACAATAACTGTGAACATTTGAGAAAAGTTGTGAGAAATAAACATAGTTTTGTGTAACAGGAATATATCAAATTTTTTCTTTCTTATTCCTTTAATCATGTCATAATCCCTCAGATTTGCCCAGAGTCTTATTTAGGGTTTGGCCTGGTTCACAGGGAGGTCAGAGGTCATGTTGGGCACAGGTGTGTCTCTCACCATGTTCTCCACAGTGCGCAGATACTTGGCACACTGGGAGTGGCCGTTGTATTCAGCCAGGTCTGCTGCTGTGAAGCCGTCCTGGTCCCTGATGCCCAGGTCCACCCCATTGACCACAAGGATCTGACAGCACTGAAGAGACATGAGAGAGACAGAGTAAGTGGTAGAAGTCAAATATTAACAAGATGGAGAACATGTCAGTGAAAGTGATTGTTGGCTTAATCAGCTTTGATCAGTTAGAATAAGTCTAATTTAGTTTAGTTATTAACTTTAATGCTGTAAAAAAGATATTCACAGTGTTCTGTCAGTTGTTATTATATTTACACTTAATATACCATAGTTAAGAATTGAAAAATATCCATAACTACATTTGAATTTGTTATCCCATCCTCAGTAGGGGGATTTCACATGATTCTTCAATGATAATCTAATTAATAGACTTATGGACACAGTCTGGCTCATAAGTCACTATCATAAATAACAGGAAATTAAACATCTGTCCTAAAAGCAGAATACTAGTAGGTGTAGGGCTGATATGCTGTACTTCTGTGGTTTCTAAATGATTGGGGAAACTTTCCTCTTCCTCTCTAAAACAAGGCATTTGTTTGGTAATCAAAAGAAACTTGGAGGCCACACTAAGCTTGTTTTTCTTAGACTGAGCAAGCTTTGTGTTGCCATATTGACTCATGTTTCTGCTAGCTTCTTAATAATGCTCTCTTGAGTCCAAAATGTGGGCCAGCACCCTGTAATTTAGGGTTTGGGTCATCCAAACAATTCTTATGCAGCGCAAATATCAGACAAAAAATGCAAATGTTCTCTGTTAAATATATCAAACTTGGATACAAGAGTAGGTTAGTCAAAGTAGTTGGTCAGAGTGGTGGTGAAACCATAAGCCAGAGGCCATTCATTCAAAATAGATGGTTAAGTGTGAAACTCGATATGAATATGTGAGCACAATCATAATGCTCCAACATACTGTAACTTATACAAATATCATTTAGCTAAAATTAGCACAAAATCACTCCACCAAATCATCCTTCAGAAAGTCTTTACATTCAAATACCAACATACCACTATGTTAAATATATACTGTATTTTCAACTTTTGAGGGATATTTGGCAAATTAATACCAAAAGTGGAGAGATGATCTCTATATGTGATTCAAAAGCTAGTTTCAGTATAGCAGACTTTTATAGATAGACACAGATAATGTTGCACCTTGTAATCTCTTTAAGAAAATCACAGTCGCTCTTTCTCTCATTTACATTCTCTGGTGACTTATGCTGCTGTCTTTACTCATACAAAGCCACAACAAAGAAGTTTATTTCCCTGTATTCTATTTCACGGTTAATTTCAGTCCAACTCTGAGTGCTACAGAAGTAAACAATACGACACAAACCACACACACCTCCAGTTCACCGTTCTCTGCAGCGTCATGGAGCGGGGTCCCTCCCCAGTTGTCAGTGACGATCTCTCCGCCGTGCAGCAGCAACCAGCTGAGTACCTTTGAGTGGCCGCGACTGGCTGCAAAGTGCATGCCCGTGGCCCCGTCACTGTCCCTGTCTGTCAGGCTGATCTCTGTGAAACTCATCTAAAAGAGGGCACAAGTTAGTCATCTGGTAAAGCAAGAGGAATTAATGAAAGCGGCCTTTGGAGGAAAAGTCCCAAGAGTATCAGTGAATAATATCTAAAGAAGTTAATTATCTGACAATTTGTCTGCATAGAGAAACTTTGGAAATATTGGTATAACAACGCATTAAGTATGGGATAAGAATTCAGGCATGAATGAATGTCAATATACCAGCCAGACGATGACGGTGTTGTGGCCCATCTGGGCAGCAGCATGCAGAGGTGTCATCCCGTCATTGGCTCTGATGCTCGGATCCGCCCCACAATCCTTGACCAGGTATTGGACGACCTCCAGATGACCCTCCTGGCAGGCCAGGTAGAGCGGCGTGGCACCATTCTTAGTTTGGGAGTTGACAAAGCTGTAGGAACACCAAACCATAAGGTAATTAAAGAGACGCGTGGAGACCAAGTTTCTATAACAGAGGTTGTATGTTGCAGCCTGTCCTTCCTTCACTGAAACCTAAATGTTTGGGCTGAAATGAAAGAAGAGTTAATTCTTCACCTATACTTTTGTCCAAGTTAGCATCAATAAGATCTGCTGACACCCAGTTACAGCTGTGGATTCACATGCAGTTCAGTGGGATTTTATTTTCATTCAGGGCTTTTACCATTTTAATTCAAGGGCTCATCTCCCCACTTCCAAATGTTCCACCAAAACAAGGGCACCACTGCTGCTTCCTGGGTTTAGTGCCACTAAAGACACTTGTGATTAGTTTAAATAAAATATAAACAAGCCTGGGTGTTTTTTTCCTCTGTACCAGAATGACTGTGAGTTGAGTCAGACTTCTCTCCAGAAAGGAAGTGTGGAGGGAGGTAGCTCTGTCTAATGAGATCACTTCTATCCAACCTCTGCAGTGTGGATGGGAAAGTGCTGTGTGGAGTGGCTAACAAAACATTAGTTCATTCAAAATATGCAGTCATATCAGTGTTTCTACTATTTCAGTTGTCTGTTTTGTGTTTTTAGCTTTATCTTAAATGTTGCCTGTGCAAATGTAGTCAGAAAGCAACAGGTAACTGACTGGAAAACATCCCTATGTCAATGTCAACATACGGCTATTTTGAGAGCAGACAGCAGTGATGCCGAACCAAATCCTGCTCCCTTTTATTTTCAACTACCCTTTACCCCGCCTCCCATGCAAAAGCTCTTCCAGTAGCTGTGTCCCTCCTCGTCCCAGATCTTTTCAGTCACAGTGGGAGGTCAGGGAGTGAACGAGTGCTTTCCCACTAAATCCCATAAGGTTGTGCTTTATTTGGACGCTGACAACCGAGCAATGCGTCTCCTAAGAGGATTATCCCTCCACTGGCTTTGCCCGACTTGCTTTGTGCTTAAGGATGGGTTGCCAAGACAGTCTGAGTAGGTGAAGAGGGGCAGAAGAAGTGAGGGTAAAGAGGGGCAGGGATTAAGTGGACGGGTGGATCTTGTACATACAAACATGACCCTGCCAAACTTTCCCTCAAAAGGATGTGGCTCAAGGCCAAAACTCCCCCCATTACAACATGTGGGTGACAACGCCTTCTTGTCCAAATATATAAATATACAGTTAATACTGTATCTGTTTATGATCAATCAGGTCCCCTGAGTCAGAAAAGAGACACACAAAATAACATTTCTGCGGAAATTGTAGGTATTTCAAAGAAGTGTAGGAAGATGTGTGCCTACGATTGACACACATGCTTGTCTTTTAGGAAAAAAATGTTGGAATAAATAGTCAAAGTCTGGGTAATCAAGGGAAGTTGCAAGTAAAAGCAAGCACATCTTAAGTATTTGAAAATAAGAAGGGGAAGTAATCTGTGGTTCTGTCATCAGGAAGTGGGCAGACCGGTTAATTATTCATTAGTGTAACAAAAGTGGGCTGAAGTTCACCTGCTCACTGGGGTCCATGTCAGAGAGAAGCGTACAAATGTCATTAATCCTGACCACAAACTTTGTGAGAGTGAGATAGTTGAGTATATTCGAGGTAAGATGGACATGACTAACAAAGCACACACTGCCTTTGTCACAGCTCTTCAAAGTGAAGAGGCTTGAACACTCCACTAAAGAAGTGCTTTTGGAGAACAGGTGTAGATTTCAAAGACCTAAGAAAGAGGTTAGCCTTGTGTGACGACAGAGCTACCAAGTGGCACAAGGGGCACTACCTCGTCCGTCACTTTGTCACTCAAAGGAGAAAAAACACACGCTGAAGTAGCAGACATTTGATATATTTCCCGTTCAGCTCCGATGAGTAATTTACCTCAGTAATTGTCAGGACACCTCCCCTCCCTTCCCCCATGTACACGGTAACAAAGACCAAGGTTATCTTCATTACTAGTAAAGTAATTGATGTCACACTAATGGTCTTCTTGCCTGATAAAAGCTCGTTAGCTTCTCAATGACTTCTCCTGTTTAAATAATTAAGAATGCTGTGGTTGAATTTACGCATTTATGTGACTTAAGTTTCTTATGCATGATATTTACATGCATTTTACATATTCCATCATGAAAATGTACTGACCACATAATACATGCAGCTCTTATCTATGGCTTTTGGAGGCTACAGCTTGTTGACAGCAGAACCCCAAAACTACAAGAGGACAGCAAAGTTAAATTACATTAAATTTAAGAGTAAATTACAGTAGTAGAGTAGAACACATAAGGATTTTAGGGTATTACTGAAGCTGCACATAATCACAGACAGCACAAACAGCCTTATGTTCACCTCAAAACCCAAACATATTGCCATTTTTTGAAACCTGTATGGGAGCATATAATCATTCCCTTTTAAAAACTGCACATCTAAGGTTTTAACTTGGCAGCAATACTCTTACAAAGTGTACAGCTGTAATACTGTGGGGCCTTTGCCCAGAGGCATCTCAAAATGGCACGTTACATTGCATTTCCTCAGTTTAAACCTCTTCTTGTTAAAGCGAACAGAAAGGGGTTTTTTATCCAACTTGTACCAAGAAGGTACAAGGTTAAGAAGATTAGTGCTGAAGAAAGTAAGTGCAGCTCAGCCATTGGCTGAGAGAAATACTCTACTCACTAATTTAACCCTTACTCTCAGTGCTGAACACCACCTAACTTTAAGACTGACGAATCAAAACTTGAATGAGCACTAACTGTGTGTGTCAAACTGTCCTTTCTTGTCTTAAACTATTATTGAAGCTTTGCCTTGCTATTGCATCAGATTCGTGGATACAGGATGAACATTTTGGAACGTGATCTTTTCTTTGATGGTGAGGAAATTAATGCCAGTGTGCATTAATTTTATGCAGGACTATGTGAACAATAAGTGATACAGGATGTATTCCTGCTCCAGCAACCACTCTGTAAACCAGAAGTGAGAAAAGTAAAAGACTAAATATGTAAATTTTAAGTCTGAGTAAATTAGACCAAGTCCACCTTGGTGTGTTTCCAACTGAAGTCTAGTTGACTAACTTTGTAGAATATCCTAATGCAGAGGTCTATAAATGGCAACTGTATGTTGGAATTATGGTTTGGCCAAAGATCTTAATCTGCACTAATTGATTGCGTAACCTGTCTATAGCCTCTCTCTCTGTCTAACCCTCTTTCATTCACTCTTTTGTGTACCGAGGCTATCGGCAGAGGCACAGCACATGAGCCTGTTGTTTTTGGTTGTCTGGGATGGACGCTCGAACAAGCTACCGGTTCAGATGTAGCTCATAAATCTAACAAACGGTAAAATACTTGATGGGTGCAGCATTGTAGAGAGCTGGATACTGTGGACATTTTAGGATAAAACATTAGTGCTAGTCTTAATGTCTGAGTACTTTGACCTGTGCACATGTCATAGAAAGTGCATCTGCTTGCCACATTCGTAATACCTTTATCCAAAGACAATAACTATACAATAAACTGATTGATTTAAAAGATGTATATATCTTTAACCCTCAAACTAGCCTATCAACTGTCAAAGTCCTAGGCAGAAGTATGAGTTCTTGTGTTGATGTTTTTCACTGCCTTGATATTGTGTAAGGTGACAAACAGTGTGACAAACAACTCAAATCTTTAGTGTAATGCTGCAAACAGAAAATGCAGCAAAAGACTTCAGATGTAGGTGTTGTCATGTGTAGTTTACCATTCACTACCTGTTGGTGTGTGTACTGTTTTCTCTGTGCAGCAACACTCTCCTTATGTTGTACCATCAGTAGGCTGTCAGTTATTTAAGTGATGATGTAATAGAGGGGGTCATCTTGTCCTTGTGGTTTTTCAAGGAGAGCAAACTCGGAGCCACCCAGTTACCTCTTAAAACTCACTGATACAAATGTGCAGCTTGTAATAAACCCTGAAAGAAGAATGTTATCTCTCCTCTGCAAAGTTCCAGTCTAAACAATGCCCGAGGCTAGTGGCTAGAAAGCAGCCCGTCTATTCAAACGGATTTGTTTTCCTCATTATCTTATCGCTGGTTGGCGCTACTGTGTGTCGCCGTGGAGATGGAGGTAAACAGCAACAGTGGGAGTGGTGGTGGAGAAGAGTGAATGGAGCCCAGCTATCAGGGAGCTACCATGTCCCTGAGGCTCATTAAATTTTCAGCAGCTATGCACCTGTCTGGGGTGCAACCGGACAATATTGGAGGTGCAGAGCACAAGGTTTGTTCCTGGACAAGCTGCTCGTCCTGCTAGGGTCATCAGAGTTAAGGCAGTTCGCCAGATAAGTGTGTTTAACTTAAAGTTGTAAATTAATTACATTTCTAATTCTTGATGGCAGCAGTGAGCGAGTGTGAGTTGAGTTGGCAACCAGCACAGAGAGCATCGATCAGCTCAATAATTATCTCCATATTTTCCCATTTTTTTCATTCCTTTATGACCCAACAGGTGTTGCCATCAATAATGATTAATTGAAAAACAAACCAAACACGACCAATAGTCTTGTCTACTTAACAGTTACCCAGAAACAGGGATCTGTTTGTGCATCACCACAATAGAAACAATAAATTTAAGTTGAAACAAGATTCCTTGTTTTTCACTGTCTGTAGGGAGCCATCAATCAACAGCCACGTTACTGAGACACCCCTGACCAAGTCACTGGACCCTTCTTGTTCATACAGACTAGCAATACAGACTTGTGTCAACAAATAATACAAGACATATTACATAAGCAGCACACGGGGGTCGTACTTCGGTCGTGAGCAGTATTTTGTGAAAGTTAAATCACTAAGAGTATTTTTTTTTTTTTGAGATGGGAGTTCAGGTTAATTCCCAACAGTGCCAGTTAGTGCTGTAAATACTACGTACAGTATGAGCCCAAAGCTCATCTACTGATTTGTTGTTGATGAACATCTGAAAAGAAATGAGTTGACGTGTTGACCTTAGAAATCTGCTAGATCATTTGTCAGTGTCAGACTGCTAAAGTGGCAGCAGTCTGACATCTGAACAGTGGATCACCTGCAGCCAGTTTCAGTTACAAACAGTAGGAGAAAACTGACCAGAGCCAACGAAAATAAGTTATCTTAGTCTAAAGGCTCTTTTAGAATCATGCTTGTGCTGCAGTTGAAGAACACTGGGTCAAAGAAAGAGCAAGAGAGGAAGAAAGAGAGATGTAGATGAGAGTTTAGGTTTATATCCTCATATATATATGCAATTTATTACATGGCTTTGTTGAACACTTGATTCTGATTGGTCAATTACTGCGTTCCACGGTCTGTTATTTCTGTATGGCAGATCGTTGACATGGACACAGTCCTGATAGTGGAGGTAATAATGTCATTTTTTAAATCAGTGAAATTGTTTTTAAATCAATATTTTATGGCCAATTATTGATTTCTGTAGTACGAAGCTTTGTAATAAGCGGGATAATGTACAGCGAGGCGGTCATTATTGCAAAATGACCCCCTTCAGGATGAATCATTGTAACAATGACTGACTCACTATACATTTTCCCTTCCATAAATAACTCTGCTAATGTACTTTTATGTAACTTTCTCATATCTGTTAACATGATTATCCTCCTGACTGCTGTTTTTCCAACTAAAAAAAAACTCATTTTCATTTCAATTTTAAGATTCAAAATTTCAGTAATGTCTGCAATGGATGTATCTTCTTAAAATGTCTTTGAGTGGGCAAAGCAGTGACTAAACACAGAGGATGGACAGAGGACTAACAAAAAGGTGGTAACTGAAAGTAACTTCTAGAGACGACAGATTCATAATTTGAAAAAGATAAATTTAAATAAAGTGTAGAATTTGTGTGCGTTGAGTGCTGTGTGTTTTTAGGCACACAATCAATGACTCACTGATTATTCTAAACAAACATTCCCCGCACAAACAACAGTTAGAAGAAATCAACAACTTTATAAATCACTCTGATGGTTAGTTCATATTTTGAGCACATTAAAAAGACAAAAGCAAAGACAAAACCACATCGCTCTTACTTTGGGCGGTTCCCCAGTAACAGTCGGAGAGAGGGCAGGTCTCCCTTGGCAGCAGCGTAGTGAACAGGTAGGGCGCCCGTATCGGTGGAGGCCCCGGGGTCCCCCTCGCCACTCTTCAGCAGCCACTCGGTGACCTCGTGGTGACTGAAGCGGGATGCAAGGTGAAGAACGGTGGCACCAGAACTGTCCCTGTGCTGTCAATCAAACAGAGAGGAACAGAGCTGAAATGTGGGGTTCTGAAATTAAGTTTCCCATCAATTCCCTCCATCAAAAAGATAACAATCAAAATACTTTCATGGTGCAAAATAATACCAAGAGGAAGAGTATTAGACAATTTAGATGAGTCACCTTTTGAATATACTGTACTGTATGTTTGTGCAAAAACCAGCCGTTAGTCTAATTCACAATATGAAATTTGGAGTTAATTGCTCAAGTTTTTAAGAAAGCAGTGCTAGTACCAATAAAGACTTATTTTAGACACAAACTTGTACTGGTTGGCATCCAAAGCAAAGTCAAAGTAAACTGGCAACCTGTGTCAGTGACTGGGCCTCTAGGATTATATTATTAGCTGCTAAATTGTTGTGTTCATTGTTGAAATTAATGGAAGGGTGCTGTGTGATACAGATGCATAAAGTTTTCATAAAGGTTGATATTTTGTGTTGATACTGTTTGAAGGATTCTGCTCACAGCTCTGTATGCTGTGATTTCCTGAAATGTGTTTGGGACATTCACATCTTAAGAGCAGCAGGAGCAAAGAAACGAGTCCTTGCTTAACTTGTGTATAAGTTCATACCTTGTTTGTGAAAATATACAACATTCCTCATCAAAAACTACACGTACATTCATACACATACGTACATTCTGAGCTTCGAAGTTGCTGCGTTTCTAAGTGGCACAGACTGACAGTCACACCCACAGTTTAATCAGCTGAGCCAGAAAAGACGATCTGAAAGGTCCCAGATAATAATGCCAAATATCTGACAAGACTGCAGTGGTTATTAATTTAAAAACATCTTATGATGGTCTAAAAGACGCACAGATCATAGCTTTTGCAACTCTCATCCAACCCTATCTCAAAAATGTTACTGCTCCCATGTTCCTTTTAAACATGTTCTTTTTTTATTCTTCGTGTCAATATCTAACACGTGACATGGAAAAGAATTGCCTCCATCTTTGGATAGATGTGCATTAGTACTCAAGTCTTATCAACAGAGAAGCTGTAGTGTGAGGCAGCGGAGTGCCACAAACGAACATCATTAACATCTGATAAAATCTGATCTGAGTGCAGTAACGCAAAGCAAAAGGCGCGGTGGTTAAAAGTGGAAGCTAGCATTGACCATCCATCAACTAGATTGCACTGCATGTGGTCATTGATAGGTTTTACTAAATGTCAGCCAAGTATCTTATCAGTTAGTTGATGACATGTGATGCTCTTTGTCACTCTCCTGCGGTCCATCAGGCCGCCCTGCAAAGTAATGGAGAAAGTAAATAGAAGATCGCTCTGTATTACTGTGTTTCAAATGTAGAATTACCAGAAGTCAGATCGAGTGCCCGATCGCTTTTTGTTGTTTTGTCTAAATCATTTCCACGTTAGTAGACACAATACGGCCCATTATGGTAGCTTAGTCATTAACAGTCACGTCAGATCAAGAAGGTCTTAAGTATGAATCGAGTCGGCTCCACATGACTGCATGGGGTTCCTTCAGTACAAAAAACACGTGTGGGTTAGGTGAACTGGAATACATGAATTGTCAGTCATTGAACGTTGTGTCTGTCTATGTTTGAACTGTCTAGAGAGCTCTCTGCTTTTCACCCAATGCATGTTTGGACACCCTGCACCATACCCTGCATAGTATACAGGCAGGTATAGAAAGTCTGTATTATATTACACAGACAGCGTTAAGTGGTGGTTAATATAAGCACATATGATCTTCGTGGTACATGAGGGAATAGTTTAGAGGACACGCACAACTGTGTTACAGCTTTTACTGCTCCTTCAAAGCGCCTGGTGCAAGTACTTTGCATCTTACTACCTGCCAGGACTTGGAAAAGAGGTCACTGAGTCATCAGGGCTCCTACGGATTAATCCATCAAGTGAAGGTTCAAACTGACTCCTTACCAAACATTTTCCCCGTTATGATATCAAACTACACTGTATTTATGTCGTCTTGTTTGTGCACTTCATGCATTACTGCTCTATAAACGTTATTACGTTTGCAAATCCAGTTTTGCATATTTCATTACCAAGGGAACATGGAAGAATACAGCATTTGGGTTTTAAACAAAGACCAAAACTAAAGTGACACAGTTTTCAGTGACACTCCTCACGTTTTCTAATCCGACATGACAACATTTTACATGTGCTGAAGTTTTGTGAGTTTTTATTCCTCAGGCAGTTCAATATGTCATCAAAAGAGTAACAAAGAAGCATTCAGGCTCTCCTGAATAACTGAGGATCTCTTTACTTTGAAAGGGAGCAGTGTGTGTTTTTCAGCCAGGCTGCAGTTAAAAACCTCATGTTCTGATGTCTGTTAGTGCATTTCTGCAGGCTGTTGCCATCTTGGATGAAGTCATCTTTTGCTATCACCGAACTGATAACTGATCACCACTCAGGATAACAGGTTGTACAGTTTCATAGCATAAGTTTAAGCCTGATTTATTGGCTTATTTGAAACGTGTTATTTAGTGAAGTAAACTAAATTATCAATTAAATAGTAATGTGTCTGAGTTTCAGAGCAGATGGGTCACCCTACCTTGAGGAGCTGCTGTAATGGTTGCCTTTTATTAATATGGAAATGGAGTTTAAGTGGTGTTTGAAAAGCTTAGGAAACTGGACTAGAGCTGGTGAGGTGACATGCAGATCGGCATGTAGGTTACACGCTGACAAATGGCAGCCAGGTGAGAGGAAACAGAGACTGTCTGCTGCACATTAGCGTGCCCCACTACAGCACAAGCCTCTTACCTCTGGCCGACAGCCACCCTGGGTCAGCAGCCACTGTAAGCAGGCCAGGTTGCCGGTGGCCGCTGCGTCATGCGCCGGGCTCGCCCCGTTGTTCGCCAGAGAGTTGGCCGGCAGCCCTGCCTCTTCCACTAGGAAACGCAGGCAGGTGAGTTTACCCGCTCGGGCTGCGTGGTGGACCGGGGAAGCCCCCAGCACATCCCTGACGTCGCTGGTGAGCGCTTTAGCCGCTAATTGCACTTTGAGAGTTTGCACGTCCCCTTGCCTGGCGGCGAGCAGCGCCCTGTCCCCCTCCACCACCATGACTGCCGCAGACTGGACGACTCCTCCCTGTGGTTGCCTGAGTTGAGCCCGATCAGTTCACCGTGTGGATGGGGGTCAGCATTGTTCCTTCAAAGCCTCAGATCATCTCAGCCACCCGGTTAATAATGCGGCACAGCTCAGTTGTCGCTCCGCGTCCTCCCAGAGCCAAACGACCCGTTTCCGCTTAAGCACATCTTCATACGCGGCGGCACCGTTTTACATGTTGGAATAAAACTCGGTCCATTATTCTAAACGAACCTGCTTCCTTTGCTTGGCCCGACGCTGCGGCTCAGTTGTGCGCCTCCTCAGTCTCTGACGCCCGCAGGATGCTGCTCACCTGTTGCGCACCTTTTAATTTTTATCTTCCAATCAACTACTTTTTGTTTTATTATTTACCCCTGCTTGTTTATGGGCGTCCTGCGCCTCAGAGAGTACTCCGCCGTGTTTTTCTTGCTATAGCAGATGGCGACATGGGACTGAGCGCCTGCTAAATAATCCATCAGGGGGAGGATCGCTGAGCCAGTTACAGGTTGTTGCTCTCTGGAAATCGGCTCAGAAGTTAAAGGGGCAGTACGACCAGGCTACTTAAAACATAGTTTAGTCCCAGTATAAGCCGACAGAGAAAGTTATACAACTGTGGTGGTGGGTGTCAGTCAAACACAGGCCCGCGGCCAAACACTAATTCAGCAATGGGTTTTTTGAACGCACGCCCAGTCTGGTTTGCCTCACCGGCATTAATTTTACATCCGGCAGTGAAATCAGCATCACTGGACACCCGCAGTTTACGCACCGCAGAGGTCCATCTGGTGGCCTCCTGGAAAACTGATAGGCTCGTGTTTAGGTGTTTGTCTGTAGTGTTTTCTTATGGAGCTACATAAAGTTTGATCAACACCACTAACTCTTAACTGTTAATATTATATATGCCTCAGCATTTTCTGCTTTTTTTTTTTTACTGAGCCAATAAATTACAATATGATATGTTTATTGTCAAATAATAGAAGTTTAATGTTTGGCTAAATTGAACATGGTCACAAAGAACCTCTCATGTTTAATTTATATTAAAAAAAAAACTGCATAAAGTATGCGTTTAAATCTCACCAAGAGTTGAACATGACTTCTGAGAGATGAAAATACTTTAAATACAGTGTTTCGTTGACATGTCTGTAGTGATAAAGAGTAACTACTTTTACTAAAGTAATCTGCTGTAATCAAATAATTTTGTGGTACAAACAGAGGCTACTTTACTTGAGTATCTCCAATTTATGCAACTTTATACTTCTGCTGTAGACAAAATAATTTACCCCACAAAGCTACTCTGATATAATCTGATGCAGATTGAAATTTTATGTACAAAATATATTATCAGTCTCTAAAGTGTCATTTTTAATAGACTGAAGAGCCAAACGGTATATAAAGTAGTTCAAATTAGCTCCACTTGGACCAGCTAAAGCAGAAAAATGCTGCTTTCATGGTTTTCCTTTACAATAATGTGATATTCTAACGGCCTGTAACACTGAATGGGATCATTTTTATAATGATCAGCCAACTTTAAACCTATTTCTTGATACTTGAAATACATTGCTGATAACACTTGGGTTCTTTCCCCTGAGTATAATTTTGAATGAAGGACTTTTTAACATGTGTACAGTGGGATCTTCCCTCCACCACTGGATGTGTGTGTGAGAGAGAAACAGTCCAAGCTTGCACATCACTGACCCTCTCTAATAACTGAACCTATCAGCCTAAAGTCTACTCAGGTAAAACGATTCTCTGCAGCAGATTTGACCTCCTCTTGCACAAATGCATGCTGCTACACACATTATGAACTTTTGTTTTGACCTCGTCTTGAATGGCAGAGTTTGATAAGAAAGCAGATTTGATGGCTATAGAGGAAACCCACGTTTCCACGTACCTGCCCTTGTGATGAAGTGCAATACTTTTAATGACCAAACGGTGGCAGAAAAGCCTCATACTCACTGAGGTACGGCTCCACCTGACGTGTTCAGGTGTCCGTCATCACGTACTATTGGCTTCTCTAAATCAATGTAGATATCCCACACACGTTAGGACATTAAACACACCACAATAACTGTTATAGGAATAAAATGTAGCCTAAATATTGTACTTTTTTCCTTTTAAATCAAATTTCACTGTTTTTTTTTTTTTTTTTTATATTGACACACCGAATATAGGAGGGATATTTAAATACAAGCCAGTAGCATATTCAAGTTCAGTCTTGTTTGTATGTTAATATGTATTTTAGACTTGTTCTTATATTTTTGGGTGCACACATTAAAATAAAGAATAAGGAATCCAGCACCTTCCTCCTCTTCGCTGTCAGATTAGGTTGATTAAGTTTTCCGCTCCAGTTGGGGGTGGGTGGGTGGTTTTCTGGGGGCTGGGGGAGGCGGGGGTGGGTGGTTATGGGTTACACTCGTGCTCGACGCGTGCCTCTCCGGCCCATCTGTTGCACAGGTCCAACTGTCATAGACACCGCGCGCCGATTAGGGGAATTCCCACGAGCCATCTGACAATTCCCCAAAGGAAATGGACAATAATAACACCGAACACGATTTAGAGAGACACTACATCAATGCCAGTGTTGCCTAGAATATCTTGTAAACACATCTTACATTACAGGACTCCTCTTATAAATAATATATGGGTAGGCCCATATATTTTAATATTATATGCTACGTAGAGACCTAATATATTGTATATTGTATTGTATATACTATAATATTAAGCACCCTATTTGTTTGAATGTATATACTGGTTTTCATAGCCTTCTATTGTGGTGTTTGTTTTCAATAGGCCCGTACTGGATTTCTTGGAAAACAGAGATATAACTGAGTTCATTATCAATATAGTAAATTGAACTGGACTGTTATTGTGATCTTGCGTTTAGGACAAAAAAAAATACAGTTTGTTGATAAATATCGACCCAGTTTTAAAAAAAAATGCAACAGCACAAATTATCTCTGCAAAATTTGACATTTGGACGTTTTTTTTTCATGACGTTAGGTATTGTTGTTTATGGCTAAACTATGCAGGATGTTTATGGAGTGTTTAATTATTTTCCAGTTTGGTAAGTAGGGTCTGGGCATTGAGCAGACCAGGTCTTTGGTGCAGCTGCAGCCTGGCAGCTCTGTAACTAAAGGTCCAACACAGGGTTTAATCATGTGGAGGTGATCTGGAGTCTTTTCCCAGGGTTCGTTAAAGACGCTCCCACTACTTCAAGCAATGGGAAGCTAAATCCCCATTGAACTGGAAAGGGGCTGCCAACGGTTTTCCTGCAAAGCCTGGGAAAGCTGGGATATATCTTGCACGCGTCAGACGTGCGACAGTTATTCAAATTGGACTCAATTATTCAGGCGTGGGCCCCCGTCTATTGTATGGCCACATCTGCTGCTGCGCGGGAACATTCAAATGAGGACATTTGCTGCCCAAGTTCATGCTGCTTCTAACCTTCATCCGCTGCCTGTCTGCGGCCCAGAAACACCTCAAAACGGCGACACGGAGAAAAGCACCAAAGTGCAAAGATACATGAACAATTTACGTGTGGTTTCCTAAACATGAGCTTTAAAATCGACTGTTTCTTTATACCTGCCAACATTTAACATTAGATTTTATTTTTTAAAAAAAGTCTCGATAATGACCTCTAGAAAATAAAGAGTTTTTTTGAGATTTTGAATTCTATATTATTGAGTCAGCAATCGCACAAATAAATGAATAAATAGAATTTAAAAATACATAAATAAATACAATTTTAAATAAATAAATATTAAAAAGGTTAATTTTCTTACATGTTTCCTTCAAATCTTAATTTGTGTCCGGCATCGCAGTTTTAACAGAATCACAGAACAGGCCTGTGGCTCCTCGCGCCCTTCTGCAACGGCTCAGCTGGTTGGCGCGTGCCATAAAGTCATTGCTTTCGCTTGAGTAAACCAGGGCGCGTGCAGAGAGGATGCCTTCAGTCTGTGATGAACCACAGAGAGCAGCGTGTCTGTACCTCCATGTGTAGTAATAATAATAATAATAATAATGATAATAATAAGAGTGAATCAATAACATATTTACCTGTAATAAAATCCACACAACTGCTGTTCACCATAATCAGTAAAGAGATACATATATAAATATATATATGTTTATAAAAAAGACACCAGACCAAATAAACTTTATTAAGCTGCTGAATAAAGACCAACACACACACACAGAGGAAATTACTTTATTCATCCTTCTCATTCATCCCATCAGAAAAAACAGAGGTTTCTTTGTCTGTCTGTGCTTTGGATTGGCACATTACTTTATAACCAATCTTAAAACGCCAAGAAAACGGTCTCTTATGAAGCATTATCTACAGGAGGCATTAACATTAATACTAAACCCATATATATATGTAAATCTAACTATGCATGTTCTATATTTTATATTCAAATTTGTAATAAATGTGATCATTTGCATTTGTGAACATTATTTTCACATCTGAGATGTGAGGACATTAGAAAACGCTGATTTTAGGTCGCTCTTCCTGAATAGTGGTTATATACAGGAAATGGCTTATATAGTAAGATGACTTTTGAAATCCTGACATTTATCCTGATTATGTGTCGTCTTTACTGTCTGTACTGTAACTGGTTTCACTTACTTCTGATGTACAAAGATTTTACTCGTATAGTCTGAATCTTTGGATATTTCCCCCTTTTCACACCAACCCTTAAAGATTTTACACTTAACAAACACTAAAAGTCGATAAAACCTACATTTTTATAATTCAGAGGCTATTTATTTCAGACCATGAGCAAAGACAAGAGCTTTAATAGTGTCTGCTTCTATCATTTTCTATTGTTTCAGTTATTTCTATCATTCTTTTTTGCTTTAGTGTTTAATAAACATCTTTTATACAATTGCAGCTAAGCCTGGATGTTGAAATAAAAACAGTTTTCTGTTGTTCTTGGATAGATGGAAATCATTTTCTTATAAAAAACATACTGAAACAGAAGACAGGCCCCAGACTGAAAAGAGACAGTTTCTGTAAAACTTTACATAGTTGTGGTAACTTATAGTTTCTGGACCATCTCTGAAACTTGCAAAGCAACCAAATTATCCAGCTGCAACATGACAAAAGCAGGAATAAACATATTAGTTTCCTGGTGATTCAGGTGATTGTTTGGATTAAGTCATCTAATCCTGAGGTTCATCCCACAGCCTTGACACATACATTTAGATGTCTGCTGGCTCCTTGAACTCACCATGCAGGCGTGATGTCTCTCCCACTGCGACCCAGTCATCCGTGAGCTGCAGTGAGAATATCTGCGGTCAGACTTTCTCACACTCAGACAGAAACAGTTTTACACTCTGCTGCGACATAGTTTACTGGAAGTGTAGTATTAATGAGTTTAAATGCGTCTCAGATGATTTTAACGTCTGAAAGGTAAATTATTTGACTGTAGGCTCCATCAAATAACTGTACATAATTCAGTGGAGACAGAATAGCTGTAGGCTTACTCCTTATAAGAAATGTTACGGTATAGAATAGCAGATTATGTCTCAGTAATATAAAATCAAATCCAAATGCACAGTCACGTGTTACAGTTATAACAGCCTTGGGTTCAGCTTGTTAGACAAATGTCACAATACTGACAGAATACATTCAACCTACAAAGCACTTATTAATGAATTCATATTTATCATATCAAAACATCACAGAGGATAAGTAGCTGAGATTCCATGTAAATCGCAGTGTCTAGATGAAAATGAGTCACATGCTTAAACAGTACACATAAAAGTGACATGTTCAGGTGTAGATGTAGTATTAGTATTCTTTTAAAGGAAAAAAATAACATACCGTGTCTGCTCGTCATTTAAAGCCCATGCTGCGGTGCTCGCAGGTCGCTGTTGATGGAGACTGAGGTTGTGATGAGCGCCGTTTTACAGCATGAGGTTTGGGGCCCGTGATAGAGACGCGTTGTCTTTGTGGGCGGACACCTCGTGCAGGCCACGCCCTCCCGTGGCTTGGGCTCTGTGGACTGTGCAGGACCATGCAACAGCTAGGAAAACACACACACACAATACATTACAACAGCACGATTTTAAATCCTATAATGAGTTTTTGTTTTGTTTCTCTGAGACTATTTGCAAGCTTGAGTCTCTTTGCACCAGCAGTTAAATCAGAGCACTTTAATGGCTTATTTGTTGCTGCCAGGCTGTTTTTAATTCAAAATGTAATGAAAAAAACATCATTTTGGTGGCTAGATGTTCCAACTAAGTCCAAAAAGGCAAATATAGGCATGCATCCATAATTATTTTTGCAAAAATAAGCTACATCTTGAATACCTGAGCGCCTCTTTTTGTTTGCCAAATGTGAGCCCTTTATTCTTTTTCCTTTATTCGTTTTTAAGAGCATTTACAGCAATGAAGTGAGCAACGATTTTTGGAATGTAAAACTCATCTACCATGTCATTAAAAGACCACTTTCTTTCTGTATTAGCTGCAATGCAGAATATCTTAATGTCTGTCTTAATGTATTTTCGTCATTAACCCCGTCAAGTCCTCAATTTCCCCCCGGTCAGCTCTTAATGGCCCCTGTGTCTCTGTAACTTCAAAATAATTCATCGGAGCAGGAAAGCCATCTGCTGCCTTTGTTCGCCTGGCTCGTGCTGCTCTCGTGCCCCTGATATGGCAGCACAAAGGATTCCTCTCAATCAGAAATCCAATATTCAAAAACCCCGCCAACAAGCCTCCTGTCCAGCACCTCGGCTGGAGCTGGGGCCGCTCCGATCCCTGACTTCCTCTATTACTTACGAAAAGATGAAGAAATAAACTCACATGTATTATTATTATTATTATTATGTGTTATTGTTAGTCTCTGCTTTATCACTGACGCACGACCCCGTACCACTGACGGAGTGTTGGACTGCTGTCAGTCTGCAGAGCGCGCACACTGAGGCGCATGAATGAGGAGCCTATGGGAGCCGGAGAGGGCAGCTATTGGTGGAGAAGCCTACGCGACGCTTTAAGTTTACCTTCGTACAACTTTGAGGAGCAAAACAAATGTGCGCCACCAGATGTGTGCTTACAGCTTGGCTTTTGGCTTGGTTAGGCTTGTTTGGCCATTCAAAATCCTGTCTGAGCCATCCCTCTGCTTTCATTGCTGCGCAAAAACGACGCCAGGCTCGATGCTTGGCACTGCAGTGGACTCAGAGAGGAACACTGACAATAGAAGCAATAGATGGCAAAGCGTCTGTAAAGTTAGAAAAGCAAAATGAGTGTTTGGACATCTCTAAAACCTCCCCAGTCTTTGTCTTTCATCTTTTCTAATTTCACAGAGAAACACAAATAATGATCTTGAATTCAACATTTAGAGTTTTGTCTGTGTTTTACCACGTATCCTGTTATTATGTTTCATTGTTTTAGTCGTCCTGCGTGCTGAATTTCTGTGTTTCTGGCTTGGATGGTGTTTTGGATGTCCTATAGCAACCAACAGACTTTATATATACAGATATATAAAACCTTGAAAAGCAAATAACCCGTTTGAATAAGTCACTGCATTGTGCAGAATATATTGGACAGCTGAAATGATTTGACATCACAATACAATCTTCTCTTGATATTTAAGATTCTCAATAACTCCAATTGAGAGGCCTATATGCCAAACTGATAAGGAGGTAAACGTTTCTGCATCTTTTTGGGCAGCTCGGTTACTCATGTTTTATTTAGAGATTTCTAGACTTTACAACTCATCAATAGTCTACCTTTTGTTAGCGTCTCCTTTATCACGTGACCCGCGGGGATGCTGACGCAGAGTTTGTGTCTGTCTGTGAGTCTGTGGCGTCCAATGGACTTCGTGCAGGAGAAAAATAAGTTTGGGTTTTGGTGTCTGATGGCAGATGCTTTATGAGCACAGCGTTGTTTTAGGCGTGGGAAGCTCGTTGGCACATTTTGATAGGTCTTCCTTTTGCATCCCCAGAAGGAGAAGTGACAAAACGAGCACACAGGACAAAACAACGCCATGGAAAATCATTCACAAACGAATATTTCAGTATTTTTTTTTAATTTATCAAGTAAAATATACATTGTGTATACACACAGCATCATTTCTTTAACACCCTTCTGTCCTCTACACTATCTATTTTGATTCTTTTTTGAAAAATCTGTAATTATGGAAACTTACTCCACCTACTGTTATCATAAAAGCAGTGACATGGTTAACAAAGGGAGAGGAATATACACTCACTGGCAAATACATTTTTAGTTTACATACACAAGGTAGGAAAGATATTAGAAACTCCTTTAAAAAAAAAAAGAAAGCACTCCTTTAACAAGACCATAACCCACTATGACCTCAATAATAAACATATCACTTTTTCTAAAAGGAGAATTCATGTCAGAGCTGTTTTATTGGATTGCATTAGATTGTACAGGTGTATCTTCAGCAGGCAGGAAGTGTATTTGCATCTGTTGTCAGTGTCTTGTGCCAAAATGGTTGTTGGCAGCTTGTTGCTCTTGTTTCATGGTACTGAGATGATAACGGTCAAAGTAAGATTTGCAGTTTGATTGTTTCCTGTTGACACCCAGGTTAACCAGTGCCCCTTTTTATAATGTAGACTTATAACAGAGCTGGTGTGGTGGTGTTGGAGGGTTCATCCATTTCCTCACAGGGTGAAGTCCAAAAATAGAAACTCCCTCTCCACTTCATTACCACACACCTCATGCAGATTTTCAGGCACTGCGAAGATATCAATCTGGACATCCAAACTAAATAAAAGCCAAGTTAACACCAGCACCACATCATCTTTGTTATCCTGAGCGTCTTTTTTTCTCAGTGGTAGAGAACAAATGCTGCATGAGGACCAAACATAACACATGCTCTCAGGCTTGAATGGGTGACGTACGAGTGAAAAATCTGCCACCACAGACTGCTTTCACCTGTCAGGACGCCGTCCTCCACCGCGGACAGTCGTCACCTTACAATGCACCACCATACGGAGCAAAAGTGTCAACCAGTCACCCACACCTGTCTCCTCTTCATCAGACACACAAAGCCACAGAGGAAGCCCTTAAGGAGTAGCCAGAGGAAGGAGTACAATCCTTACAATCTCTTGAAGATCCCTTAAATCAACCCCCCATTTTAAACTGTTTGACCCTGATCGTGTTAATAGAGGAGGAGAAAAATGCCAAGTTTGTTGAAGTTTTTGTGCTTATTATCTGCATTTGCTCATTTTTAGCTCAGTAAAAGAAAAAAACAACTTGATCATGTTGTTGGCCAGCATGAAGAGAAACCAAAAAAACCTTCCAGCCTCATCTTCATCATACTGATCATCGATCTGCTGATGGAGACTGAGGGAGGCAGTTGAAAGCTATGGAACTGTGGCTTGAATCCAAATCCAGAATATCACCATTACATGATGTACACCTTTATAGCTCAGTCACTCATCAAAAGGTTCATCCATTTCAATAACAGATGATGAACAAAAGTTGGGTAGAGATCGTAAAGGGGGTTAATGGCTAGCTGAATTATCTCCATTGTCTGTGTTGTTGCTTCTGGCAAAACCCAAAATACCTGCTACACATACTGGAAACGGTTTTAAAGTAGCTTTACACTGAACTTTCAGCTGGAAGCCCATGAAGTCCCGGGTGTACAAAAGTAGAGGATGCATCCAAGAGCGGACAGTCAATCTTACACTGATAAGTCTGTTTAGCTTTGTGTTGCTGAAGAGCCCGTGTACGGGGTAAGCTGTTGATATTTGAGCTGGAGCAGTCCGTTAAGCTCACATTTCTGATAGAAAGGCAATCCATCTAATCAAGAATCCCTCATTGAAGCAGCTTGAAAAGCAATGCAGCCATTCATCCTGCTGTCAGGTGAACAAACTGAAAGAAAACTGTTGTTTCTGAGCACTTATGAGGATAATCTATGAGAAATCTCTTATAGTAACAGTCTGAATTCAGCTGTTGTATCTTTTATGGATTGCTGCAGCTGGGAAAAATATGTACAATCAAACATGTTAAAAAGGTGATGAGCTCACTGCCTTTCAGAAAACACTCAGCCCCACTAACAGTCCAGGGAACATCCCAGCATCACATCAGCAGCAGGTGTTATCAGATGAAATATGGTTCATCCTTCTCCAGTGTGCGGCTGAATCTGTGCTTCTCAGGAAAAGGAAGGCAAACATCAGAGGGAGAAAAATGTGTTGAAACGTTGAATTCTAGTGTCGAAACCGTTAGTATATGGAAAAGGCTCAGAAATGTTTCTTTTCTTCTTCTTTTCCACGAGCCCTGATGAAAGCACCCAAACATGCTGGTATTATTGATCTCTCTTTGTTCTCAGTCTGAGCTGGTTTTGCTCGATTGCCCTCAAAATCATTTTATATCTCCCCAAGCATTTATTACATCTAACTTTTGGTAGAACAAAACAAGGTCAATGACACAACTATTCACTGTGACTGTTTCTCTAACTGCTGGGTCGACCCATTGCTCTGCTGTATGTTTGAGACTTATGATTTGCCTTTTAGACACAGTGAAATGTTTAAGTCTCCGTAGTTTGTCTGCACCTTTGAGACCTGATGATTTTGGACATTTTGACAGTGAAAGCCATCTTGGCTTTGCACTTCTACAAAATATTCCAGCGTATTCACTCGCTCAAGTCACATGCTTGTTATTATACAGAAGCTGCTTTGTCTATTTTGCCATGATGATGTAAAGCTGACTTTCAAACGTCAATCCCAATATGATTATTTCTAGAATATACCACTTGGCTCCTCAGTGTATTTCTCAGTCATTTATTGCTACCAATTATTTAGGATTTAACCAAATATTAAAAAGATCACAAGAAGCTTCACAAAGACTTTTACAGTTCCCATTGTGTCCCCCCAGACACTCTCAAATGCAAAAGTACAAAGTCCAGTATGGCATTTGGTGTCATTTATGCTTTAAATGCAGTCTCCTTTCTCAGACATGTATCAATGAGTTTTTCTTTACAAAACAATGAACAGCTAGGGTCAAAGTCAGTAATGCACAGAATTATCACATTTCTTCCGATGAATATACACATTTATCTTTTTTCAGATGCAAAATGTGGCTCCAGGACAACAGACCTTCTCTGTGAATAGGCTGTTTTTAATGTCCTGATATTTTCATCCTCTAAGGTGATCATTTGAGAGCTGCAGCTAAAACACAGTTTACACCATGTAAACATAGATCCATTTTGAAATTATACATTTATCAAGTACTTAAAGCATTTCAGATTCTCAACAATTGTGCCACCTATAGATAATCTAGATTTTAGATGATTACTGTTTATTTGAATATTTCAAGATGCAAAACTTGGTGTAAATTAAGTTTCTGATGGTAAAAATGTAAATAAAATTCATTTCAAATTAAGTGGGATTTGATCACAAACTGAGAACAACAAGAAATTCAAACTCAATATGTTTGTCTCCTGCACTGAGAGCCAAACACCAGCCAGCAGTCCCTCACAGATGCCTCAGTATGATGCGCATAATGTTGGCGTAGATTTTGGCTTGGGATGCCAGACATCCTTTCACGATTTGAAGGCTGGAAAAACCTGAAAGTCTAGAAGCCTCCATGATGGAGATGATCACCTCCATCCGGCGAGGCTGAGAGTCCGTCGACGCTTTTGGTTTCACGCATCAATAAACGGGCCCCATCTGTCTGCACGTTTTGGCTCGTGTCAGCCTCATGCCGTTTATACAACCAAACTCTCAACTTTATCGTCGAACTCACGGATTAAGATTCAGGATGTTTTCTCGGAATATGGAAAATATATTTTAACCTTTTGCTCAAATTGTACTCCTGCCCAAAACTTTTGTTCTACTTTTAGTAATTCTTAATAATCCATACTCCACTCCACATGATCCACTACTACTAATAATAATGATAGACCTATGTAATAAAACATGTTGCGATCTTTTATCTGATATAAATAGTCAGGTATTTCATTCAATGGCCCACATATTGTGAGTGGACCAAAACAAAGAAGCTAATCATATCCATCTCCCATGGAACTTCTGGAAAATTCATTCAAGTGAACGCAC
Organism: Pempheris klunzingeri; assembly: GCF_042242105.1. Lineage (NCBI taxonomy): Eukaryota > Metazoa > Chordata > Actinopteri > Acropomatiformes > Pempheridae > Pempheris > Pempheris klunzingeri. The sequence goes on from NC_092022.1 coordinate 8,198,685, forward strand.
TTTTTTGTACATCCTTCAACAAAGGATCACTGTACTCTCAGCCTGCACAGATGGATACCCACGCTGAAACCAGGACAAAAAGGGTCCCAACCGATGCCTCTCTTTGACTTTCTTTGGTCTTATCTGTAAGGACCCGTTCCCAGACTGGACTTGATGGCAGTTATTTGGGGCCCCAAGGGGCAGGACGCGTGCAAAACGGCGCATCTATAATGCTTTGAGGAGGAAAAAAAAGTGGGTTGAAAACCCTCAAGCTACGGCAGGACAGCTTGCAGCCGCAGACCTGCGTTATCTTTACCAAAGTGACATGAGCTAGTTGAAACTACATATGTTTTCAAATGTAAACAAATACACTTCAATTGAACTGATATTCCAGTGTGTTGAACATGTTCCCGCTCTTTCTGATTCCCTTTAAACCTTAACAACTCCGTGCGTAAATGTTGTGCGTAAAGCTGGTCTGTAGATCTGAATTGTGTTTTTCAAGGATACTCAGCACAAATTTGCTCTAAACGATCTATTATATAACCTAAACGAGATTTTTTTTGAATAAATTCAGTTTTATCTGACGTCTCTCCTGCAACGTATTTTTCAGGACTTCCCTTAAATAGTACCTTGTTGTGCAGTGTTGTTTGTACTTGGCTTGATTCGTATTTGCATATTATTACTATAACACTGCGCCGTTGTTGTTTATGTGCTGTGACCCAAACCGTCCTCTCACCGAAAAAAAAGACGAAAAAAAAAAAAACGTGGTTGAAGCACATCGATGGTGAGGGTGCACAGAGCTGGGAAGCTGATGGGAGCAGCATCACAGTGGTGGGACAGTGGGACGGAGAGGAGGGGTGTGTGTGTGTGTGTGGTGTGTAGAGACGGAAGATGAGAGGAGGAGGAGGGGAGGGAGGGAGAGAGAGAGCGAGAGAAGGGGGGTCCCATCTGTTGCGCGGTCGTGGCGCGTGCCGAACGCGTGAATCCTACTCGCAGCTCACAGCATTGTGATGAGTAGCAGAGACCGACTGAAACTCTTCGAGGATGTTGGAATAAAATGTGTTTAATCTAAAGGAGCTACAATGTTATGTTTGATATCGTATTCAAAGAAGGTTTAAGGGACTATAACTTCAAAAGAGGTCCGGTCTTTTATTGAGGATCTTTGGCCTTTTCCTCACCATGTCGTCCAAGCAGTGTTACAGCACACTTGTGTACTATATGGCTCCTATATAGTAGCTATATTTATATTTACACTCCGCAGATGCACGCACCTCTCTGCCTGCGTCACCGGTCACACAGTCTCCTCCCCCACTGCTGCAGGTAAACACCGTGTTGTTGATATTGGAAACAAGCTGCTGAGGGTCCACAAGCAGATGTTAATCCATACATGGCGTGGCTTGGGTATCTGGTTTATTAATTTTAGGAATATATTAGTCCTGTCACCTCAGAAACCCTCATCTGGTTCTGTGTTTCTTTTGTTGTGGCTGGCAGGCAAGACGAGTCCATGAGCGTGAATAAACAGACTGAATTTATGTATTTTGATCAATTTTGATCTAATTTTGTAATTGTTCATTCACAGCAATGCAACTTTCAAGTGTCTCACAAAACTAAAATGATCGTTTATGGATGTGGCCGATCGTTGGTTGGGGGGTTTCGATACAATAATAAGTTTTAAAAAAAACAGAATAAACAGATTAACAATTTAATAACAAATCTAGATGAAAAGGGGAGCTCAGAATACAAAATCACAAAAGAGCAGCAATCTGATACAACCTACACGTCAATGGAAAACAGCATCGTTATATGGCTCACATGCGTAATTGTATCTCACATGAACGTTAAAGCTTTAAATTTTAAACGCAATAAAGCACAACATCATCACGAAAGTCCGCATACCAGCGGTAGACTCAGAGGCCCAACGGGACCAGATGGTCCAGACAGGAGCTCCCCTCATTTCCCAAAGGCATTGCCCCCCCTGAGTCAAACCCTCCGCAGGATGGCTTGTGTTCCCTCCCCTCTGACGCGCCGGACCCACATAAATAGGAGGCTCTCCAGCTCTGCGGCACACTTCAGCTCAGCCGCTCCAAGAGCAAGTATCTCCCCACAAAAAGCACAGAAACAAGCAGCAAACGAAATGAGCCCCAGCATCACTACCGAGGCCACCCAGCCTCTCCCTGCCAGGTCCACTGTGGCCCAGAGGAAACAAGCCCACGAACTGAGAAAGGTAAGAGAAAGAGAGAAACGACTATGTATTATTATATTACTGTTGGTGTTTCTGATTTGACTCTTTTAAAAGTGCAGCTGAATAACGACTTTTCATCATTTCTTCTAGACTCTTAAACCCTTGCTGGAGAAGAGAAGACGTGCTCGTATCAACGACAGCCTCAGTCATTTGAAGAGCCTGATTCTTCCTCTCGTTGGCAAAGACAACGCACGCTACTCCAAGCTGGAGAAAGCTGATATTCTGGAAATGACCGTCCGTTTCCTCAGAGATCTTCCCTCCACTCCTGCCAAAGGTGAGCATCCTCTCCTGAACCACAATATGCAATGCACAAACTAAACTAATTCAGAGTGTGGGCTAAACATGAAATTCAAGCCACTAATCCAACCTCTTCTCCCACCAGACTCCGCAGACAGTTACAGAGAGGGCTACAAAGCCTGCCTTCAGCGCGTCTCCGCTCTGCTTCCCAAAACGAGCCTGGATCAAGACGCGTGCCAGCGGGTCACTGACTTCGTCCAGCAGTCCGCGTCCGCCATCATCACCCCTACCTGCCTGAACTGCTGCGCTCAGAGCTCCAGGACTTTCCCTCAGATCCAGCAGAGACTCCTGAGCCTCAAATCCAGCTTCAGCTCCAGACTGGAGAGCCAGTCCCGCGGCGCAGTGGCTCCCGGCAGTGCGCAGCCAGTCCCACAGGCTGTCAGCGCTGCCATGTGGAGACCCTGGTAGACTAGATGGACATTTATCTCATGCTTGTTATTTATTTGTGGTGATATTTATGCTGTTTAAACTAATATAACCGTAGTCTTAGCAATTAAGAAATGATGGATTTACTGTATGATGACTGATTTCAGCATTTGGCTCAATTTGCTTTAAATGGCAGAGGGCACATGAGCACAGATCTCAAAGAAACTGAAGTCTAGTAACGTATTAAATGCAATCCTCTTTGGGGTTTCAAAGATATGGGTTGTAGACAACACTTTTGTAAAACCCCAAGGGTTATTATGTTTGAGGTTTGCACTATAGACTTAAAAGTATTTTGGTCTGTGCAAAAGAATAGTCTGTAAACACTATGTGTTAAATAGGACATCACGTTACTCATTGATATAATGCAAGAATACACATGTTTTGTGATACAAAAAATGTTTTGTCATTACCAAAAGCTGTTCAATAAATGTAAATAAATTGTTGAAAAAAAAAAAAAGTGTGGTGTTTGATCTTTGGTCTAAGGATCTCATGTTTATCATCAAACCCAGACGTCTTAATCTCAGGAATCTCGGTGATGTGAAAAGAGTGAAAAAGGCGCGCAAACGCATAAAGCCACGGGTCTGCCTGAGCCCATTGAAGCTGATGAGCAGCTGCTCTATTGTTAATCATGTGAGGCGCCTCTCAAATTACCGCCAAACTGGTGGGAATAAGTTGGACTGATTGTGTGACGGGACACACACTGAGGTGACTGCAGTTGTGAATTACAATGAAAACCCAAAATATTTTATGATATTGGCAATTGGTACTTCGTTTTGCATGTTTTTATTCTTTCTCCCAACATGATCTTACAGCCCATAGTTATATATTTTTCTCATTGAAGAAACATATGTCCACATTGCTGGATATAAGTCACATTATTATTACAAGCACAATAATAATACTGGCCAATTCCATTACTTTCTATATTCTTCTTCGTCTTAGTATTTCTGTAAACTTACAACACCATATGACTGTTATAACAAATCATAAAGCATTATGGAAGTTTATAGCCACACTTGATCTGTAATCATTATGGCTTTTTAGCTTTTAGGCAGTGATTAGTTTTATTCACTTTAATACTGCTGTCTGCTGGTACTTGAAACATGTATCTTAATGTTATTTTTCAATGTGAAATTATCCCCTTGCAGTAATGCATCTGAGAGCAGGGACTAAACCCACTACAGGTGTATTCAGAGATGATCCTGGATTTTAACCAGAACTTTTCAATTGCAACAAACAAATTCAGATTATCTGATATACTGCAATCAGATGAACTGAAACTAGTGACTCCCTATGAAGTACGATTTGTGGTGTAGAATTGTCAATAAAGAACACTTGACTATACAAAATCACAGATATAGACCTTTAAAGCCTTTAAATACTCACATGCTTGTATGTATGTTGAAATTAATTGGGCATTGTTATTATTTCTGCTGTCCATACTGACTGTAAAGGGATCTATTTTTACCACAACTTCAGCTGAAATGATAGTGTTTCGCATAATTTCGTAGATATTTGTTTTAGACAGCTGATGCTTCACATTAGCTGACTGTGCATACAGGTATGTAAGTAATGTTTCAACATTTGGAAAGAATGCAAACGGACTGTACTTCTACTGCCTTTTCCTTCCCACTGATGGGAGGTTGCCAACCCTGCTATCAGGAGGGAGCTAATCATTCACACACTGAATCTGTGCTTCAAGAGCAATTTGGGGTTCAGCTCAGGTTGCAAAACACAACAGAGACTTATACTGAATTAGATGAAGTATGAAGAGCATAATAATGGATGACAAAACACATGAGTTCCAAAGGATAAAGAAAACTGATAAAATAACAGCAAGAAATGGACCATAATAAGTAAATAAAACAAATATGCAGATTACAAATATTTAAAACATGGATAAATGAAATCATAAAACAGATAAACTCTATAGCTGGATCAGTCTCCATTCAATTCAAAGATAATGGATTTAAACGGTTGCAGAAAGAAAATCAGGGGTTCCTGAATCTTTTTGTCTAACAGAAGCATGTTCATATCAGAGGACGCCCCATAAATAAAAGCTCGTTTCCACTGCTCAGTATGCGCCTTAGGAAGAGAAAGAAGCTCCTGGAGCATTAACAGTAGTTCCCGGCCTCATTTCGAACAACAAAAGTAGAAGAATACACACAGATCAGTGTGTATCAGTGGATGGTGAGTCTGCATGAGGCCAGTCAAGGCCAGCCAATATGCAAAACACAATGATGGTTCAAGGCAGCAGAGTTCAGGGTGGTGGTTGGGTACACAATACAGTACTCTGCAAACGTTTTAGGCAGGTGTGAAGAAATACTGTAAAGTAAGAATACTTTCAAACTTAATTGTTTATTGTTTTATTGAATTACAAAATGCAAAGTGAGCAAACAGAAGAAAAATCTAAATCAAATCAAAATCGAAATGCAGCCCCAAACTTGCGAGGAACCTCCACCATGCTTAACTGTTACCTGCAGACACTCATTATTGTACCACTCTCCAGCCCTTCGGTGAACAAACTGCCTTCTGCTGCAGCCAAATATTTCAAATTTTAGCTCATCAGTCCAGAGCACCTGCTGCCATTTTTCTGCACCCCAGTTCCTGTGTTTTCGTACATTGTTGAGTCGCTTGGCCATGTCTCCACATATGCAGGTTTTGTAGAGAGAAAATGTTGGCACTTGATATAAAAAACATTGTCACCGAATTTGTTTATGGTTTTGCATAATTGTCCAATGTCGATATTCTTGTCTGGGGACGGGGTCGGTTTTACCCTGTAGAACTGAGTGAACTAAACTTCACAACTAAACACAAGTTCACTTCTCAACTGGAGTGGCGCACATTGGAGGTTTGGCTTTTTGGCCACAATTCTTCCATGTTGACCACTTCTGGACAGTAGATGGGAGTACCAGATCCCACTGGTTTCTGCTAGTTCTGAGCTGATGGCACTACTGGACATCTTCCGATTTTGAGGGGAAGGAAGTATAATGTGTCTTTAATCTGCTGCACTAAATTTCCTTCGCCGACCACTGCGTCTATGGTCCTCAACGTTTCTTTGTGCTTCTTCAAAAAGAGCTTGAACATCACATCTTGAAACCCCAGTCTGCTGTGAAATCTTTGCCTGGGAGAGACCTTGTTGATGCAGTATTACTACCTTGTGTGTTGTCATGATATTTGACCTGTGACATGAAACTGTCTGTCACAACCTCACCTTGGTAGCACAGTGTTAAGCCTCCTACAGCTGTTTCTGTCTCAGCTAATGATTGTGTTTCAATCTACATATGAAATTGATGATCATTAGCACCTGTTAAGTATAACTGGTTTATAATACACCTGACTGATCCTATAAAATCCCTGACTTTGTGCAAGTGTAATTAGAATAATTAATGCTGTTTTGAAGGCAAAGGGTGGTCGCACCGAATATTGATTTGATTTAGATTTTTCTTCTGTTCGCTCACTTTTAATTTTTATAAATCAATAAAAATAAACAATTAAATTTGATATTTTTGAAAGCATTCCTACTTTACAGCACCTGTTTTTTTACACCTCAAGTCAAAGACTTTTGCACATTACTGTATGTCTGGCTTTTGTGCAGGAGACAGGGATTTACATCCCATCGCCTGTAATGACTACAAAAGCTTTGTGCCAGTCAATCAATCAATCTTTATGTATATAGCACCAATTCATAACAAGCATTATTTCAAGACATTTCATAAAAAAGATGTCCAGACCAAACTCTTTAATCAAGAGAGACCCAACGATTCAAGAATTCAAAATTAAAGGTTCAAGAATCCCCACATGAGCAAGCATCAACCTAAACCTTAACCATATTGTAGTTACCATATGTGGATATTGTAGAGAGAAAACGTTGGTACTAGATATAAAAAACATTGTATAATTTTCCAATATCGGCATTCTTGTTTAGGGATGGGGTTTAAGAGCAGCAGGTATTTAAGATGCAGGGATGGCAAGCTGCTTCTGAGTTACATTATGCTTGATAAAGACAACATATCTAGGCCCCTGCTGCTTCAATTCTTTCTTTCTTTCATGTCAATTTTATTTGCCTCAAGTAGCTTCAAAGTCTTTACAGTTTCCAACACCATTTATCGGATAAAGAAGAACCCCTACAAAACATGGATGTCTCATTCCAAAACATGGATGTCTCATTCCACGTGTGGATGAAGATCCACACGTGGAATGAGGCAATGACAGCCGGGAGAGAGACAGAGGTCCCTGGACAGCCAATAGTCCAGCACACAGGAGCCTGAGAGGAAAGAGGGGACAAGGAGAAGAACCTAAAAGTGAGAGAGGCCCAGAACTGTGCTTGTAGGATACAAACAAACACATGGTCACAGAGATGCAGTGATTTTCAGAAAGTTTACAGTATTCTCGTCAGCAGAACAAACATGGATTATAGTATAAGGTTTCATAGATTTATTGAAACTGAAACTGATCCAGATAACAGCAACAGGCAGAGAGTAAACATAAGCAGCTAAATGAAGGATAAGGTGAAATTATGACTTTTAAGCTTGGATTTAAAGGCCTGAATGGAGTCGCACTGTCTGATTTCAACAGGGATTATTCCAGAGGAAGGAGCAATGATAGGATAACGGACAGGAGCAAGGTATTCTGAGAGTGGAGAGCACAGAATGGGGCTAACGCATTTACAAATTTCTAAGTCATCAGACACCTTTAAGTCTAATGTGACATGAATAGGAACCCAATGAAGTGAAGCTAAAATTACTGTAATAAGGATGTTTTGGATGTTACAATAATCTTGTCTGGATGAAACGTCAAACGTGAATCAGGATCTCTACATCAACTATGAACAGAAAATATCTAATTTTAGCTGTGCTGCACAGGTGAAAGAAAAATGCTGTTTTGTGTTTTTTTTAACATGCTGATCAAAAGAGAAAGTAGGATCAAATGTAACACAGCCAAGATTCTTGGCTGCCAAACTGTGAAATCACACAATTGCTGAGTTACCGTCACTTGATCAAACTATTGTTGAGTGGGTCCAATGACCTGCAATTTGGTTTTTATGAAAATTTTGGAGCAGGAAATTACATGACGTCCAGTTTTTCACAGCAGACAAGCAAGCCTCTATATTTATTAATTTGAACATGGTTGTCCACTTTTATAGGCACACACAGCTGAGTATCATCAGTGTGGCAGTAGAAAGATATTCCTTGATTGTGTATCATTTGAAAAGAGAAAAGCAGAGGGTCAAGAACAGAGCCCTGTGGTACTCCATATTGCATGTCAGATTTTTTTTGCTTAGCAAATTTTACTCATTCTCAGTTAAGTCAAGCATACATTTGTTTGCAGCATATATTGGATATAAAAATGTATACAAGCATCGGACAGCTGCCTTATTCAAAATTTCCCACCCCCACCCGTATCCCACCCATCCTCCCGGCTCAGCCCATCCCATCCCATCCCATCCCATCCCTCCCCTCCCTCCCCTCCACCTAACCCGACCCTACCAACTGTCCCTTATCCTCTTTAGTCCAAATATTCACAAGAATGATTTTATGCTTAGGTGTTTGTCCAACCAAAAATTACAAAATGAGTATCTGCTATTCCAGATAAGTTGGACTTTAACCACGTGACAGCCAGGCCAGAGATGTCACATTGATTTCCCAGTGAGTGTAGGACTATTCAGTGATCTATGGTGTCAAAAGCCTCGCTGAGATCCACTAATAGAAGCACCGAGGTGAAATTTGAATCCATAGTAGTGTATACTATAATGTTAATATATGGTATTTTAGTACAAGTGTAGTGAAAATGCAAAAAATCTACATCTTCTTGGGAAAGTATCAGCTGTTAAGTTGCAAATTAACAATATTCAGTGTTGTAAGTCTCAGAGATTCTTTATTTATGATGTCCAGAATCCTTTAAAACGTTTAGCTCTAGAGGGTCGAGGACACAGGTGGTTAACGCCAGCTTAGACAATGTTTCAAGAGGGATGGTCTCAAAAGTTTAAAAAGAGCAGAGACTGATTGGGATTCAACATATTCAACATACTGCTGATTTTACAGAAGTAGCTGGAGAAGCAGAACTAATATTGTATCTAATATCTATTTCTCTGCAGAAATAATCTAAAAAACTCCTGAGTTGTTAAGAGTGGGCTGCCAACAGAAAGCTGCTTTTGAGTAATAGATAAAGCCAGAGAAGTAGGATGCTTTGGCAGCAGACAGAGCATGTTTGTAAATTACTACACACATTGACACCATTTATGTTCCAATCCCCTGCAGACCGGCTTAAGAGTAGTGCATGTTTCTTTGGTAAACCAGGCTATAGACCTCTTTAACTGGTGGACAGAGGTACAACCGAATCCAGGAGACTATAGAACAGGCTGTGTTTTGGTCACCGGTACAATTTTAAACAGGATATGTTGCTGCAATATAAGGAGCCAGGACCACAGGCAACTGACTGTGGTAACAGATCTCATAACAGGTGGGATATACCACCAAGTCCAGTGGGTAGAAAGAAGCCAAGGGCAACTTAAGTTACAGCATACTACAGATGATGTATTGTCATTTGAATGGATAAAAAGTGTTGCAGAATGTTGTTGATCAAGTAAAAAATGGAGATGTCCCCATTTGCAAACCACAGTATGTTTTTTATTCCATACAAGCCCTGCTTTATTGAAAAACTGGATAAAATTCAGTTTGATACTGGACACAGTAAAGGCTTCACGGGCATTGTTCAATGGATGTTACTGTATGGTTTTTCAACACTTGCAATCCGTGTGTATGCATTCGCAAGCTCATTTCTTTCCAGTTAACTGATAAATCTCTAATTTTCATTTGAATTCTGATGAGAAAAGTCAATTCTAAACATTAGAATAACTTTTAGAGCTCTACAAATACTTCAGGTAGGCACACAATCTTTAACTTAATAAACACAAATGACTCACGATTGTCCACAAAGATAAAATCCTCCGAGTGAGTACTCGGTCCTATGGCACAACCTGACAGCCAAACAAAAGAGGACATTGAAGGAAATTCACCTGAAATATACAAAGTTAGACTAAATTTTCTTCTCGACATTATTGGGACATTTTCTTGATTTGTCCCTTTTTATTCCAGCAAGAGCGAGCAGTGCAGACTGAGATGTTGCGCTCAAGATTGCTTTAACTACATAGTGAGAAGAATAAGGGATAAACACTTTAGTCATTTAACATCTTAGTAACACCTTCTCTCTTATTTTGACAAATGGAACAGTTGAGACATGTAGATGGTCTCATGTGCAGATCAAAAGTTCTTATAGCTGGATATGATGTTCCCCATTGTCTGAGACGAAGCCGCCAGTTTTCTCTCAGCTCACATCACGCTGCAGCAAAAGTCAGGTGGACCCCGCTCGCTGTTTCTCCCCCATCCCGCAGCCCACATGTGACTCTTAATTCCCATGAAGTATCAGAACATTTTCAGACAAAGGCTCCCTGTTATCCGGCCTGCACAGATGGGTTACCGACGCCGAATTTGCTTGAAAAGACAAAAGAGGACCCTAACCGTAAGCGCAAAACTGAGGAGAAGTGTACATCCCCCCAACCCCCACCATCCTCATCATCCCCTCCCCATCCCAGCGGGCGCGTGCAGCAAGTGTGCCTCTCAGTTTCAGGGCAGCGCTGGGCTTTGTTGAAGCAGCACAACAAGATTAATGTCTGCATGATGGTGACCTTCACATTTCGAGTCTGTAGACTTTATTTTCATTTCATTTCAAGTTGTAGAAAAACTCAAAGATATGTATGGCTGAATGGTCATCAACTCTTTATAAGTACATCATAAGTGCTGTATAAGGACAGTACAGTTAACAGATATATCCTATTGCGCATTAAAACGGAAAAAAATAAACTGCATGAATAGTGCAGTGTGGAAAATAAAGCTTTTGGTACAAAGTCGCATTCAATTGCTCTTAGTTTCTTGAATCCAGTTTGCAGGGCCGTTTGTATTCATGCTTTTATTTTGAGAAGTTGTCGCCGCCTCAGAATTATAGCTGCATGCTTATTAAGATTCTCAGTGTGCATTTTCCTTGTTGACCTGTGTCATATTTATGGTATAATCCAGAATATATACTCAAAACGAAGTACTGATCATCTATGTTGAGTCAAAAAGAGTCCGAGTCATGCAGTCGGCTCTTCCAGACAAACATCTTTTATCTCCATCGACAGACTGAGCTTTGTGTTTCGTCATCACCATATAATATTGATAAACAAGCACCCAACGATAGCTTGGACGCTAAAATATCCTGGAGCCAAGCTGAAGCAGACAATTGCTGCACGGTGTTTCCAAACAGGGGGGCGAGAATGGTTTGTTTCAGTTGGTCATGAACATCATGGACCCATAAGCATGCAGATGGGGTACCCACGCCAAAACCGCGTGGAGATCATGTGTCGTGTGAGGTTTATGGAAAAAGAGCTCGAGTACATGCAATGCAGTTGGTGTGTGTGCGCGCACATGGATGAGAGGCGGATAGATACATGGTGGGACTGGGAGATTGGCTCCTCGGGATGCTGGTGCGGTGCAGGAGGAGTGTGTGTGGGGGTAGGGAGCGATGGAGCCATCTGGTCCCCGTGGCGCGTGCTGCACGCGTGGTTCCCCTGAGTGCAGTGGTATTTGATGGGCTGTCATTGAGTCTTCAGTTTTTATTTAAAATCTGAAAATCTCAAAGCTGTAATTCAAAGTTTGAGGCATCCCTCGCGTGGCACGATGGTTGGCTATGAAATACACCAAGTCCACAAGTAGATATGTTCATCACACATGATTAACCGAAAACCCAGGCTCATTTTGAATTTTGGCTATTGTGATGAAGGAACATGCTTCCTCACTACTCACCCTCTATTTTTCAGCCCCCACCGCCCTGCATGAGGCGTTGGCAGCAGAGGGATACACCCTACAGGTACAGACTCCCCCCCGGCAGAAACAGCATAAAAACGTCATATGCAAAACTATTGTTGTCAAAATCTAAGAGCAGATGTTATTTGAAAGTAGCGTCGCTTGGGTATGAGATTGGAGTAAGAGTCTGCATCTCTGTGGACACTTTTCCACACACGCAAGCCTGACCCCTATGCCAGTAATGTATGTATTGCACCCTGTTGGTCAAACTGTGTACATTTATTTAAAAACTAAAATACTCTAAAGGATATGTAATAAGATGTTGGCAAGTTACACACAATAAACAAAACAGCAAAACCTCAGCATGGAGCTGAAACTGGAAATTTAGCAGATAAACAAAGTTTGATAATAATGCAAACTGAGAAATTGTTGCTGAGAAAACGTGTTTTTAATTGAGTCTGCGATGTTTCATAGTTAGATCACAAAATACATTAATGCTATATAAACTACAATTTGTTCTCAGCCACCTCTGAGCACTGCGTAATTACGCACGAGAAACCATATATTTAGATATATACAGATGTATATGTTTATATCTTACAAGCAACTTGCTCTATCTATTATATGTGAAATAATGAATCTAATTGTGTACTTTTTAATATGATATAAATGTACGAGGTTGCAGAATTGGTATTTGGTGAATGAGCCTTCGGTGCGTCCAAACGCAAGCTTCTTTACGCACATATCTCTTCAGCATCTTGACGCAGATTTTGTTTGAGTTTGTCAATAGGTCACAACGCAGACACGCACTGCAGTTGTTACGCATGGATTAGAGTAGAAGACAGATGGTTATCTTACTAAATTTGATGGTTTTGTGTTGCTTTCATTAAATACGTGGCCAATCCAAATGGTTTCGTGTTGGCTTGGGGGCGTACCCGTGACGCACGGACACTGACGCCACGGACCTGGATAAATACTGCGACCCTCGGCCGTTAGAGACACATCTTCGCCTACTTCTGATCTGGACACTTCTCTGACACAAAGACGACGCTAAAAATGTCTCCAAACATGACTTGCGATGCTCTCCAGTCTTATTCTCCAAGGCTAACTGTGGCCAAAAGAAAAGAGGCTCTTGAGCTCAGAAAGGTAAGCGAAGTCACTGAATTTTCCTTCATTATCTTACGTTTTCTCTTATGTCCTACATTTATGTAATGCCTGAATGCTAAATTGTATATGTTCTTTTCAGACTATGAAACCTTTGATGGAAAAAAGAAGGCGCGCCCGTATCAACGACAGCCTGAACCATCTGAAAAACATCATCCTTCCCCTCACAGGCAGAGATGTAAGTTATTATATACACTTCAATATATGCAGAAAACACTTTTCAAATATACTTAAGTCACGGCAGCGTTGAAGTTCATATATCTAACATTTGCTTTTGTTATTTTCTGCAGAAGACTCGCTACTCCAAGCTTGAGAAAGCAGATATCCTGGAAATGACTGTGAGGTTCCTCAGTGACATTCCCCCTGTTAACACCAAAGGTGAGTTACGGTTCTGCTTGTGTAGCACTTTCATTGATATATAAGTATATAGTGAACTCTTACAGGTTTGGGTCAGCAAAACTAACATTTTATTGTCTTTTCAGACTCCGCAGACAGTTACAGAGAAGGCTACAAAGCCTGCCTTCAGCGCGTCTCCGCTCTGCTTCCCAAAACGAGCCTGGATCAAGACGCGTGCCAGCGGGTCACCGACTTCGTCCAGCAGTCCGCGTCCGCCACCGCCACCCCAACCTGCATGAACTGCTGCGCTCAGAGCTCCAGGACTTTCCCTCAGATCCAGCAGAGACTCCTGAGCCTCAAATCCAGCTTCAGCTCCAGACTGGAGAGCCAGTCCCGCACCAGCAGCGGCGTACTGGCTCCCGTCAGAGCGCAGCCAGTCCCACAGGCTGTCAGCGCTGCCATGTGGAGACCCTGGTAGATTCATTTTTTAAGTGGCCGGGTCTTCCAAAAGCCCGCGAAAAGCCTGTAAAGTGTTTCCTATGTAGGCAGCGTGTTGAGATAGCATCACTTGTAAATATGCACAGTGATTTACCGCCTCGTTTCCGTTGATGAAAAGTCAGAATTCATCGTTAAATCGTATTGGTTGAGTATTATATACTTACGTTTTGCGCACGAGTCTGTTGTCCTGTATAAGTTGACAAGTTTAGACAGTCGTATTTTAAATCTGCATGTATGTATACGGTAAATATTTAGTCCTCCGCGTGGACTAAATGATTAAGGGCCGTTGAAACAGCCCTGTAAGACCCAAAGGGTCATTGTGTATGAATTTGCACCATAGACTTCAGTGTTCTGAGTCTGTGCAGATTACAATTTGTAGACATGTTATGTGTCACAGTCAGTATCTCTGTTGGGATGTTTGATTTTTGCTATTAACAGCAAATGTTGTATATATGCTATATAAACATAAATAAACTACGATGTCGTGGTTAAATCTTGTCTTGTTTTCTTCTTTACACTCTATGGTCATTTCTAACAATACTGGTCTTTTCTCATGTGCGTAATTCCGCATCTTTAACACGCAGCCATGACGGTCACACTTTGATTTTAATCTGGACCTTGATGCACCAAAGATGATGTTTGGTCTGCTTGGTGGGCACATTTATCGAGTAGATGTACACAGAACAGAGGCCGTCAGTCGGTGTGACTGCGGGATGGATGTTGTGGTCAAACGCGCCCACAACAGGCAGCATGAGACACTGCCCCTGCGGTGAATATGTTGGAGTAAAGGCGGTCTCTGCTGCCCCCCTCCGACGGCTGTAAGTACTGTTCGTGGTTATTATTTCTATTTCTGTTGCTCAACCATATCTTTCCTCATTTACCTCTTTGAAAGGCACCGGCCACTACAAGCCACATTTCCTTTGTTTGGTTTACTCCATCTAGGAATTTAAGCTCAGCCTATTTTAAGACACATTGAATGTACTTTTTTTCCTCCCCCCCCTTACAAAACAATTAAGCTACATTGAATAAAACATCCTTTTGCATGTCTGTGGGGTACTTTTCCTCCAGATGACTCATTTCTCAGAGAGACTGTGACCAGAGCAGCCGGCGGACACCGGGGGAGTCTGATTTCCCTCCTCATCTCACAGGAATCTCGCTGCTGCACGAGACCGACGGATCCCGAGACCTTATCACCATCACCATGTCGGCACCGGAGGCGCGAGAGGCTGCATCCTCCCTTCAATTATGCAGGTATGACGTTTAATACGAGACATAAACACATGTGCGAGCAAACCTTCACACGCTAATAACGTGCTGTTGATCGACAAATGACTGGAAGAGCGCGGACACCGGCGTCCTTCCGCAAAGGATGATAGCCCAGATAATCCGCTTCATGTCCCGTTGTCAGACCCGGTGCACTGCTGTCTGCAGGGATACACAGTCTGCAGCCTGCCGGTGCTCGATAATGGTTAATATTGACTCGTTTATGACAAATCCGAGGCGGGTTTTCGGGTTATTTAGCCTGCCGGCGGAGGTGCAGACCATCTATGTCGCATGTCGTATGTGATGACCTCAGCACGGTTACCACCGGCAGGACGCGTGCTAAAACTACCAAGGACACTTTAAGGTCGCCATCATTCCCCCCAAACTCCAACAAAAGTTTGATTTTAAGGCGCCGGGTTTAATAATTTGGTTCCTGAAAGTAGTTCGTCTGTCTCTCAAATCGTATGTAGTTGATCCTTTGTTTATGTCTCCAAAGACAATGACCAGAGGTGGAACAATGAATGAGGAACAATGAATGAAGAACAATGGGCTGCGTGCCACGCACTGGTGTTGTACGGTGCCTATTAAAATACCTTTGCAATGAATAGCTTTCATTTCCCAGCAGCATGCGGTCTGTTGTACTTGTGCTCGCCTGTAGGTGGAGCCACATAACTCTGTACAGCAGCTGCACCTTCTGCACTGAGCTGGTTCTAAAGTCCTTGTAGATTCAGGTGGAAATGACCCTTTAATGAAAGTTGTAGTGTTATCATAGTCACCAACACGCCAGAACTAAACGTTATGTTTGAATTTGTTTAAAAAAACAAACATAGTGTGCCCCATATCTATAAATTCTCCCAAAAAAGTAGTATAACAAATGCACTTCTAAGACTTACTGTGTCATTAATGTGTCTGGCTTTTGTCTTGTCGGTTGTATTCGTGAAAGACCTGGTTTATTTTGCCACTGGTGCCACACTACTGACCCACTCACTGCTTTGTGTATGTCTCAGATTCAAGAAAAAGTTAGACATGAAATCTAAGACATGCATGAAACAAGTGGAGTAAAATGAACAATGACAATATCCACCTGTCTGGCTGAAAGATCCATGTGATTTTGTAGAAATATTCTGTTCTGAGAGCATAAATAGTATATTGGCCACGAATAAAATGTTTATGTCATAACCTGATTACAGTTACTTACAGCCTGCAGCCATTTCCTTGAACCTGTCGTGTCTATGAAAAGAGTAACTACACTCCTCACAAAGACCATCACCTTCAGTTCAAATGGAATGAACAGTTAAAGGTGGATGCAAATATAGCATACACAATATAGTTAGTCAGGTAGTTTGGTTATATAGGGCTTTATCAAGGATTGTGGCCACTCCCCTCACTCAAAATTCAGTGTGTCTGGTGGCTGCAATGCTGAGGATAACCTTCTCTTTGGAGAAACTGGTTGAAACGTCAACATGGGAAAAGATGTGTCTTCTATTTTCCCACCTTCAGTACACTGTAATTTCACCAGAAACACAAATTATGTGCAGAAATAATAAAATAATTCACTAGCAAACAACAAAATTGGCCTCACAATGTGATGCACACCACCAGTAGCCATTTTTTGAACAACATTACAGGGATATTTGAGTGAATTTGCCCTTTAACTCTCCTTGGTGAACCAAAAATACTATTCTAACATGGGACTTTGCTGTCCTTACTGCCAGTGATCCACTTTCTGGACCACTGTAGCTTCCTTCCAAAGCATTCATTATGCACCCACATCGTGACCCAGAGATACTGCAGCCTGCTTTGTTTTGAGCCTCTCAGAACCCCCACGCTCTCTCTATTGGCTGCTCTCAGCTGCTTACGTCAAATTCAGGCATCCTACCACTTGAGCCACGCTAGGATACATAGACTTCCTGTTCCCAGATAGCTTGGTCATTGCTCTGTCCTTCGCTCCAACTCCCAGCGATAAAACATCAGAAAATACAAGCTATGTCTTGTCTTCTGTTTTCATGAAGAACCTGATGATGATATAATCACATCACCTCTTCCTGGGCAGCGAACTTGGATTTTGTCTTTCAAGTTTATTATTGCGTCTTATTCACTTATCTCGTTTCAGTCTAGAAATATTTCAGTGATCTGTTTTTGTCCATGTGAGTTCTCACTTTCTTTTCTGGAGTGCATCAGCGTTTCAGTGAATGAATGCATTTGGAGCATCAGCTCTCAGGCTGCTGTTGTCAATACTCAAGTCTTCTGATAATTTCACTTAACCTTTTTATTGAGGTAATCATCAACTGATGTGTATTTGTCTTTGCAAATGCACAGTGATTCATATGTGGGATTGATGTGTGTGCTGTAAGGGTGTGTATATATGGCTGTGGGTGTTTGTCAAATACCTGCCTTACCTGGTAATGTAAGATTGTCCAGCTAAAATACAGCACAAACCCTGTTTGTCCCCTTCACCACAGTCACTTCTTCGCGCTTTGCTACGTTCTTACTGTCGCGGCTCAGGACAGAAATGACATCAAAATATGCTTTTCTGAAGCTAATTCACAGTTTTCGTCGCTGTTCTTCTCAACACAGGTAAATGTATGTTGTTTTGTGTCTGCATTGGGCAGAAAGAAGGTAGTATTATGGCTTTTCTGTTAGTTATGAGCTATAGTTTGATGATGTAGGTGGTCCAGATGACTCTAATTCTAACTGACCCAGGCAATGTTAAGGTGTAGGATGTGTGTCACAACTTTTTATAGAAACCTTTATTGAAAATCTGTATATTCTAGATATGTAATATTCATATAGATATACATTGTTGTGTACAATGAAATATTTTCCACACTAGCAACTTTCTCATCCACCTCTACTAATTCTTACTAATCCACACGTCACTGTGTACTTTACCTACCGAGACATGACCTCATACCTCAGTGATAAATTGTTTTATCCTATATTTCTGACAGGGTGCTCCTGTGAGGTTTACACTGACTTTGTAAAGGTCAATTATGCTACAGTCTGTAATAGAAGTAATGCTGCCAGTACATGATCCTCTTGTTCTGTGCTCAGGATGAAAGGACAGAGAGACATTCACCTAAATCAGTTCTGGAAACACCACTGCCACATTTTTTGTTCTTTGTGTTCCTCTTCTTTAAAAGTATTATCAGTGGCTTTAGGTGTGGCTATGCTTTTGTGCCGGCTAGCTTGTTTGTGAGATATTTGTAAAACCTATGAAATATTGTAAACAGAGGGCTCTTGTGGCAGTTTGTTACTGAGAAATTATTCACTCTGCCTGTCAGCTGTAGTACACAAACCGAGGTGTGATGATGTCATTTTTATTGGTCAACCACTGTCTCTCTGTGCATCGTGGGCGTGTTGAGATCCAGTTTGGCCTGTTGTGACGCCAGAGGCGGGATCAACATGAACATGCATGACATCACTCAGAGGCAGCATCTCAGTGCTCAAAATCTTAGAAGATGTGAATGAGGAGATCATACGGACGGGGAGTGCTTTAGAGAGTAGGACTGAGAGTCAGTCAGAGTGCAAAGATGCGTTGCTTTAGGCCTCTGAGCAGCAAGGCAGCAGGTGGAGTGGGGCAGACGGCAGCGGTGGTGGACAAACGCCAAGCGAGTCAAAACCAGCAAGTCAGCAGAGATGTCAGGGAAGGTGCAGAGGCAGGAGCTCAGCAGGACCCTAAATATCAACTCAGCAGGTAGTTCAACTGTGGTGCGCGGGCACACACACACATTCGCATACACTGATGCTGAATAAACAGGATCCTCTGTCTGGTTCACTCCTCACTTCCTCTCTCTCTCTCTCTCCCTCTCACTCACACACACACACACACACACACACACACACACACTTACATTTTAAATTGCTGTTCCCATGGTGTCAGAGAGGTGAGGTTTGAATTCTTATCTTGTGGTGTAGATTGAATTGCAGTATATTCTGAAAAGCTTTGTGTGTAAATGAGCTCAATAAAACATTAATATTAGGATGTCCATTCTCTCTCTCTCTCTCTCTCTCTCTCTATATATATATATATATATATATATATATATATATCTGTGTGTGTGTGTGTGTATATATATATACAGCCTCATATCAATACTACAGTTTCACAACAGTAGAATTTATCACAATACTGTTGTGTTGGACTGCATTGCAATACACAGGAGATACTGATTCATGTTCTGGTCATTTATATGTTTATGTGTAATAGCCTACAACGTCAAGTGTAGTGCTCCTGCCCTGTTCTCGATGAAGGTGAACTGATACTGCAACTTTGAAATTTCCCACACGTCTGAATGCAACTCTGAGTCAGACGGTCTTCAGTGGAAATCATTTGTACTCTGTCATGTATACAACAAGGAGCCTTAATCATTCCAAAACTATGTCAGTGGTAATCTTCTACCAGAGGAAACAATTAAAATAGGCTAATGGTATTCAGATGTTGTTGTTTTTAATTTTGTATTGCACACACACACACACACACACACACACCTGTAAAGCCTTACCATCTGATTCACAGGATTAGTCAGATCTCAGTCTGATGGCGCATATTTTCTGTGTTTGTGACCTCTGAGTATGTGAGCAGATCTGGTAAGACTAGTTTAACCCACACACGGAAGAATGGGAAACAGCTGTTGTACATGACGGCATGCTGCGCTGAAGATGATACTGTACTCATCAGATAGACATGGAGAGCAGACAAAAAAGCATAATACTCTTTGTGTCATCTTTATTTCACTTCAACATGTTTTGTGAAATCAGGGTGTCCACATCATACAGTGTTCCTTTCAACTCATGAGCGTCCATCAGTCATGTTTGTAGATATTTCTTCAAGCCTTTCATCGACAGTCATTCTTTTGTTGGTTACAGATAAGGTTTCAGCAAAAATCTGCCATATATTAAACCCTGTTTCAACAAAATATACGGCTCATTCAACTAAACTGAAGCCACTATTAATAGAAAACACACCAGCCTATGCACATTTTGTTAAACTGTGGTAGTGCTGATTAACACATCTCTGAAGACTGTTTCATGTTGTCGATTCAGTCGTGTTTTTAAAAAAAAAATAGCATTAAAGTACCAGAACACCAATCAGCAACTGAAAACAAATATGTGAAAATTGAAATGATCAGTTAGCAGTGCTGGCCAGGTCTTCACATTCATTGATTGATTGCAATTATTTTTCCAACCGGATGCCAAAAACCCTGATGACACAAGATGCTAATATCACACTAATCCCACCATCAGATCCTCATGCTTCTTACTGTCTCTTTACTGCAGGATCATGCGGCCAGACGATGCCAACATTGTGGGCAACGTCCATGGCGGCATCATCCTCAAGATGATCGAGGAAGCTGGATGCATCGTTGGCACGCGACACTGCAACACACAGAACGGGGTAAGAGACAACAACTACACTCAGACTCTGCTCTAAACAGTATTATTGTACTAATGTCAGCGAATAAATATCGCACTTAAGTTGGTATAAGGTTAATTTTGAGTTGGGAAACTTGTGAGAAATTGTCTGCATAGCACAACAAATATGAAATGCTGAAGAAAGAAAGAAGAAGTCATCATTACTTAGGTTAACCACTATGGAAAATATGAAAAATAGGGGAAAAATGTTGGAAAATGATATTCATAGAGTTGTATGTCTCTAGAGAGTGTGATGGATCATTGCTTTGCTTCAAGGGATTTAGAGCTAAAAAGTACATAACAGTATATAACAGATTCAAATTCTCTTATATCTTCATTGCAAGGCTATTCCCTCACCCACATTTGTCCGTCTCACTGTCTTGGCGTCACCTATCACCTGGTGAACTTTAACCAGCGTTTGATTTGCATCATCTGATTGTCATCCCAGCTGTGTCATTGTTTGTGTTTATCTTGTGCAGCCATCACGGTACCTGTTGTGTGGTACTGGAGACAGTACAGCCAAATTTTGGCGGATTAGATTCTTTTCCCCATCTGCTCCTGTTTTTCACCAGGCTGTGAATTAAAAGCAGTTCAGATGTCAAAGTAAAAGCGCCTCAGACTTTGATTGTCTGGCACTAATTTAGTTACTTTTCTGCCTATAATTTAACACCCTCACTGCAAAAATCATGCCAATCATATGTATGAGCATTCTTTTGTCTGAATCAAACAAATCTGACTGCCACTGCAGTAAGTGATTTTTACGTGATAAGATTTTCTGGAATAAGAAAGGATTTTGATCTACCAAGAAGTCTTAAAACAAGATCAGTTTACGTAAAATAAGGTTAGAGCTATTCGTGTTTCTAGATATCAGGAAATACCTGTAGAGAGCCTGATCTAACCAGATATTAAACCTACAATCTTCATGTGTACTAACCACTAAACCCCGTGCTAACTCGCTGCTGGTTCTGCTTTAGCTGTGGCAAATTAGACCAGTAGGTGCAGCGCTTTGGTCCTGAGTTTGGTTACTGAATTATCTCATCAACTATTGGATTGTCTTGACATTCATGTTCCCCAGATGATTTCCCCAAATGACTTGGTGATCCTCTAGTGCCAGCATTAAGCTGACCTTTTTGATTATGAGGGAAATGTTTCACCAACTATTGGATGGATTGCCATGAAATTTGGTACACATGTTCATGGTCCCCAGAGGAGGATTCCCACTGACTCTTCTGATCTCCTGACCTTTTGGCCTAGCGCTATCAGCCAGCCAAAGTTTCAGTTCGTTCAATACTTTGGTTCATGACCAAATACCTGCAAAATAGGGACATTCCCATCAGCATTCATTGTACTTTGGGTTTAGTTCTAATTGCTAACAAATGTTAGCATGTTAAGCACGGCTGTACCCACAGCCTCACTGGCTGCTAATTTGACACTTATTACTTCAAAGTTAATCTTTATCACTGAAGTGTCTACATGATTTTGTCGGTCCCTGGTATAAGTGTAATAATTGCTGTTAAAAACATCTAAAGCCCTCTTGTTATCAATGGAATGAGTTGAAAAAAAATGAACTCATACGAACAAAAATTCTTCAGATTAGATATTTCATCCCAAGATAAAGTTGTTGAATAAAGCCATCGTTACTTAATTATACCTCAAAAACCTTTTCTTTACTGTTCTGAATGTGTGAGTGATATCTGTATAAGTTTTAAACTGTGTCTCATCTTTAGGACCGCTGTTTGGCAGCTCTGGTCCGGGTGGAGAAGACAGAGTTCTTGTCCCCAGTGTTCATTGGCGAGGTCGCCCACGTCACTGCTGTGATCACTTACACCTCCAAGCACTCGCTGGAGGTGCAGGTCAAAGTCATGGCTGAGAACATCCTCACTGGTGAGTGATTTCGATGTTGGCATTTGATACAACAAGCTCAGAAAGCTTCCAGAAACTGTTTATATTAATGTGTATAAATTAGTTCTGAATGGAAATTTCCCTCTAGAGAAGTTATTAAAATTCTGTCTTTTTTTAAAGATGGAATAACCATGATAACACCTCTGGTTAGATTAATGGTGAATTAAAAAAAAGATTTTTGCACTCTGATTCTGTTTGACCGTGCCTCCTCACCTGCACAGCAGCATTCACCTTTAGCCTCATTCTCACCCTCATCACTGCTGAGGAGGAAACAATCACAGGTATTCACAGGCAGGAACACAGATAAACATGCACACAAACACACATGTACAAATATTTACCACTGATAATATATGCTATAATAACTAGGGGTGGATTTAATAATCATTTCCACTGTTGATCAGTATGTTATTGTACCTGATTACTCAAATAATTATTTGGTCTATAAAATGTTCGAACCTATGAATATGCTGCCACATTTTCCATTCTTTCACATATGCATGCCCCCGGTACAGCTTATCATGCACTCCACAGATTCATCACATACTGTAAAGCCTTTACGGGGCGGCCTGCTTTGGCCACTGGCAGGTACACACACTGGTACACTTTAATATACATGGTGATTCTTAGGCTGTTGCCTTTGTACTTATGCATTTATATCTCACATAAGAAAGACTCTGGTCACAGATCTGTTACCAGAGAGCAGGAAAAGGGCTTTTAGGTATTTCACACCCTCCGACTGGAATATATTGCAGACTGTTTTAAAACTTCATGACTTGATTTCTTTGAATGCTTTTAAATCCATTCTGAAAGGAGACAGAATTGATGGTGTGTCAGTGCGAACCGTGATATTTTTTGGATATATATTGTAATATGTCTTTTTGTGTTGTGCTGTCACAGTTGCCGGAAACATCAGAGATTTTAATTACACCTTACGAGCAGATGAAGGTATAATTCCAGGAATAGGTTCAAAACTCAGGAGAACTCACAAGAACAGAAACCAATAAAAAAAAATGTAGACTGATGAGGGGAATGAAAACAGGTGACACAAAACGGGAGATGGTGAGGAGAATTACAAAATTGGGAAACATACAAAGGCAGGAGCTAAAGTAACAGAAATGAGAGCAGATGAGACAACAAAATAAAACAGGAAACTATGAATGAATAACAAGACTACAACATATAACTGGGGAATCAAAAACCACAATATCAAGTGCCAACTAACTAGGAAGGGGAAACAGAAGCAGATCATGTCACAGGACAAGTGGAAGTGCTAGTTTATGTGATTTATTAAAAAATTAACAAGTGACTATTGGCAAATGGATAAGCATGTCATGAAAGAACAACATGTGTTAGTAGTAAGGCTGCAAAAAGGCAAATGAAAAAAAGTCACACAAAAGTCACTATTGAATGACATTGCTGTTTTTTCAGAGGCTCCAGTTTAAAATGCACTTAAATGCAGTATATCTAAGGTTTATCCATAGACTGTATGTCTATGGATGACAGTTTGTCAGCGATGTATATGAGTGAGATGTCAAATGTTCACTCAACTATTGTCATAGAAAAAAAGAAACATTGACGTATTGCAGTTTTAATTTAAGCTAATACATTTTTATATTTAGATTTTTTCATACCACATTAGATTCTCATGAAACAGAGTTATTATTGTGTGGGCAAAATATTTTTTATATTATTTCCATACGTACCTGTCCACCAGGAGAGCATTAGATAACACTGAGTTTGACTATTAAAAATCCAGACCATAAACTATAAAGCATGCACTGTGTAGTATGTTGTTCCAGTAGTATTTCTAAATCACACAGCTGAAACCGTTTTCCTCAGTTACCATTTTATGAGTGAATGCTCAGCAGACATTTTGATGAGCACAGGTGTTACTAATAACATGAACAGTGGCTCTTTTCTATTCAAGTGCTCCAGTGAGCCATTACAGTGTGACACTGAGCCAGTGTGCACAATAAAAGTGCCCTGTAGCTGAAGCAGCTATGTGAAATGCAGCCATTATTCATTTTATCATTTACACCTGGGCTGTCCTTCTCTTACATGTCAAAATGTCTTCCATGAAAAAGGCCTGTTTTATCCCCGTAATTGGTGTAAATAGATGGCAGGAAATGAAGGGAGAGACAGAGGCTGGGACTGACATGCAACAAAGAACCCCAGCTCAACTCAAGCGTTCTCATTTTTAATACTTGCCTATAACCTTCTCTTATTTCTTATTTATACTTCTCTCGGTAGATTAATTTCCTAGTCCCACGGGTCCGAGGCCAAAATCCAGTTTGCACCAGATTTCACACCCTGCTGCCATTTCATATCCTCATAATTTACCCCACTTCTTTGTCCTCTACTGTCTGAATAGAGACTGTATTTCACTACACTCAGTCTGCTTTCATCAGGAGGAAGATCAATTACCCCAACATGCTGTTCTGTGGTTTGATCAGTAGAGGGCAGCACATAATAAGTAACACAGCTTTCCTGTGACAGGGGAATATAAACTCAGAGCCATGCTTGGTTCCACTTTTAGATTGTTTGCCAAGTGATGCGGTCTGTTATTCTTGTTTATTATTAAGATACACATTATACATTATACATTAAGATGTACACATAAAAGCATGCACACATACACACACACATAGTCCCTTGAGTAAAGATGCAGGGGGGATCACATTGGGCTGACCTAGCGTTATCTCTGAACCTTTAAATGCCAGCAGCAACAGCAATGCACAGACTGTAACAACCAAATGTAATGTCCTGACCGTACTATAACTGCTTGAATTTATTTCAAAGTGGGAGAGTTGAAGTCTACACTTATTAATAATAATACATGTATAGACACACACACTACATGGTGCTAATGCTGGTTGTGAATTAGTGTCAGAAGCATAGGGGAGTTTTTTTTTATATGTTACGAAGGAAACCTTACCTTGTGCTTATTTTGATTTTTTTAAATGAATTTGTAGTTAGAGGGTACTGTAGCATCAGGGCAACGTGCCCATCTTATTAAGAGTAAGAGACGGAGAAAGAGATGGAATGAGGGAGAGAAAGGGAGTGAGACAGAACGACAGATGCGCGGAGAGAGGCAGGCAGACATATCGATGGGCAAAAAGATAGCAGAGGGAATGAAAGAGGGAGAAAGAGTGTGAGTAGGGAAGAGATAGAAAGAAGGATGAAGGAAAGGAGGTGTGAGAAACAAAAGAAGTATCCCCTAGACAGCCGTTGCCCTAGCAACAGGCTCGTACTGGTTGGTTGGCTGGTTGCTGGGCTGGAAGCAGGTTGATGGAGGCGGAGGCAGAGATAAGAGAGGACAGGTGGAGAGCAGCATACATACATACAGGCATCGGCACAGACAGCCTGCTACAGTACATGGACTGACAGGAAGGACCCCCAAAGAGGGGAGATCAGGAAGAGAGCTGATGGAGAGCTCAAGGCACCGATTGGTTTGATGCGCACTACAGGATTTATTACTCAGTAAAGTGATGCAACTATTAATAAAATGGAATGAGTTTATTCCTGTGTTCTAGATTTATTCATATATTGAGCGAACACATGGTTAGAAACAAAGTCATCCTGATATACTTTTTCATAAATATCAGATATTAGCATTTTTAGGAGCACATTGTGACATTATTTAATTAAAATGGCATTCATTCTTACCATATTAGTGTTTTATGCCAACAAGGGGCTATATATTGCATTATATTTTGTAAAGAAATAGAATAAAAACAGATGCACACTTGATTATTCAATTCTCAGGTCAACAATTCCTTATTCCTTATTGTGTATTTAGTGTCAGATAAATACATTTTTATTAACTAACATTTTAAGTACTGTTCATAGTTAAGAAATATGCAGCTGTGCATATACAGTTGAAATAGTTCTGAAGTCTAAGTTCAGTGTCAGGCCAGTGTGGGTGTAGTGTTGATGGATGCAGCTTCAGCTTGTGTTGAGAACAGACACAGGCTCCCCTGGGACACCAAACTTTGCTGTTGAGCTCTCTGGAGGCTTTGTAGGCCAAACTCAACATCTGTGAAGGTATTTACTCACTGTCCAAATTATATATACGAACTCCGCCATCACCTTGAGTCATATTCTACAGCAACATGATGAATTAGAATAACAGTATATCAGATTATTTTCCAGTACTGTGTAGAGTAGAGTAGTTTATGTCCTCAAATCAGAAATGCAGGCAGCCTCGTCATTAGAGGAAGAGCCAAAGAAGAGGCTGCGGCTTGGTGGTCTATGAGGTCATAGCTATAGGAAATAGGTCATATGTGTGTAGATGTACGGGTGTGTGCATTTGTGTATTTAAGTTGTCACAGCTTGTCACAGCTGTTATCCATATAAACTTACGGATGTCTGTGTGTTTTTCTGAATTTATTTTTATCCAACCCTCAAAAGAATTGTCTGCTTTTATTCACGGTATGTGGGGCTGTGTAAATAAATGGTTGAGCACATGTTTTGGTTTGTGCACATGTTGAGGTTTTAGATGGTGGATTTGTGCAGGAGCTAATCTATGTGTCAATAACTGTGAGACAGGGTATGTTAGACATGTGTGTTTCTCTTTGCGCCTTGCATTTAGATGCATGATTTTGCAGATGTGTGTGTGGTACATGTGTAACACAGTATGTCTATGCACAGTGGGGGTGTGCATCTGTACTGTATCGAGGCATGTGTGTGCACGGGTATGTGTGTGTGATTTCATCAGTGTTTGGCCCTTTAAAAGGTTCCTGCGGGGCCGAGGGGGAAGAGAAGATAACGGGAGCAGACATTATTTGCTTCTGTCATGTCGGCTTAGCATCAGGCCTCACACACTGTGGCCCAGTCAGACACGGACGCCAAGTGGATGTACCTGCACACATGCTTCGACACGACGCACGCACGTATCCAACACATACTGACACACACATGCGGTGGTGTAGGGACAACCTGCGTGCATACACAGCCTGATAAGCACATGCTGTCACATTCTCCATAGAAAAGTCACACACCTACACATTCTCACACCCACACGGATGCACACTGAGCACACACACTTCCCTTCTTTCTAAAAGAAGTCACATACTGAGGCAGGACTGGCAGGATTTACATGTTCCCGGCCAGATATTTTTCCAGGCAAAGTCGTGAAGGATGGCTTGAACAGGAACACAGAAGAAAGAATTTTAGTGTGGGTTGTAGAATGCATATATGGTTTCTGTTTATATCTTTATATAAAGAGCGTCTGCATTTGTGCAGCAATGCATGTTTTTGCAGCTCTGTCTATACGTAAACGTGCATGCTCCTTCTATACTGTGACAGTATTTATATTACGCGCAATGTGCATGCATCTTTGTATTCATGCATTCATGTTTATTCCACATGTGTGTATGTTGGGGGAGGAGGCAAGCGTCCAGGTTCCACAGTCAGTCAGGCAGCATCTCGTCAGGCAGGCCTCAGTCACGGCCCCCCAGGGGAAGGCTGCCTACTGTGGGCACGAGCCGTGATGATTGTCCCCGCTGGGAGGATTGCACATGCGCACTAACGTACACACATGCGTACTCACACACAAACTCACACACGCCGGCGCACACATATTTGCATACATTCATATACGTGCAAATGCGCATGAAAATACACATACATACCTAGAAAACTGCACATAGTCACATAAACCCTCATACATGCTCACAGTAACAATCACACACATACAGACACACACACATCCTGCAAGACATGCAAGCATCCACTTGTGAGAACTGCATGTGCACAGATTCACATGCACGCACGCACGCACACACACACACACAGACACACAAACACACACACTGTCATAGCGTTGCTGAGTATACAGGATGCTCTGTCTGATTTCACTCACACTGAACATTCATGTTTGAATACACTCATGTATGTGCACAGCCACACTTGGAATAAACACAAATGTACACTAAGGTCCCACAGAGGCAATAATGCTTGTATTGCATGCACACTCATGCACATAAACACAGCATTGCATAAACACAGCATACACCGATTGTGCCCCCTCAATATGCACGCACGCACGCACGCACGCACACACATACACACACACACACACACACACACACACACACATACACACACACACACACACACACACACACAGACACACACACTCATAGACAGAGCTGAGAGCAATGCATTGTGGGTTGAGGCTTAAAATAAGCATGACAGTTCCTGCCATGATCCTGGTGGGTCACACAACTGCACATACGGGGAAAGTGAGCATGGACATACATAAATCAAAAAAAGTATTGTTTTAGGTTTCTATGAATCTTTGCAGGTCATTGTATTTGAACAAGATTATGCATGCTTTTCTTTATTATTCAGTTGTCCTACGATTAACACCCACACCATAAGAAATAAGATGTGTAATTTTTATGATGTAAAATCTATCAAATCTTAATTTAACCAATAGATAAAGGACATAAAACTAAAAGAATACTGTAAGACCTTTAACAGTTAAGGTTGGCTTGACTTTTGGAGCACAGAAGACTTTCCTGAGGGTATAACTGAGGTCTGTAACAAGACAGACAACACTACAATAGGTTAAAGGACATTTGAGTACAACAGAGAACTAGATTTATGTGGAGTAACTCTGCAATCTATCAACTGTTGAGCAGCCTTTTGTTTTACAGGTGGAGAGACACTCACAGTGACACTATTCAATACTCAGTCTTGTACAGTTGCAATATAATATAATAATACCATAATGCTTAAATAGAGTATTAGATATTCCTTTTCTCCCGGCAAGTTTTCATCTATTCTTATCAGTGGGACTGTAGAGCAGTTAAAAGTAATGGAACCTTGGCTCAGCACAGTGGAAAATCTGTGGTTTTGATCATGGGGATCAGGACTAAAAACGATCCTCACTGCTTGGTCTCTGAGCCTGGAACATGATGTTCAGGAAAGAGAAAAGAAAATGGGGGTTTTTCTGCTCAGAGTAAGAATGAAGGGTAGTAGGTAAGAGTCAAGGGGGAGAGCAGAGGGCAAAACACAGCGATAAATCAAGTGAAATACAGTGAAACAAATGGATGAGGGCATAGTGGATGGAAAGGGAAAGAGATTGTGCAGAAAGGAAGGAGGAAAAAAGGAGGAAAAGAACAACAAGATGAGAGATTAAAGATGTTAGGGCTCAACATCTGTGAAAACAGAAAATGTGTGTTATGGAAATTTCAAAAATATTATGAAGTAATGATTGATGCCTTAAACTTAGATTAAAGGGGATTGGATGATACATGAGTAGTGCTAGAGGGACATTTACCCCACTTAAGCACCCATGTGGATACTCAAATCAGTTCCCAAAAAAGGCTCTAATTTATAATTGAATATGACAGAGAATAGTGTTTGGGAACTCTGCTGCCTATCAAACACTTAAAAAAAAGCACAGCATGTCTGTGTGTCTAAGCCAGTCAGGCAGCTAATGGTGCTGCTTGTTTTGTTGTTAATATCTGATTTGCTGGATTCTTTTGTCCTGTAATCAGCTGAAAGTTGAAAGTTTTAGGGTTGACACACCAGCAATCAGATGAATTTGATTTGTTTTGTTTTTGCTTGTCCCACAGCAGAATGCCAGACTCTGTGGCTGCGTTTTCCACTGTTGGTGTGCTTACATCAGTATGTTTTATTACTGCTTATGCTGAAGTGCTTTCTGTTTGCTGACATTATATTCCTGTAAAATCAGCTAAGTGATTCTTGTTGGGTTGTCTGGTGTGCAGTATCCTTCCACTCAGATGCATTTGTCTCCTTCCATGTTCATGCACTCAGTGCACTGCTGCACCAGTACGCCATCAGTTAAGAAAAAGGACCTGCCACTGCCAGGTGCCATTTGTCTCGGCTGCCATCAAGAGTGCCCTTTCACATTAATGGAGCTCCTTGTTCTCAAGCTGCCACCAGATGAATTTGAACACAAACAAAGTCTCTGTGCTATTAGGCAGTTTATTGAGCATTGGGCCATCAAGGGTGGAAATATGAGTGAGCATTTGTTTGTGGAGCTTGTGTTCAGGTTGGATGCAGCCCAAACCCTCCTATTCACTAATTCATTAATGCTAACTAAGTAAGCCAGCTGTCCCTCCTGCTATGCGAGACCCCTCCTTGTGACAGAATTCAGCTCTCTGCAATCACGTAGAAACCAACACAAACAATAAACAGGTTTCTCAGTAATGATCGCATATAATATATCAAGATAAATATTCTACACGTATTAGTGAGGTGCTTGTTATGACTGATACTGCACAAATGATGAGGAGTAATATGTGCTGTTTTTACTGACATACTGTGAACGTGATTCGGGTGCAGTCCAGGCAATGACATGGTCAAACATTGACATTGTCCTCATGTGATGCAGAGGGATTTGAATTTCAAAGCCGGGTCCCTGGTTACATTCTGGTCAAAAAGGTCATCAGTCGGACTGGGAATGGTTCTTAGCTGGCCGGTTCATTCCAGTGCTTCACCCTTCACCCTCCGTCCCTCTTTCACTCCTCCTCTTCCTCCCTCCATCCTAAACACAGTTCACTTGAAAGGTCCAGCAGGAGCTAATAATAGACTGGAGTCACTCAGTCTTGGTAGAGTCAAGGATATGTAAATATGCCTTTCTCCTGTGGGCAACTTCCTGGTTGCTGGCAAGGGCGGGAGCCAATGAGAGGAGGAGGAGAGAAGCGCGGTCGGCATGGCAACGCGGCCCGGCTGTCTGCACGGTTTTAACTCGGGTGTAAAATGCAAATGTTATTCCCCAAGAGTAGCCTACCATAAGCTGCTACTCCCACTGTCTTAACTTCACATTTCCTACTGCAAAGTCTCCACATGGTTCACCAAAGATTACAGTGATGCCACAGTTCTCACTTTTCATCAAGATTTGTTTATTTATGATATGTTCTATGTTAATGTCCACATAGAGGCAGTGCACATGTATACAGCTACAAGTTTCTATACATTTGACACAACTCAACACTGAAAATAACACTACTTTTAATTCCTTTGCATCAAATAAATGAATCTGAATATAAACCTCATCAATCCTAATGAGACACGTGAACCCAATAAGTTCATAAGCTGGTGCAGCCACAAGTAAAAGCCTGTAACACTTGAAGACAGTGATTTCATTTAAACCCACTGGTCCTGCGCTGCCTTTAATCTATGTGCCTCCCTTGTGTTCCATAACAACACAACCTCAAAATAGCCTCTTCTCTCTGTTAGCGAATTAAGAGAAAAAGTGTAGGCAGAGTAGAACAGATATCGCTATGGCAACCTCTCCGCCTGATTGCTATAAGATGTGATTTCCACGAGTTTTGTCTTCTGATCTTCTGGTTCTTAACTTTCTGTAGGAAGGCAGAGCTAATGCTGCAGCCTCCAACCACCAAAATCTTTCATGTGCTATATGGAGGCACACGGAAATATCCGACCCTATATCTGCTCACAGGAGGGTGCATACATCTACTTCACTCATTGATGATGAAGATGGATTTATTTAAGTATAGCCTAGAGAAGAGAATCTGAGGGATAAAATGTGACAGCACTTATTTCCAACAAATTCGAAGATATTCACATGCAAGACAAAAAAGATACCAGAAAGATTTAAAATATCTCATAACTATACAGTTAAAGTACTAAAATTGTTCTTTAAAAAAAGCACTAAATACTCCGGTAATAAGCATTATTTACTGACCTCAGGAACTTTCTTATCACTAATGGACGTCCACTTTGCCATAGATAAACTTAGACCTGACCTATCAAAGCTTCTCAGCTTTTTTCAACACTTAAGTCAATCCAACAAAACAAAAGTAAGATAAATAAAGTAATTATTGATGCACAGCTATTATCAAAACACATAATTAACACCCACATATATTCTGGCCACATTTTGAAGGACTGAAAGATGGACGTTCCACTGAAATGATAACTGTGCCAGATATTACATAATTTTTCAGTCAGCACCTTCTCAGATTTACTTCTACTTCAGAAAAGACAAAAACTACATGTTATAATATTTGTACAAAGAATGTAATGAGTGGGTTGCCATTGTATTTCATCCATTTTCTAATCACAACATGAAAATGCAGAAAGTTCAGGATTCAGGGATTATGCTAAACCTTACACTAATCGAGCGACTGCGTTTAGTGAATGTGAGCATGTGTTGTTCTGAATAGACATGAATGATTGTCTTTGAACAAAGGCCTCATTTTGTTTTCTGCTCCTTTGTTTGCAGAAGAAAGACTAATCTTCAGGCAGTGCCACTGGATTTGTTAAAAACTGGATTGGCTTTTATTGGGGGGGGGGGGTTAATAAAAGTGTTTTGACAACAGCTATTTCAAAATTGTTTGCTCCATTGTTGTTCTGTTTAAACGACATGTCAAAACTTCTTGCTTATTGGTTTAAAGTCACAAAACACTGAAAAAGTTGTGCCAGTGTATTTGGTGGGAAAAAAGCTGTAAAATTCCTCATTGGCGTTATCGTTCGGTACAAGAGTTGAACCCTCTCTCTGTGACTGCAGGTGCCAAAAAGCTGGCCAACAAGGCAGGTCTGTGGTACGTACCCTGCTCTCTGAAGAATGTCGACAAGATCATGGAGGTGCCGCCCATCAAGGTACGTGGAAACTTGGTTGCTCTGACCTTCATTGCTGTAAGTTTGGCATTTCACCTGTCAGCCCCTCTCTGTATCTGTTTGGCTCTGTCGCTCCGTATGGATTGGAAATGACAGAGCAGAAGTCGAGGAGAGGGAATGCATGAGAGAGGCCATCTGGTCAAGATAAAGATATTGACATTTAACAGTGTTAAAAGTCAATTTTACCTGTCTTGTTTGTCTTAAATGTCAGTGTGATAAAATTCGTTACTTACAACCTGTGCAGAGGCAGGTATTTGGGCAAATGTGTGCATCCATACATATGTTTATGCTGTGTACTTTCTGACTGTAGTATGCGAGTGCTGAGCAAGAAGAGGAGGGCAGGAAGCGCTACGATGCTCAGAAGATGGAGAGACTGGAGACCAAAGCAAGGATTGAAGAGGTGGTGCCACCTCCACCCAACCCAGGTAACATCCTACCCCAAAGGCCTCAAATCAAATCCTAACCTGCAGTTGATATAAAACAGAAATCTTATGTGTAGTTAATTTTCTTGCTCCCACGTGGATTGAAATTTGTTGCAAATATCAGCTAAAATTCTTTCATTTGTCTGATATGATTGATGCTTATCTTATCATTGAAAGTGTCAAAATACAAATCCTCTAACACCTCCACTTAACACAGATGCGTGGCACAGACCTCTGTGAGCCTGAATTAATATCCATATTTTGTTGTACAATCAATGTGCAGGAATTTGAGTGGTTGTAGTGGTTGTAGTAACAGGAGAACACTCAGCACACACAATACAGGACACTATGTTCTGTGTGTATTTCCATCGCTGCACCTTCTACATCTCAGTGCTGTGAAAATAAACTGCACCATGAAGTCGTGTCCAAATATTTTCGTCAGTGCAAGACATTTTATTTTAGCTGGCTCTGGTAATTGTTTAATATGTCTGAATGTTTGGTTTGGACATTCAGATAAATGATTATTTTCTGTTACATTATAAAACAATTATTTATAATGACATATTATTGCTTAATTCTGAGGTAAAATAATGGCAACTGTCAATGGAGTGAGTAAAGAATGCTTATAGTGCACTGTTGCCTTCCATTAAAGTTGTAAGTTGATCAAAGGTGCATATTTGCTCTGTAAATGTATTCTAGCTTGTAAATTTGATGACTAATTCTCTAATTCTGTCATGTTCAACCAGTCACAGAGGATCTATCTAAAGGTATGTTAGCGTATGTCAGCACAGTGGCTTCAGCAAGACAGCATGCAGTTGCAAGAATGCAGTTTTTATAATTTTTGTTGCCCTGCATGAGCAGAATACACACTCGCAAGTTTTTCAATGCACAAAATTCCTTTTTTTTCATATTTCACATTTGTGTAATTTCATTGCAGAACAATACACAGTTGGCTTCAGCCAGTCCAGTCTGATCCATCTGGTGGGCCCTTCTGACTGCACACTACACGACTATGTCCATGGAGGTGAGTCTAACCATGTCTTTTTTATTTCCAGATTGTACGATAAGCAGGCCATTATAGGTGGACACATTCAGTCTTAATGCCAGAAAGTTGTGGAGTCATTTCCAGAGTCTGTCTATAATGTGGTGTTAACAAAAATTACGAATCTCCAATGGGCCTTTAATTAATAATATATATATATATAAATAAACTTTTGATATTAATAATGAATGAAATGACTACCTGCAATGTGAGAGGGGCTACTTACAGTGTCAAACTCGTTGAGAGTTCACACCCAGCTCTCCGCTGCTCTAATAAGCTCACAGACACTTTTAACGTTTGATTCTCTCTCTGAAGAGTGCATGGTTGAGTCTCACGGCTCTCACCACCCGGCTTTAAAAACGAAGGCAGTTGTTATCAGGACACAGGCTAAGACAAACTGCTGATACCAATGCTCATATTGTTCTCTATATGCTAGATGTTAAAGTACAGGTTTGTTTGCTAACAGGCTAGCACTTGATAAGCCAATTCTATATCAGGGCTGTGTTTCTGTAAGCTTGTTTTGGAATTTTTCTGCCCACTGGTGGTAAAAGAAAAACCTAATTCAACTTTCACTGGTGTTTAATGACAACAAGGAGTGATGGATGTTATTTTCCTAAAATATTTTCTAAAAAGCAATGAGGGGTGCAGAAAACATTTGTGCTTCCCAATGAATTTAACCAGTGAATCTGCATTTACCTTTTCATGATAGAGGCCACTGTTCAGACTGACCAGCCAACCAGTTCTCTGTCATCAGTCTGTCACAGACTGATGATTTCAGTGTGACTTGTGTATATTTGTCTGTGCAAGGAAGTTGCATTGCAGCAAGCTTACAGGGAATACACAGTAGGTCTTTAATGATGACTACATACATATGTGTGTGTTTCTTACACACCATAGTGGCTGATTCTGCCTTAATCTCCTGAAAATGTGTATGTCAATGTTACACACACATGTGTAACTCAAAGGGAGATATGCAAAGTAAGAAATATCTTCACAGAATGTAGTGGTGAACTTATTTGATGTTTCTATATTATTCAGATCAATGCTAAGTAAAACTTTACAACTGCTTTGTGATTTATTCAAAATTCAAATGCACAACTACACTGTGCGATTGATCCAGCACTAACAGCTGCTGACAAGCCGTCTCAGAGCCCAGTGTTTCCAAGTCACCTCCTCGCACTTAGTTTCCAGAGTCTGTCAGATTTCTTTGTCATTTTCACACGTGAAACAAAGAGCTCTTAAACAGCATCAGAGACAGACCTGACCATCTACAGCTTCAGTACAGTATGGAAATCCTGCAGGCGAGAGGATGTACAGCAGAGACCAAATAGAAAGTTGTTGTGTGGAGGGGGAGTTTGTAGGAGAAGAAGAAGAGATATTGACGTTCAGGAAAGGAACGATGGAGTGCAAGGAATAAGAAACATTTCTGTGGAGTGATTAAACATTTCACAATATCAAAAACTCATATATACATTGGTGCAGTATGCATTCACGTGTTCATGGTATTTACATTATTCCACCTAATCCAAAGTCAGCAGTTCGCTCATTAATTGCCAACAAGCCTCCTCTCAATTTTAGAGTTTCTGGCAATAACCTCTAGACTGTACTTTGGTACAGTGTGTCCTGTGGCAACCCAGCGGCGGAAAAGAAGAAGAAATACTGCTGAATTTAATCCAAAGCAAAACGTCCTTGGGAAAGAATTTTGTGGCTTTTAGCATTTATGATCTCCTAAGTGAATGGATGATGGATGTAGGAATATAAAAATGTATTGCTAGGTTCTGTAATGTCTCTCAGTTTTTGGGAGTGAGTGTGATTACCTAGAGTCGTAGTGAGTGATTATTCTGTATTTGTGTGTGTGTGTGTGCCTGCCTGCCTGCGTGCGTGCGTGCGTGTGTGTGTGCTTCTGTGTTGTTGAAATAATTGCTTGGGTTGTTCTGTTTCACTTGCATTGACAGCACTCTTTGCTGTTATGAGCATGGCTGTAATGGTGAAGAAGAGAATGACAAGGACGAAGCAGGAAATAGACAACTAGAACAACAAATAGAAAATAGAAGGTCTTTGTAACAGAAAATTTATGGTGCTGATGCCGTTTCCAATTTTGTGCTTCACTGACAAGCTAGACGACTCAGAGGCTTAAATTGTCCTTCTATGACTCGCCTTTTGACCAGGCCTATTTAATCATCTTTAAGTAGAAAAACTTTTTTTGTTACTTGAATGCTGCTTTCATAAAAGGCATTTGGAGCTTTCTTGCTTGCAAAAAGTCAAAATATTTCTTTTGCATACATTCAAAAACGCCCTTCAATTGAAGCACTCTAATGAATTTTTTTTCACTTTTTGCAAGCGAGAAGCTTCTCGTTGTGTTTTTGTTGTTTCTCCCTCGGCCCTTTCCCCCCCATTAGATTTGATCCAAATTCTTAAAAAGTTCGCAGAGCACTTAAAAAAAGGTAAAGTAAAGAGCAAACAGTACAGAAAGCACCAGACTTAGATCAAAAACCAGACAGAAATTTGATGGTGTAGCCATCGATAACCAAAGAGCTGGTTATCTGATGTCCCAAACAACATGAAAAAACAAACCAACTGGAAACCATTCTCTCTGCATCTGTAACAAATCCAACAGTTTATCAGCACCGAACAGATGCTTTTCATCAGTCGAGGTACATTGTTTCTGGCAGGATATTCCTGTCTCATACTGCCATTTCTATTGAGGTCAGCTATGTAAAGAGGCCATCAGAGAGACACCAGATAGTGAGCAAGAAAAGCAGAGGAGAGATGTTGACTGAGAAAGAGAGGCAATGAAAAGGAGACAGGACAGGACGGCAGGATTGGAGGAGGTAGAGTGAGCAGGGCGGGACAGATAAGTGTCACACGTGTCATGGTTGCCTTTTTAATTTGGCGAGCTTACTGAGAAATCTGTCCAATTAAAAATCAAATGTGGAACAAGCATGCAGGTCATTTAGAACACACACACACACACACACACACACACTGCTGCTCTCTCTCTGCACATGCCATTGCTCATTAGGCAATGTTCCCTGTTGTTCGCTGTTGCTGTTGCTTTCACTACACTTATTTTGTTTACATAACCGAGTCAGGTCAGGCAGCACAGGGTGCTCTCTCTCTCTCTCTCTCTCTCTCTCTCTCTCTCTCTCTCTCTCTCTCTCTCTCTCTCTCTCTCTCTCTCTCTCTCTTACTGTGTCTTACTCTCTCTTGCTCCCCCTTCTCTTTATACCCTTGTCGGTGAAAAGCAAACTGACAACGGCAGGCTATTCACTTACTGTATGTCTCCCCTTTTGTGGTGTGGGAAAGTGGCACCCCAGCTTGTGTCTATGGAGACAAAAACACATGTACCTTCAGGAACGCACATGCATGCATGTTCATATTGTAAATGGACACAGTGGATGCACATTGCAAACACCTTGCAAACAATTCTACATTATTTTCTATATAGAACACATCTGTTTAGGTCTTAGGTTGAATCCTGACTGACAGCAGATGGTAATAGCAGAGCCTAAACGTGACACTGCATACATTGAGCCACAGGTTCAGCAATTATGTCACTGGAATGAATGCAGGATGATATAACTGTGTCATCGTAATTCCATCTATTTGGTTGGAAATAAATTGACTCCCCATTCTGCGCATCACATTCCTCAACAAGTGATTTTATAATTATTTGTCCACAGAGGACAAAAATAACCCATTAATCACAATAAAACATATTTTATCACATACCCCTAGTAGTATCAAACCATGCAGTTAAAGTCTTGAGATATCCATCTCTGAGATTCATGCACATGTTTCCTTGGAATACCTTAATATTAAATTATAAATATTATAATTATAAAAATATTAATTTCATGTGTATTTTACACAGTGATCCAGACTGAATATTTCTGGAAGTTTCTTGAAAAACAAAATTTTCAGTTGCTTCAGCAGCACAATGAATTCCTTTCATCCCTGTATACTTCCATGGCAGTGGGATTTTAGTTTTAAACTTGTCACAGAAAACCAAAATATCCACACCTGGATATCACCAGGAGAAAGTGAGAAAATGTATTTTTGAGATTTGTACTGTAGTCTTGATATTTCATGTTTTGATGCATGTCCAGCTTGGTGGGTGTTTGGCAGTAGGAGAATAGACTGTACACTGTGACAAAAACACATCTGATAGATACCCCAAGTGTTTACAATGCCAGAGGTCATGGGGTTGAAACATGTGACTGTGATACACACCAGGGTATGTAATGAAAGTCTCCAATGTGCTGAACAAAAACCTGGAAATTGTCCAAATGTTGGTAAAAACTAGAGGACCAGAAATTTTGACTCGATGGCCATTAAATCAACCTTCTTTTTCTTTTCCTCTCTTACTTTCCCTTTCTTAGTTGCTCATTCTTTACCGTCTGCCCACCTCTCCTCATTATCGCATGCTCTGTCCTCCTCTCTCCGCTCGCTGCTCGCTCTTCTCCTTCCTTCATGTTCTAAGGAAGTGTACCACCTGTTTCCATGGAAACAGCAGTTGATTGCCACAGGATCACCCGTGGTGGACCCCACTGCCGTCTGATTAGAACAAATGGACAAAATAGAGAATAAAGAATACAGATTAGACACATCATTAGATGCTGTGATGTGCTCATCATGCTCATCTGTGCACAAAACGATCCCTGGTTGTCAGTGTGTGTGCCGTATTTGTAATTTGTTTGCACACTGTTTGAACACGTGTGTGAAGCTGCATCTTTCCATGTATCCTCTCTATGTGTGTGTGTGTGTGTGTGAGAGAGGAGGGCAGACATGTGCCCATAAAGTCGTTGGTGCACAGATTTAAAGTAGGACGTGTGTGTGTGTGTGTGTTAAGAGTTGAGCCAGGGAATGCCTGAGCACAGGAACACATCCATCACTATGGCTCTATATTATCTGCCCTCTGTTCTGATCTATGCTCAGTGGGTATATAAACATGTCACTGCCTGAGCCCGAGACAGGGATATGTCCACTGGAGCTTGTGTGATCGACCTTTGTGAGGAGTGTGTGAGCCTGTGTGTGCCTGTGTGTGCATGTGCGTGTGTGTGTGTGGACTGCTTCCACTACCACTACCTCTAGCCTTCTGTCCTCCAAAACCAACATTGATTCAGGAATAAAATACTGAATCAGCTGCACTGCTGGAGCCTTTTAGAGACTCAGGAGAGGAGACCTTGAATATCAGGAGATCCAGGTGAAAACCAATCTCCTGGTGTACAGCAGACACTGCTTCCTCCCACAATGGTAGATTGAATATTAATCGATAGAATCCCTCATTAATCCCAAAGGGAAATTGTAGAATTGTATCACAAAACAAAAAACCAGAGACACTCTATGGACCTATGAATGCCACCATGCTTGAGGACACAACTATTGACCACACTGCTGACACAGTCATTAAAAGTGTTAATCCAGAAATCAAGTTTTGTCTAAACTATGTATAGGTATTAGTGTGATGTACTGCACACACATCATTGGATCTATGTAACAAATGATCTGCAAAGAGCGCCACAGTTCTGTCTGGTTTTTGTAATGGAGGTTGAAACTCCAGGAGGAAATTAAATTAAATCAGTGAGGAAACTTGAATATTATTGTTGTGGCATGAGCAGAAAATCCTGCAGCTATACTGAATGTCTGAGCACAAGAAGCTTTAATGACCCCAAAACAAAAACACCACAAAGCAGCCTCACCAAGCTCTTTTTAGGAGAATATTAGCTGTAAATCAACTATAAAAAGTCATTTATCCCCCTTTGGAAAGAAAAGCATCCCTCTGACCACACCCAATGGTGCTGTTGGGTGTGGTTACGTTCTCAGTTACGTTTCAGAGAAACACTGCTTTTTTGGCAAGTGGCAAGTTACTCTTTAAATGGCTGATGGGGACTTGTCGCTCTATCCCAAGTATGTTGCCTGGTGCCAGTATTACCTGGCTACCAAGCTGATGTTATCTAAACAATAAAATGGAGCAGATGTTTCAGTGGTGAAATGAACATTGCCCAGTTAAAAACAGCAGCATAGCATGTTTATTCCTTTTACGAAGGCCAAGTTCTACATTTAGAAAAGTAATCTGCAGGAGCTAATGACCTTTACCATCACAGCCAGAGGTGCGTTTTATCTGAAAGCCCTTTATCTGACAGAATTTCCATTACAGGAATTGTGTCTCAGTGATTTTCCCAGGCCTGTGGTGTGCATGGAGCTTACAGTTAAATAGTAACCATGACAGCACTCTCTTGCAGTTTGCAGAAGTTAAGGCTGCGCACTAATTTGTTAAAGGTTTTAATAAAGCTCCCACCAAACATACAAAAATATGCAGCTTATGGGACTGTCTAAGAGGATGTGGGTGGGTTGCTGCATGGCAGTAATGTTAACAGGAGCTGTTTCTATAGTAACAGCTCATTAGGAGGCAGTTTGAGCGGTTTGATACTGTCCATGATTAAAGCACTTGTTGGAGAAGGGACGACATGGACAGAAAGAGTTAGGTGAATCGCCAGTGGTGGATATAGGTAGACAGAGGGCAAGAGCAGGGAGGAAGGGGAGGAAACAGAGATACTAAGATGGAGTGAGTTTAGGAAGTGATGAGAGAATATGTGAGAGAGGCAGAGGTTACGCTTGCTTTGCTGTCGATACCTCTTGGTCTCACACTCCCTCCTCCCTACGTCAGTGGGTGCCTTGTGTAGTGTGCTGTGTCTGAGCTGGTTCTAATTAAAAGGGCTTGAAGTTAGTAGACAGAGTTGATGGGTGACAAGAGTTGCCCGGAAGACTCCCTTCATTGTTCTCATGACTGTTGCCGATGGACAGCATTGCGCGCAAAGATTTGGGGAAATCGTCAGAAGGAATCTAATCACTGAGGTATTCTGCCCCATGGCCAACTGGGCTGCACTAGGGACTTGGTTACTAATTGCCCTTTTTTCCCCATTTGGAGTGAGCTGTCTTTCCTCTTCATACAAACCAACTCCAACGCCCCCCTCCCACTGCCTTTTGAGTTCCCACCCTACGGCAAAGGGAGAGTCATAGTGTGCCATGTCACCCTGTGAATGTGTAACGCCAGGCCCATGGCTGTCTTGGCCTCGCTTGTCCTCATTTGCAGTCTCACATTGAGCCTCACTTCAACCTTTTACATCGACTGTACAAGGAGAGGGATTTTTTTTGCAGGAGTTGCATTAACAGTTCCCCTGATGGCCGTGATTAAGAAAGACAAGCATCTTTGGTACTCAAGGACAGTGCCGTTCTCCACTCGATCTGTCTCGTCATGAGTTTCTAGTGCACCAGATAAATTGAATATCCAACACTGCTTCCACTTCCTTTAGAGCTTTGTTAGAAATACATGCCATGTATCCTCAAGATGAAATATATCACATGAAACGTGCAGGGAGTATATAAGAATGTACTCCAAGGTCAACAGCCGACTGTGAACTATCTACAACACCAGTGGTAGAAGTTTTGAAAAGAAACTCATAGATCTTGTCTGTAGAGCTTGAATTCATGTGGAGTTGTGTTTCTGTCTACCTGACAAGTCTAATTTTTATCCATTGACAGGTGGAGTTTTAAAATTAGACAACAAAAAGTAAAACTGGGTGAGGAGAAGTGTAAACAGTAAAAGTGAACATAGCATGTACAGTTGATTTTGGACTTTTAGGGGGATGCAGATCACATCCACTTTTGTCCTTCATTTCCCTTTAACAGCTTATTGAACAAAAGAGGCATCTGTGTTTACATCTACAGTCGCTCTGCTGCTGACAATGAGGAATGCTAATGAACCATTCTGAGCTTTGCTCCACAATGTGACCAGTGTGTGGTGAGGAAAAATAAGCAACTAAAATTCCAACAATTTAGATAATGAAGACCTTTATCAGTTTCTCTGCATAATTGCCTCTTAACTCTGCTATCAGAACCAACTCTATCTTAACAACAGTATTTTCAAACTTGCAACTTTTCACTACTTAAAGCTATTCTTAGGCCATGGGAAGTCTCCAAGGCAGTAAAGTGAAGAGCATGAGCAAACTGGGGTAATTATCCCCCTCACCCACCAGCCTCGTTCTCTCAAGGCATCTGGAGAGCTGCTAACACTGGGGAGCCGTGGAACAAAACCACGGGAGCCCACTCTCACTGCTCCACTCAGAAATTCTCAGTCCAAACCACAGATAACCAAGTCCCCAGTACATTCCTTTTTATTCTTTCTCACAAAGTA
This sequence comes from Pempheris klunzingeri, assembly GCF_042242105.1. Classification (NCBI taxonomy): domain Eukaryota; kingdom Metazoa; phylum Chordata; class Actinopteri; order Acropomatiformes; family Pempheridae; genus Pempheris; species Pempheris klunzingeri. The sequence goes on from NC_092022.1 coordinate 8,241,334, forward strand.
ACAGAGTTCACGTCGTGTCATTAAATGATATTCTCGACTGTTCCAGTCTAGCCATTTAGCACATTAGCATTCACTTCATGCCTTAGCACGCTGAGGGAGGCTTTCTCTCCATCCCTCACGATTTCATTATTTACTCTGGACGACCTCCTAAAGATCATTTAATTCTGATAAGAGCCCTCATGCCTTTACAGATACGCAATAAAAATGTAATCTAATTCTAGCTACGTAATATTTGCAAATGAAAGATGAAATCTCAAAAATACGGGGTCACTTTGTTTCAAGGATTAATATCATCAGAGTTTATGAGCTGATGCATGACTGCTGCCACCAGAGCTGCTGTTTTATAGCACTGCTATGAGGTGAAGACAGAAAAATATACTTATGTAGAAAAGGCAACAGAAATATATTGTTTATTTCAGCTTATCTGGCGGCTCAGTTGTGTCACCTTATTTAATGCTACTTCTAGATTTCATTTGTAAGTGCTACTGTTATATTCCTTTATTGCCAAAAAGACTAAGCTGTTATGGATCTAAAGGAACAGTAGCACGATAGATTCATTAGGCAAACATATTAATATTATTTATCTCAAAGACCTTCTGGCAGTAAGTGTGAATTAATGCCTCAGTCAACACTTGTTCTCTTGTTGGAAAAAATGGGTAGCCTATAATACTACAAGATATTACTGTACATGTTCTACATTCTCATATTCAAGACCACATTAATGGCCTTAAAATATCTTTTTGACCTACAGATTTTTTGAATACATCATTATCATATGATCAACTTTAAATTTGCCGTGGAGAACCTGTTGCAGGCTAAGTTGCAGGCCCAGAAACCAAAACAATTAGCTTTCCTCTCAGCTCACTGTCAATGTTGTTAAAGTCGACATAGCTCATAGTTTTAATGTTTTACCAGCAGTAAAGAAATTACATACGTTTCCGCCACTGGGACACTGGGAGGATGTCTTTAAATTTAAGAGATTTAGATTAGAATCAATTTAATGTAATTCAACATTTATGTTAAATTTTATCATCTTGTCAGGTCATGATCCATCTCCATTTAGTGCTGCATGCTCAGACACGACCACTTCAGGCTTTGAATAGCAGCAGCCTGGTGTGCCTTGTACCCAGGGGAAATTTTCAATCTTAGGTGAGAGCCGATCAATTTTCACAACATAGCGGAGATGGGGAGAAAAAAAAACAAGATGGAAAATACCTTGCAATAGGCTTAAGGAGGGAAATGATATATTTCCTTGCCCACACACACTTTAAGCCTGATTTGCTGTTGTCACCTGTGTGAGCTGTGGTCACATCATCAGCCGTAATCAGAGAGCATTTTTAATGGATATACTTCCCTGATCAGCAGGGTTTTGGTTTGGATTGAAGATGATGAAGCCTTTCATGTGATGGCGCAAAAGATCTGTCACTTTCACACTGCCTGGCCTGAGTTTAACCACATAATCACACATCAAAGAGCTTGATTCAGTTCAAACATCAAGCCATTTTCTATTTTGAAATATCCTGTTGGTAAGTGCATTTTTCTTTTACGTCTGAGACAGGTATAGCTTGGACAGAAAAATAAGTTTACTTTCCAAACTACACATTTGCACATATCAGTATTATCGGCAAAATAAAATGGAAGTGATACCGTGGCCATTTTAGATAAGAGGATGTCAAAGTAATGGCATGTTTAATTCTTAATCAACTCAATCACTCTTACAGTGAATGCTGCATTTGGGAGCAAGCAGCACATTCTGTTTGTACTCCCACACATTTGGCTGTCATAAATAGCCACACAGTGCAGATGGTAGGAGCCTTTGGGAGCCAAACCAGCCATCAGCAAGCAGACTTATTGATTTTCTGTAGCATGAGAGATACGAAAAGCAACTCAGAGGGAACGATCGGGGCAACTGGAGTGTCTAGTTAAGGGCCTGAATATGTTTCAATGAGCATGCGTTCACAAACACACACACATTACACAAGCACAAGCACACACACCTTCTCAGACAAACATACTTTTCCTCACATCTCTCATCTCCAACCCACTCATTTCAAACAATATGTCCCACTTTCTGTGAGAAACCCCCAAACAACTCTTTCCTTTACACACGACACAACCTGCAGAGGCTGCAGACAAATGCAGGTGTAGATGTGAGAATTCCCGTATGTCCACTTTGTGATCTCTGTTAGTCAAACGGGGTTTCAAGACTTTCTGGAATCATCTTTGATTTAAACTTTTAAAGTGTTTCTTTGCTCATCAAATCATTTGCAAGCTTTTACTACAGGATTCATGGTGGATTATTTGATGTTCTCTCCCATCTTAAAAGTGATACTTCACCCAGAGTGTGTCTTCTTATTGTCGAATACTCACCTCCTGTTGGTTTGAAAGGCAACAAGCAGCTAACATTTCAACAACCAGCATGTCTTCCTCAGATGAAGGCCATGCGCTGTAGATCTTATCAGCTGAGGCACTGGTTCAAAACACTTCTCAGATCTCTGAATTCTGCATAGTCCATCTATACGCTCATTGTGCTCCAAATATTTACAAAGCACTTTTTTTCTAGATTAAACATATTGGTCACACACAAAAAACACAACCACTTACACTACTCACAAAAAGTTAGGGGTATTCGGCTTTCAGGTGAAATTTCAGGATGAACCACCACCAATACATTTCCTGGTTCAGTTAGAATTGGTATTTTAAACAGTCCTCCTCATCCTGCTGTTCACATTCTGACATCATGAGATCAAGACGACACCTAACAATTGATCAACAGCACCTCAACACTGGAGGCTTCAAACAGGTCCTCAGACAGAAGGGTCCACTGAGCTTAGAGGGTCACAGAAAGGAGAGTGGACGTCCTTTGGCCACATCCCAATTTTACATTTACCCTCGTTTACCCTCCACTGTTGTTAGATTTTCTTTCAATAAATTGAAGAAGATGAAGAAACTACCATTGCATGCTGATACTTAAATGTCCTACTTTCATGATATAATATCACTGTAGCATTAACTTTTTACATTTTCCATAAATTTCACCTGAAAGTCGAATATCCCTAACTTTTTGGGAACCCTGTATTTCTCATGCCTAAACATCAAAATGACTGTCTGACCCATGTGACTGCTCCAAAAACATCTCATATCTGTGTTTCATGATCTACCCACTATGGTGAAGGATCGGTTAAGTTTAAGCAACTGAAAGTACTTGATTAAGATTCAGGAAAGTTTACCTTATGGTTAAAGGAATGGTCTTTTTTATGAGAGTTAGATAAATAAAAAAATAAAAAAAACATCAAACTGATACCATACTCATGTATTGGACTATTTCTTCGTCAAGAGCAGGAAGAAATTCTTCAGCCTTTAACACCATGTAAAATCAGTGTTTCACTTTGTTTTTGAATGGGAGATGTTATTTTTCTTCTCATCTATATTCAATAGTTTATTTCCTAAAATGTCAAGCAGTTTCTTTAAGATTAGTCAGTACCTTGAGTCACATCCTTCGTGTGCACAACAACCACCCCCCTCGACTTTTTGTGCAGATATGGCAACGTCACACTATTTCAGTATCCGCTCCATAGAATCAGTCATTATTCGCATGACTGCAACAGGTCATATCAACGGAGGTCATTTTAAACATAAAAATAAATTACTTCTGTTGTTAATGTTCTGGTGAGGACAGTCAATGGACAGTAACTAACTGGAGTATTCAGTAGCTGCTATATGTTGTGCACAGTGGACCAACAGGCTGTTTATGATAATATATCGAGCTGAACGTCTGTTGAAAAACTTCTTGTTGGCAATCAGATGACACACTATCAACTGTGGACTAATGAGTCTGAATGAGGAGCTACTGTTGAGGAAATGGCAAGCAGACTCATTTATAATTCAGCTTCAGGTGAATAGTTGTCTAATTGCATCAGGAAACCCATTAGCTCTTACTTCAAACTATCTCATATCAGTGAAACAGTGTCTCAAACACAGCCGAGAATCCCACCAAAGAGAATAGAGAATACCCTTAAAGTGTATCTTGGAGCCTCACTTCACCCACTGCATAAAAAAAGAAAAATGCTAAAAAAGTGTGCAAGGGGCTGAGGAGGAGTGGGGGGTGCTCAGTGATATGATCCCCCGGCCAGAGAAAAATGGAACCAGAATCGCATGGCATCCACGCCACAGAGGGCTCTTTTGAGATAGAGGACTTTTCCCTCTGAATCCCCTGAATCCCCTTAAGTGGACATTAGTGTGGTGGAGAACCGTGGTCCTGAGCCGTATCAATTTGCCGTATCAATTCAAGCCCCAGCCCCAGTAATGCCTGAGGCTGTAGCTCTCTGTTCTCTCTCTATCTCTCTCTCAGGAGCTCTCTTTTTTTTATAGTTAACTCCTGTGAATTATGAGTGTCTGGGTGGTAACATAACGCAAATGTTATTAATAAGGCTAATCCTAGTACCCCACAGAAATGGGTGTTAACATTTTTTTTTTTTCATAACGTTGATAGGTTCCAGCTGGTCGACTCTGTCTCAGGATTGGCTTTGCAAGGCTCAAACGTATTTAAAACAATAAATGGCATGTTAAGCCATCCTCAACCCAGTGAAATGCAGATTTTTAGGTTGATGTTATAATTATGTCATAATTTATGTCAATGTTAGTAACACCAGCATGTTGGTGTTTCATTACAGTAGTTGTAGCATTTAGTTTGTGCAGTGCCTCTTTAATTGCCACATTTACCCCTAAAGACTTGGTTTGTAATGCTTCACTGGTGACGAAAGCCCGTAATCATAGCTTGAGGTCAAAATAAAAAATATGAATCTTCCATTATGGATCCACTGTGTATCTAACAAATGCCAACCTGTGTGTGTCTCTGGAAAAGGTGTGACCATGAAGCTGATGGATGAGGTCGCCGGCATTGTGGCAGCTCGACACTGCAACACCAACATTGTCACGGCCTCTGTGGATGCAATCAACTTCCATCGCAAGATCAAGAAAGGTGAGGATGATGTAGAGAATTCACTCAGAGCTTTAAGTCACTGATACATATAAATATCCACGGGTTCAAGGATGTGCACCTCTCCAAAACGTGCACTGCAGCGTTGGTAGCAGGCGGCATGAAACTGTTTTCTCCATCTTTCACGATGCTGCTTCCTTTTACTTTTGCATCTTGCCCAATAATGAACTCCACTCTGTAAAAACACAATTACATGCAAATGTGGGAAAAACCCAGCTGTCCATGAACTCAGGCTCAGACTGTGCTGTTTTAAATTGGGCTAGCCAACGTTAACAGTTGTCACACTGTTGCTAATCAGGAACAGTTGTGTTTGGTGTGGCGGCTGCTACATCTGGAAAAACACATCATTGTTATGATATAACTATTTTCCATTACGGAGTTTTGTCTCTGAGTTGTTTCCTCACTGTTAAAGTGAGAAATCATTTATACAGCATTTGCCACAAAGCCTCTCAGTCTGTGAGGTCCAGATTTCCATAAGGACACATTCTAAGCCTCTTATTTTAAAGTTCATTCAAGGATTTTGACAACAACATTATCCACTTAGCCTCTGACATCTTAATGGGGAAGAAAGTGTCCACTCACAACGTTGATACCATTCACGTTGCTTTTCCATTCTGAACGTTGAACCCTGGGTTAAACGTTTTATTGGCAATACGGTTTGGACAACACTCTTAATCCAAAGTAGTGCTTGTCAGGACAGTCAGAAGCCAAGATGAAGTACATAAATCCAAGAAGGAGCAAACTCTCCTACAGATAAACACCCACAGGGAAACTGGATCAAAACAAGAGGTAGATTCAGACATACTGAACATGTTTCCTTTCCTTTTCATGTGGCTGATTCGTGATGTAATGAATAATTGAATATTCCTGGCCCACTGGATCTACTTTATGTTGTATTTCATACTCTCTCATTATGTTTTCATCTCTGTATCTCCACTGTAAACTATCCAGCGAGGGTGAAACTGAGCATCACAGGCTCTTATACCTGAGTGAAACAATTTGAACACAAACAAGAACTGTTCAAACTTGTGACAAATAAAGTTTAAATGGTGTTGAAATAACATTATTAAATGTTATTGAGAGAAAATTACAGCGTACAAAAAGCACTTTGACTGTAAGCTGTCAGTGACTGTGGCCCAAAAACTTGTGATAAATTATTAATGAAAATATTGTTACTACATTTAAGGCATTCGTCTTTTTGTGGAATCTAAATATGTCAAATATGACTAAAAGCAGTCTCTTGAAAGTGTTGTAGAACATTTATGGGTAACAGTTCCCGCCTCGTTGTTGATGTGCTGGAGATGATGTGATCCAGACATCCAGTGCTGACACTCAGATGTTATGACTACCTCAGGATGTGATGTTAACAATCGACCAGCTACATTGTTGAAATATGAGAGGAATTTTTTCATACTTCACAGCTCAGCACAACTGTGCCAGGTCAACTGTAAGTCTCCTGCATTTACAGTACACGCATTTTTAAATACAGAGGGCTTTATTCAAGCAGGATAATTCACTCATACCAAGGAGTGAGTGTCTGAGAAGGCAGTGGGGGAGGGGACATTTTAAACATTTAAAACATACCTTTCTGTGAGTTTCAGGACCAGGAAACTGAACAGGACAGATTGGTTGAGATCCATGTCCACATCTTTCAGCTGCCTCTAGACGCTCCAGTTGCTGCCTCCGTCTGTCCTCTGAGTTTAGGTGGTGCTGACATGATTTCCCCTGGCTCCCACAGTGACTTAGGTGTTATGTCACCAGTAGATTTCCCATTTTGCTTAAGGTGGTCAGCGAAAAGAGGTGTGCTCAGGAAAATAATGGTCAAAGATCAAAACAAAAAGCCACCCAAATACACCTACTGGCATGGTAGGCAGCACCTCTGGATCTATTGTTTCATTTTATGGCATGTTTTTCTCTTCATTATATTCTTATGAACAACAATAAACATTAATAAGATAATGATAATCCCAGAAAGAAAACGGGACAGTGGAAAAACATCAGAACGTGCAATTTTCCTTTAAGTGCTCATCAATGTTTCGCCATAAATAGCGAAGAGTAAGATTAACTAATGCATATGCCATGCAAACCTGTGTGAAGCTAGAGGACCACACACCAGCAGACAAAATGAACATTAAATACAGTGCGATGGGAAGTTAAGACCCAGGACATTAAACAGACTGAGCGAGGTCTGTGTCTGTACAGATGATTTGTTTATGAGTTTACGGAGGTCTCGCTGTATCTTGCCTGAAAGGTCCACTTAACTAATTGCACAGATTTTCAGTGTCCTGTGGTTCAGCAGCAGAAAAATGACTGTGGAGCAGTGCAGGTTTACGATGTAAACAAATATCATCAGCGAGAACCCCCCCCCCCCCCCCCCCCCCACAGCAGACCTGAAAGTAAACTACAGAGAAATAACGCAGAGTTTCAGAATGAACAAAGCAACGAAAATGTCTCCAGTTGAAGGGTCAGAGATCAATAAAGACCCCAGATATTAACTTTCCACTAGTCTTTCTGTCATGCTGCGTGACAAAGCTCCACAAAGACCCTGTGGATTAAATGTATTTGCTGGAACAGATTTGCATAGTTTTTGATAATAGTCATACAATATAGTGTTCATTTTTATAAACACGATTCAGTGAAATACAGAGAAAGATGGCTCTGTGGATCAAAACAACGTTTGGTTTGGTGCATCAGCAATACAAATCTAAAAATTTAATAGGTTCAGGAGACTATATCTGAACCGACCAAACAAACAAATGATCACGGAGCAAGTTGTTGAATTCAGTGTGATTGAAGGGCGACTGCCACAACTCACACTTTTGCTCTGTGCCAACAGTAATACACGGGGAATGGTTAATTAATCAATTAATCAATTTACACGTTTAAAAATAATCTAGTAAATAATTAATGTATGCATGTATGTATCAACTACTAAAAGATAATATTTTAATCAAATTAAGCAATTAGAATTAAATCAATGTGTTGTAATTTTACTTTTTGTCGTTCTATTTACTAATGTGTCTTCCTGTCATGTTCCATCTCACATCTCATTTGCCACCTAATTATGTGTACAGCACAGTAAAAAACATGCAGGCAGTGTGCTACACAAAACCTTTGGTGAGGTCAAATATGTGGAAACACAGTTTAGATTTACTGTTGAAGACAGTGAAGGTTTTCCTGGATTTTGTCTTTTGTGTTTGCATTTTATGATATCTTGTCTGAATCACTGTTCCTTTGTATGTTTTTAGATGAAATGCAGGCCAGTGCAATGTTTAGCTATTCTGTAATACTTCTAAGATGTTATATTCTAGAGCTAAAACATCAGTGTCACACTGAAATGACATCTACGTTGAGTGAAAAGATTTTCATCTGCAAACATTACTGAGCAGTAATGTGTATTATTTGGCACTGAGAGTGTAAGTCAGTGAGGTGCTGGCTACCACAGGAGTATCAGTTAGTGCTCTTCTCCATTATACCTTCCAACAAAAACGTGCAGAGCTACAAAGAATGAGAAGAAAGGCATAAAACTTCAAAAGGTGAACGTTGGGTGAAGGGAGATTTCAGGGAGAGAGAAGGGAGCGCTAAAGGAGAGAGAAAGAAATAAAGGGAGCCAGGTTGCATAATAATTCTCACAGTGAGGGTCTTCACTGATTTTTAACTTCATTTTTAAACTGACATTTCTGTGTGTTGTTGGTCAAATAAGACGGATGGATACATAGATAGATAGATAGATAGATACAGACAGACAGGGATTGCACGTTTACATAAAAGGGAAAGTCAGGATATCACAATAAAGCCCAGGGGCTTATTTCCATTGTGGTCCCTTATTTCCATTATGGTCTGTTGTGGATTGAAGGAATGAAGTGTGGATAGTGGAAACACATCGATCTTTTGGTTTTGTTTCACAACTTGACCTGCTCAGTGTGGCAACATGTGAATGAGAGGACTGCTGGTATTATTGTTGCCTGGGATTTGAGGAACTGGGTCCTAATAGTGAAGAACAGGCAATGTTGCATTCGCCTTTTTAGATTAAAATAAGCCTTGGCAACACATAAAATTGGAGACTTTATATTGGAGGCAAACATCATGCTTATTTAAAGACACATCTGGACCACACTAGGATCATAATAATTTCTTGGGTTAGCTGAAATTAAATAGTTCCGTGGTGTGGAGTAAGGGTACAATACAGTATGTTTCTGAATATATAACACTTTCTTTGATTTCCAGCAACAAAAGAAACAATCTCGCCTGCCTAATGTGTTTCTGGAGACGCTGTCAGAAGTGAGGGCTGTTATTCCATCTGCAGATTCCCTTGTTCGCTTCTCCTGTCCCCTTCTGTGGCCACTTGCTAATGCAAGAATGCAATTTCCAGGAAGAGAAATAGAAAACCTTTAACTCTTGTGATAAAGCTAAAATACCAAATCTATGGCTCAAAGGTATTTCAATTCCAGCTTAGTGCATACAACATGTATACCTGGCATGGACTCTCCTCACAGCAGAGTGCCGTATCAAACAGCTCCTCAGAGATGGGACTTGTTGGCTGACCTTCAAAGCTGCACAAGCCCAGGATCTACTTTCTGTGTGAATCAATTGTTAATCAAGAAGGTGTTTAAAATATCCCCCAGTTTCATCGAGGTTCATTTTTGTGTTATGTCATTTAGCATTGCAGGCTTCACTGAGCCTAATACATGTGTGCCAGAGGCAGTTTATCTGCATGAGACTGAACTCAGTCCTGGAGGAAACATGCAAAAACACTCAATGGAGAGAGTAAATACTTTCAGTGTATGTGCTGGATGCTGGATTTCCTCTAAAATCATTACAGTGTTTCACAATTCTTCACTTATTGGTTTCCTGTTGACAGTCTTCTATACCTTTTTTAAAAGAATGAAAATGTGGTTATAGAGCCACAAAAAGAGAGCGGAACATTTTTCCTGATGAAGCGAATGGCTACAACTACTTTCACACTTTGGTATTGAAAAGGTGCCAAAGGAGGTCTGTTGAAAATGTTTTATGAGTAGTAGCCAAAGGCGGCAACACAAGTTAATTACACATATAGTAACAGTTTGTGCTACTTAAGCTAATATTTAGTGATCGCCACCTCACACTTTATAAAAGTATGTGTTACTGTGACTGATTTTCAGTAATTATTGGTATGTTCTTGTTCATTGAGATACATTTATTTCCCTTATTTCTTTTGAGTCGCCCCCACAACATTTTGTGTATCTTAAGTTGCAGTCTTACAGTTGCAGAAATGCCGAAAAGAGAAAAACAAAAAGAGGGTAGAGTTGCAAAAAACAAGTCAGTGAAAGAAAAAGAAAGAACTAACAAAAGATGATTATATAATTAGAGTCGTAACAGATTTGCAATATGACACAACATGCCATTTTTTCAAATATTTTGTCTGTAGTTTCAGTTTATGGATGCTTTTGTTCATCTCATCCTTTAATCATTCCCCTGTGGATGGTGTGTCCTCTCCGAGCTGTCGTGCACTTATATATTTCTCTGCTGTAACCAAAAGTATGACTGTTTGCAGTCTTCACATATTACTCCCAGTACTATAGTCTTAGGTTTTATTCCAAGGGATATCTTTAAAACCTTATTTATACAAAAAGGTTTGCAGACTGTTTCTCACATTTCCTCCTTCAGGCTCCACACACTGAAATAATTTTAACCAAATGAATGATACTGGCACATGTATTGTAAACTCTTCCACATTTCTTACAAATATACCCAAACTTTCCAACTCATGTGAGCATTTTCTGATCTGCAGCACTTTTGGTCATTTTGGCTTAGGTAAGACTAGACAACAGAAAACTACTTACTTATGGTTAAAGAAGGATTATGGTTATGATTGAAAGGCTCACTAGCAGGAGTCTGGAAACACAGTTGTTATTTGCATGATGGAAAGAGGTCTTTTGTAAGGAAAGAGGTTGTTGTTCAGTTTAACTCTCGTAGAAATTGTTTGCAGCACATACTTTGATAAAAGCCTTTTGCATTTTCCATGTACATCCTTTATTATTCATGACTTTGACTGTTTTATAAGATCTCAGTCACATACTTGAGACCTATCTCAGACTGCGGGGGTAACACCTTCTGTCCTCGTCTCTATGGCAACAGCAGTAATAATACAGTACAGGCACATCAAAGAAAATAAAGAAACACATCAGCAATGCCCAGTACTATTGGATGACTGTTTTTTTTTTTATCCACCTCCCTGTGGTGACAAAAGGAGAAGAGCACAAATTTTTGATGAGTCAAATGCATTAGATGGATTAGATGGGGCTCAGGTTGAAATCAAAAGCAAGGGTAGCAAATGCTCTGCAGCAGTCGACATGATGTAGCCTCTCAATATGTACTAGTAAACATAAGCGTCTTTTGAAAGGGGTTTAACTAAAATGCTAATTTATTTCCCCTTAACTTTCCCAGCTCTCTTTAAGGCTTAAAGTAAGTTGCTTGAAGTTTAAGCACAAAAACACTTTATTTTTAAACATCCCTCTTTTTATCAATCTGAAAACCTTGCAGCAGGAGAGATCGATTGGCTGTAATTGTTAAATTCTTCCAGACAGAGATCATCGGCCTGTTTCATTCTGCCGGCTCTCTCAGTGGAACAGACCTCAAGAAGTTCATGATTCAACAATCTGAAGTAGATTACAAGAGAAGATCTGAAGTTTTCCTCAGCTGACAATGTCAACATACCAGCTTATTTTGTGTTCAGTTTGTGTTCAATGTTACTGTGCTTGAAGGTTCTTTTGTTTAGTTGCAATGCAATATTTGCATTTTTTGACAACAAAACACATTTTCTACGGATGGCTGAAGGACAGAGTCGCTTGCATCAAACACGAAAATTGTACAAAGCGGATGTGCTTTTGGGAAATTAAATTAAATCAAGATGAAAGGAGGTCAAGACATTCTTCTTTCCTTACCGCGTGAACATCTGACATATTTTTCACCTCTTTTTCCTCGTCTCCCAAAGGCTGTGTGGTGACGGTGATGGGGCGGCTCACGTTCGTCAGTAACAAGTCAATGGAAATTGAAGTGTTGGTAGATGCTTCCTCACTGGTGGAGGCAGACAAAGGGAAGTATCGCGCTGTCTCTGCCTTCTTCACCTTCATCTCCTTGGACAAGGACAACAGGCCTCTGCCCGTCCCTCCTCTTAAGGTTGGAGCCATTTAATCTCTGCTTTCTAAAGTCTGCCAGTTTATTGAAACCTGTATGTTGAATTAATTTGATCCTGAACATCATTTATATCCGCGTAGAGCTACATTTGCACAGGTCTTAAACAGATAGAGAGTAAAACATAGATTGTTTGATCTGTCCAAAGTACAAAATTCACTTTACAGAGCAGACGTGATCTTAACTATACTGTTTTTGCCACAAATGAATGGAGCATTTTTAGGACTACCAAAAGTAAATTATATATAAAAAGATTAGCAATGCAATGACAACTGTCAGCAAGTGCATATTCAGCTCAACTAAATGTAATTTATTAGTTTCACTTGTGAAACTGTTCATGTTATTTCATAGTTAGTTTGCAGTGAAACTTTGTTCAAATACTAGTGGTGGATTCATCATCACATCCATATATAATGTTCACAGTCTGTCACCTCTTCACTTCTTACTCAGTAAATTTGATCTTCTGTTTCTCTGTCTTTTGCCCTGATAGTAACGGTCCTTCAGTCAACGACACCTGTGACTCTTTGAAAGCCCACAATGTATTTTCAGTGCAATAAATTATTTGCGGTGTCTGCACATTATCCTTAAGCGCTGAGGGCTGAATGCTAATATGTCAACATCCCTGGACCTCTGTGTCTGGCTGACTCAGCACTAATTGTCGTGATAAGTGTGTCTGCTTACCTGCAGACTGGAGAGAGACGCCTGCTGTTTGTTCCAGCTCTGCAGTACACGACGTTCCAAAGCCTGTTTATATGCAAAACAGTGTTTGCACAGGCCGTTTGTTTAACTTAGTACATTTAAATTATTTCCTGGCTCCATTCGCATGCTCCAAATGTCTCTGTGATGATTGCTTCAAAACTTTTGTGTGAGGTGAAATCAGCCTCTCAGTGAACGGGATTTAAACAATAGAGGAGCCATTAAAATCACATTCAAAGCGGGAAGCAAAGGGTTTAGACGATTACAATTAGATTTAACATGAACTTTTAATTTTAATTATTAAGATTATCACACTCAGCAATTCATATATTGTTTGATCTCTTCTTATTTGTGAGGAACACGATTCCCTGCACCGTGTGGTATAAACCCGTCTTGAAATTTGGTAACAATAGCACTAACTTCGCTTTTTAGTCAAGCAGAATAGTGTATAACCGTGGCAAGGGCTGAGTGGGCAGCTTCAGTGAAATTTGAGTCCAACAGCAGGTCATTATTCTCTCAAGTGCACACTTGAACAAAATTCAGAGAGTTTGCAACTGAGCTAATCATTAAACTTAAGTATGTGCAGAGTACTGAGTAAGATCGGAAAATACATTAAAAGCAGCAATATTTAAAGTAACAAGCACAAAGCTGCACCCATCATCTTACCTTACCAAAATAATGTAGAAAAGCATGTAGGAAAATGACAGCATGCATACTACAAGTTGCTGTCCAACTTGCCTTAAGATCTTAAGAGAAAATGTCCTGCTGTGTTTCAGGTAACACAGGCATGTAATAGGAAATTTGAGGGAAAATAGCCATGCTTGGCAGTGCAGATGAGAGTGAAGCATGGAAATGGGTTGTTATAGGTGTGTTGTCATGACACCGAGAGCTACAGTGACCCCTCTTACCATAAATATTCACACACACACTTAAAGCTGCAGCATCAGTTACACTGTGAAACATATTTGAAACCAGGTTTCTCTGCTTCCTCCCTTGCCTGACAGAAATGTGCATCAAATGTGCGTCTCCGCTCATCAGTCTTTTCAAAAGCACCCGTCGGTCTACCAATTTACATTTCACAAAAACATGCTTTAGGTTCGCCCACTGTCTGCCTCCCTCCATGCATTCATTACGTGGTTTTCCATCTCACACAAGCTGCTCATGGCTTTTGTTTTAATGACGGGGAATTGCAGCGATGATTAGAGTCATTGTAATTTTTCTGTTCACCTCAAATTTATGAAAAGAGAAGCAAAAAAAAGAAAAAAATCTCCTGTGATTTAAATAATTCATCCTCAACACTATAAATGGAAATCTAAATGGAGCCTGGGCTGGCAGGGCTCTGATGTAGCATGTCAGATAAACAAGGGCAGGAATAGAGAAATTTGTGTGTGCATGTTTTAGAGAGAAAATATTGTCTTTGTGTGTTTGTGAGTTTTAAAAAAAAAAGACAAATAAAACTCTAATGCATCTGTAGGTTTGAGGAGGATGAGGCTCAATCAGAGCTATTTCCCATCAAAAGTCTATTGATGGCGGTAAACCTATTCATAGATGTCAGTCCCCTGGTGTATAAAAGTGACGCGTCACATGCAGGAAATAAGGTTTAACACGTCATTCCAATTAACACCTGAATTTCCCCTAACAGTGAACATGGGACTGTGAGGGATGGAAATGCAAACGATGACATTTATTAGCCTTGCAAGCCACATAATACAGAGCTGAACAGAGTGCAACAAACATTTGGCTGCCCTGTCCTCTCATTTTAATTTTACCTGCAGCCGCCACCACCATCTATTATTCTAAATAGCCCTGTCAAATTGCATTTATACTTTGTTGTGATAACGGATTTTTGTTTGTTTTTTCTTTATTTTGTTTATTTCAAACTTGAAAAGTAACCAATAAACTATAGCAGTGCTGATGTTTTCTGAATAAATATATAATCAGGATAATCAGCTCTGTCATTTTGCTCATGTTTAAGTAAATAACTGTTGCTCTTTACTTTTTCTGCAACAACAATGATTTGGCTTGTAAACTGGGAAATTATTTAAACTTAAATAGCAAATGTTTATGATCTATATAGTGTTTTAGTACTTCTGATACTTGACTTACTTTTATTAATTTATTGATTTTTTTTCAATGAAATAGGAAAAAAGGAATGGAAAAAGGCTAATTCTCTTGACAAGATTTAAATAAGAAAATTGATACCAGTCTAATGTTTGTACACTAAATATGAAACTACAGCCATCAGCTAGTCAGCAAAGTATTTAATCTTTACACTTTTTGTTGGGACTCAACAAACGAGATATATCGTGTTAGTTAGTAAGCTTCAGGGTTTTTTTTTTAAATTTACTCCTGGCAAGAATTTAAAATAAGCTTTTATCCTTAAGTACCAAACTATTACTTTATTGTGATGGCAGTTTGCAACATGTGCAAGTAACTCAATAGAAAGGCACATTAGAGAAGAGACATCTGCTCCTGTAAATTGTTCAAATGTGCGTCAGTGAAACCCAACCTTCACAGCTACCTTTACCAGAGCTCTTTCCTTGATCACCAACTTTATAGAGAATGATGGAGACTTATTCTTTTCAATCTCTGCTGAAGGTGTTTTTTTGTTTGCCATTTCTCCCAAATCTACAGCACAGGCTTCATGTTTTGTTCCTGGCCTCGTCATGTAAAGTTCACATGAACCAAACAGCTAAAATCTTTACTCATGCATTCATTATCCACAGTTTCATGAAAGGATCAAATGATGCGTTGTGGACAAAATCCTTTTAATGCTGAAACAAACCACACACAAAACAGTGTGCACACAGTAAATGTGTTTGCACTTAAAGACGCTTATCTTATTTTCATAATATTTCTGAATCATCTGCTACTGAACCCTGTTCAGCTGAAACATAAAAACACCCGCATGTCAAACCATCTCCAATGTAACTTTCATGACATTGTGGCAGATTTTGCTCCAGGTGTGTTCTATAAATAGCCTGATCGAAAGGACAGCGTCTGCTATTTTTGTCTGCAGGTGCTTTTCCCCTCATTCTCTCATCCTCGCTTTCTCTTCAGTGAACCCGCTGCGTTTTCTATTTTTAGATTTTCCCATTTTAGCTCGGCAGGAGGTTAGGGACTCTGTGTTTGTGGGGGGTTGTAGATGGGCTGTCACTAATGTTAGCGTACTGAGGGTAGTGCTGAAGTAGGGAAAGAGGACAGCATGAGCAGAAGGGGGGATATCGGGGGGAGGGTGCTCGTGTCTCTGCAGCAGTACCCTTGAAAAGTACTGAAGTAATGTCTGTGCACACTGGCCGGCATAGAAATAATCGTAAATGCCTAAAAGCACCTTTAATAAGCATACGTATTCACTGTATTTCTGTCTCAAGGTTCGGATATCTGGCTTGTTGCCAGGAAGTCAGCATTTTTAATCCTCAGCCAGTGGCCAGTGTATACTGAATACCAGCTGGTGGTGGATGGATATGGTAGCACTGTGGTTACACACTGGTGGAGTGTGAATGTGTGCTAGGGTATGAATGAAGAGGTGGTTGTTTCTCACTGTGTGCACATTCAGCAATCCTTCTCCAGAGGCATGGAGGTTAAAATAGTACAGTTGATAAGTCTTTCTTACACCTTGCTTTCACTTCATTCCTCTCCCTTCTTGTTCATCATATTTTTCTCCTTCCTGCCTCCTTCCAATCCATCTCTCCCTCCATCCCTCCTCTACCCTCTTTTCATCATCTCTCCCTCCTTCCTTCTCCTGCATCGCCATCCTTTCCCCCCCCCACCCTCCTCTTCCTCCTCAATGGCAGAGACTCAGCTGGCCTCCTGTGACACAAAAACAAGCCCGGTTGTCATGGCAACCTCCTGTAGTCCACATGAAGTGATGCACATTTATTTTTGGATGCCTCCCATTCAAGACAATCAGCAACGGGTTAACCGGTACGCTCGTGCCAGAGCTGCAGATATTTCTGACTCTGTGGTAATCCAAGGCACGGCACTGACAGCATACCGGCATTTGTTCTCAGTGCGCCTCAATTCATGAATCTGTAAAGGACGGTTAATTATGAATATTAGGAGTCTTTAATCAGACCGTTTTCATAAGTGTGCATACAAGCCTATAATGTAGGAGCCCAATCTAAATTACAGCCAGTGTTCTGTTTTGTGCAGAAACACAACATGGCATAACAAATAAGTGAGTGGAAATGGTCCATATTCATAGAGCGAACACTGTGGCTTTTACCTATAGACAGACAAAACAGTCTTGGTCCCTTTATTCTCATCTGGGTCAATTCTAAACTTCTCACATGTACTATTATGACCTTCGCTGATGCCAGAGACAGAGCAGGAAAGTGTCACTTTTAATTTAAGATGGGCTGACAGACACATAAACAGAGCTAGCTAGCACTGATGCTCAATTATAACACAAAGCTCAATATAGCCGTGAGCACTTTTCATTAATTTCATCACTTTTCATTTTACGCCTTTAACTGAAACATAGCTATAGCTCGGTCACAATCACTTCCATCTTTGTTTTTCTTAACTCTTCCATTTTAGCCATTTTACTCCTTATATTTATGCCACACAGTTACCTGGTTGCTGCCTGGTATTGCAGTTAAATTCTCATTTGGAAAATTGTGCTATTGTGCTTTCATTTGCTGCTCTGATTTCATGACATACGATACATTATTTATAAAAAATAAATCCATAATTTACATATGACGAGAACTCCCCACTGCGTAGCTGTATTCATCATGTTATCACTTATGCAACACTGCTGTCACTGAAACTATGATGACATCCAGCTCATTGAAGAATTTGGGATGACTCCTATACATGCTGAACAACTCACTAGGAAAACTGACAACATAAAATATTGATTACGACTGAACTGATGCATCCTTTTATGTCCACAAATGAGACAGCTTCCAGCATTGTCTTAAATGTCATCCCTGTATGAGTGTGTCTTTCTCTTGCTCTGTGTCGCACACAAACGTAGAGGTTAGAGTCCAGACTCATGCCAGTCCAGATGGCTGGTTCCTTAGTGCTACTTTTAAGACACTGGCATTTGCCCGCTCTAATAACAGCTTGTGCCAACACAAAGGAACCCCTGTGGCATTTTACTGGCATTGTCCAAGGAGTCCCTTTTACAAGCCTTGTCCCTGTTCCAGGTTTACACCATTTGGTTTTGTCACACTCCACTCAACTGTCCACCTAATGGACGGCCAGCATGCCAGGTGAAACAGCTGTTTCTCTTGGCCGTGCGACCAAATCAGCCAAAGCTCTGAGGTCTGACTCTGTCTTGCTTCCCAGTGAACAACAGACAAATAAATTCATGTCTCCCAGCGCAATCTATTGCAGATGATCATTTACTTATTTGTACTGCAACAAATGTCCATTTTAATAACGTGAAATTTGGCACACAGGTTCATAAGTTTATGTCAAAATAAGTAATGATATTCCCACCACAGCAGTGCTTTGTGCTTACTGCTGATTAGCACATATTTGCAAACTATCAACCTAAGATGGTGAACAAACTTTATAACTGCTTATACCATAGTCTGACTGAATACTTGATTCTGATTGACTGTGTGATGCTCATTATCATTTGATAATGGACACTTACTATGTAGTTCTGGTTAAACTGTCTGTTCTACATTAATGCGCTGGCTACATAAAATGAGTAATCATAGCAACAGGGAGGCAGTCAAAGCCTCTGTTTACAGTTTATTGCAACATGTTAACAAGCCAACTTATTTCCCATAATGAGTATCGTCCTTCAGTGCCTCATCCTCTGAACAACAGAGGATGTAGACTATAACCCACAAGCTGCACGAAGTACCCTGCCCCCCTTGAATTCACTTTGTGAGACATAAGTGATCACTTCACATCCCTTTCAATATTCAACTCTCTACTTAGTACACTTGGCCTCATTTGTTCTTGAAAATCTTGATATTTACACGTCGACATGAATATGGCAGGATTGCAATCTAGTCTTGTTGTTAAGCATGCTGTCAAATTATGTTTACTGTTCGTTACGCAGTCGTTGGGCAATATGCGTTAATTAATACCTACATTTTAGTATTATTCTTGCCATGTAGTAACCGTTTTGCATAAAATCACTGGTACACACAAGGAAATATTGTACATGCAGAGTGTGCGTTCCTTTTACCAGTTAATGTTCATTTGAAGATTAACATGCACTGTGACACACAGGAAACTCTGCTTAATGTCATTATCATACGGTATGATAACTGCATTTTTCAGTGTGCTTTACTGCATCCTATGCATGGATTAACTGTTTGTGCATGACAATCAAATTACAAAATACTGTAAAAGTCATCAATACAATAATCTGTGCCATATGGGTTTGTCTGAGTTTGTGTTCATGGCACAGTCTGCCTCAGGGAAGATTTATGAACCCAAACATGGTATCTGTTGTCTTGAGATAATGTCTTTTTTTCAAGTTAAGGCAGAATAGAGAATTTTCTTGATGGTGGTATTCAACGTGAAGACACTATAAAATAAGCATGGCTGCTTTTTGCAAGGTTCTGCATCAGAGTTGCAGTTGATGATCCTGCATAATCATAGTTATTAGAGTGGAGCCACTGTGGGAATACCAATTACACAGGGACACCAAAAGGACATTTTGGGCCTAGCATTGAATTGTCTCATTGACTTATGCAAATGTGATCCGCATGAGCAGGAATATATGCATGCACACGTGCAGCCTCGCAGGAATGCACACATAGTATAAGCAGGACAAATAATGTTCACACCAGCAGTATTTAGGCTTTATAGATGTGGAAGATCTCATGTTAAGGTTCATTTGAAATACCATCTTCTGCTAATTCTGTAAAAGAGTGAAGAAGACATCATAAGAACTAAACAAAAGCTTATCTGTAAAACATTTACTTTGTAATATGCCTAGACTGGTATTAAGAATTTACAGAGATGAATTGAATCCCTTTATGATGCAAATCATTTGGCGAGCTTTTCTTCTATTCACACTTGATAACTTATTTTCCGGTGATAACTTGGACTGAAACGAACAACTAGAACATTTGGGTCTTTTGTTAGTTCTGTTTGGCCTGGTGAGATAAGACTTCAAATGGCAGCAGAAATACAGAACCTGGAAATATCTTCTTGGAAAATGGTTAATTAGGAGTGAAAATGTGTTTGAGACAATCAAAAGAAATACAATGCCAAAGTTGTAGGAGAAATTGCACATCAGTAGTTTGAATCATAATAGACTACTGGAGTATATCTGTCCTCCACCCAGCCAGTCTGTCTCACATTTACTGTTGCCTCTGTTTCCTTTGCCGTGGACAGAAACTTTAGGGGCCACATCTCCTGTTGTGATGGACCATCCTTCTTCATTAGCTGTAGTTAGGTGTACAATTCCTTTTAATTGCCATGTTCATTAAACCTTCTCGCTGTAGCTCACTGTGGTTTGAGAAGTGTGATTAAATAATGGTCCTCTATAACCCCCAGGGGCTCAAATGATAGAGAGATAGATGGAATGAGAGAGAAAGAGAGTGATATTTGGGGTTTGAAGTAGAGAAACAATGAACGTAGAGGTTTCAAACAGCCTGAAGACATTTTTAATACAGATCCCATACAGTTTTCCTTCATCAAATAGCTGTTGGTGGCTGCAGAGAAACACAACGACATTATTACCTTTCACCGATTCCACATTTCATACATACATTTTTTTTATTCTTGTGTTGTGGTTGCATTGCTGTAGTCCTTCTGAGCTATTTTTTTGGGGGCTTGTAATGACATCATTTTCTAACAACGTTTTGTGTGAAATGATGGATGTCTTTGGTGCATGCAGTAGCTGTGTTAAAATAGGATGATTTATAAACCTGTGTTTAAAGTCAGGGTCCCAAATCACCTTGTCGGGGCCTATTTTGATAACATTGTAATGACTAGCTTTCCGTACATTTTGTTTCTTGCAGTCTAGTTGGAAATGTTAACCAATAACTTAATGTTCCCATCTACTCACTACCCTTCATGAATGGTTAAAAGGCAGTGGATTATCAACACACCTGGAACTACATCAAAAGAAAATGCATGCTGTCTGTGCAGTGCTGAAATAGGAAAAGCATGATATTACTGTGACATGTTACAATAAACAGCAACATGAGTCACACGTTACTTAGTAAAGTATTTGTCATATATGAACAGAGGGCAACGCTTTACTATAGTTTTCTAAACTGCTGCAAAGGGAAAAAACAGACAGTCCTCATTCAGGTTTTACAATATTTGTTATTTGATTTCATATCCATGAAACTGCTATGCAATTTGCACCTTTTTTTGTAACACCGGTGCAAGATTCCATAATGGTTGTGTACATGAACAAGGAAATTATCTACTTGAAAAGTAAATTGTCTGAGCTGTATTTGTGTTATATTTAAATACTTAAATACTGGGACTGTGGTGAAACTTGGTCCCGCTCTCATTTTTTTTGAAAGTCAATGAACTGGAATTATCCATTACTTTCAGTTGAATGGCAAAAGCAAAATTGACTGAGCAGTATGTTGAATGTTATATAACCAGCATACAACAAACACACCAATACTACAGCTGTATGCTCCTGAAACAAGAAATTCCCACTGGTGTTGTGTTTGTAGCTCAGTGTCACTATTTTAATATTCTCATCACATTTGAGTCGTGACCTCTGGGCTTGTCCCTGGCATGATGTTTTGTCATATCTGTTACCACTCTGCTCTCTCCACAAAGTTAAGGCGCCATCTGTCAGTTTGCACCCAGAGTGCTGCTGAGTGGCAGGTGTCTTTGCTCTTGAATCTGCTAACTACCCGGTGTGTGCACAGCAAAGATCCTCCATCTGAATGCGTCATTAATCCAAGTATTCACTTGAACAGTATATTTTACAAACAAAAACATGCACAAGCATATAGAACAAATTCCCCTGTTCTATTAGAACAGTGTTTAGATGAGGGAGTGGGAGAGCGGGCAGTGCCATAAAAGCAAGTGTTGACACTGTCACTGGTGGTGGTATTGTTGTTTAAGTCACAAGGTTGCCAGGCAGTCTAATTAAACTGTGCAGGCTAGCTAGAGCTTCCTCCCACGAACCAGCAGTCAAACTGAGCTAAGTGAAGGAGAAAGAGAAGATTTGTTCTTCACAGGCTTGAAAGTGCTGCTCAGAATAAGAACAGAAGTGAAAAGGTGGTTCATAGCAGCTGTGTATCCAGGAGGGGCTTCCCAGAATTCCTGGGCGTAATAATGCTATTAATGTTGTATATATTTTGTAGATAGCATGCTAAACCTGATTGAGAATATGCAACCTCCTATGCAGGTAAATGATGGTGCCACAGTACCGTACAATGGTACGTCCGAAAACATTACGATTAATTCAGCTGGGGGCGATCAGTGTCCACATCCATTTTCACTGGAATCTGCACATTACTTTGAGCTACTTTGTCATGGACCAAAATATTGGTTAAGAGAAGATTTGGCCCGTTGGTGATTTTAAATGAAATCATAAAATTCATAGGAAATGTCCTCTAGATAACATTACTGTAATAATCACATCAAATTCAATGCAGTTTGATAAGAAGTTGTGCTGATAATGTGGTATTTTATCTCATGGACAGACTGACTTTGCAATCCTTAGGCTCTGCTGCCAGTGTTGCAGAAAATACTACATTTTCCGTAACCGGTGCATATACATGATGCCTTGTGTTGTCTAACATGCTGATGAAATGCCTTGAGAAACATGCACTTTGAGGAATTTCATTTCTTTTTTCGAAGTCCTGCTAATATCATGTGGTTTTGTTCAACTCTACTTAAATGCCTTCTTCCACATTTACATACTTTGTATGCATATAATGCAGAGCCTCTCCAAGTTTCAATCATTCATTCTGTATTTCATATTCTGTATTTTGAACGGCAATTACAGTATCACAGACTGGTAAATTAGATCAGAGCTTCATGCCCACGGTTAATATAATAACAGCGAGCGAAACATTCCAGTGTAGGGAATGTGGAAATGATGAATGTGTCTGAAAACAAATCCCTTGTCTTTTATTCTGTTTTCTTCAGGTTGACGGAGAGGAGGAGCAGAGACGTTTCGAGGAAGGCAAAGCACGTTACCTCCAGAATAAAGCGAAGAGACTTGCAGATAAGGAGCGTCAGCAGTGACGCCGCTGCTCACCAGAGTTAAACGCCTGCACCAACAGTATATCAACCCCACACAACACATACAGTATGAAGGGAATAAAAACCCTCTCTCCTACTCTGTAATTGTAGCCTCCTGTTAAACCTAAACCTGTGATTTCCCCCCATCCCTGTGCTATGCACCAAAGTGTCCACATATAACTGTACATGTATGGAAAAGTAAGTACATGTTTTATTTTGGGGATATTTTTATTGATGTATGAAGACTATTTATGGTCACTGTGCAAAGTGGCAGTCTGACTGTATGTCAAAGTAAGAGTACTATTTTATTGTAGGATGATTTTTAAGTATGAAGACTCCATGATCAGCATCAGCGCAAAGCGATAGTCTGAGCGCGAGGAAAATGATGAATAAGTGAGTGAATAATAATGAATAAAAGATCCAAGCGTGAGTCTGGGGCTCTCGCCTCGTGTCCTTGCTAGTTTGATGATGATGATGTCATTGTCTTGGGCATGCCTTGGCAGAGAGGGCACACGCTATCTATCTTTTCAGCACTGTGTCTTTCACAGAGAAATCAGGGGAGCTCGGGGGCTTTGACTCAACTCGCATCTCTCCCACGCCTGCCCTTCCCCCTCCCTTTCTCTCTGCTCTCCTCCTCCTCTTCCTGTCTGTCACACTCTGAATCCAGCGTTCACTCCGCCTTACCACGCTCTCCTTTCCCTTTCCTGCTTGCCGTCATGTCCTCATCCGTCTCCATTCTCTTGCAATGTCACTTTCTTCCTCTTCTCATTCATTCAGTTTGTCCCCTAGTCTTCCCACCGTCTCACTCCCTTTGTCTCCAGAACCCAAAGTGATAAGAAACGTGTAAGTGTGGGCATCTCTCTCTTTGCATATATCCTGGGATTGTGCATGTGTGCACAAAGAATGCTCAGAAAGATGAATTGGGGTCAGCAGGAGTCAGCGAGAAATCAATATCCATATGGCCATGCTGGGACTGAAAATACTGTGATTATTAACCTGCCATAAAATCTCCTGTTCAAATATTTAGCAGGATTGTTTTTTTTTCCATTTGGTCATTAAGAACAGTCTTAGACTTGAATCTGATTTGTCAGGAGGAGTGGTAGGCTTCAGTCCTGTGCAACAGATGGCAAGGACTAATTTATTTTCAAAACCAAAAGGCTAGTAAGCGAGTTCTATGAAGAACAGAGAGCCACACAGGTTGAAACTTAAGCAAAATGCCTTTTCGTTTGGACCTTTGCTCCTCCTCGTGCTGTTTTTGTTGCACAGACAGAAACTGATTTGTCATTGGATCTCGAAGGTTATTGTTTTTTCCCTCGGTCCCTCCAGTATGTGTGCTTTTCATTTCCCCCATGAAAATAAAGTTAGGCTCAAGCGGCACCGGGGGGATATATCTATTTTTAACTCCAGTGAAGTCGAGGCATCTTGTGGGAGAAGGAGAGCGGAGGGAGGGGAGGGAAAACACAATACAGGGAGACAGGATCCATCTCAAATGGCAAGACACTTCTGGTAAAAAGGAGATCATTGAAAACGATCTGCCTAATGTACAACATCAGCACAGGCATGCCCGACTGTCCCAGTTCTCAAAACGTAAAGAATGATATAATGTCTCATCTTTCACCCCAGTGTTCATTACCGGCTACGGCCATTTCAGATGGTAGCAGCTGGCTTTTAGATGTAGAGACACAATATGGTAACCATGGTTACTTCATATGGAAGAACAGACTTGAAATGGAAGAGATGACATCAGAAATGAATGTTTCTCTTGTAGATAGCAGCAAAAAAAAAAAAGAAAACTGCTTTAAATTGTGTAATTCAAGTCTAACATTAAAATAATCTTTGTGCCTGCCACAGAGGAGTATGTATTCAACACGCTTCAGACAGTGGCTCCAGAGGAAGCAGCATGTCAAACTGCTTTTTCCCATTAGAGAATAATGGAATGAAGGCAAAAAGCTGATCTCATATTTCCTCTCATGTCTTCACTTCTAAATGAGAGGACTAGCAGCCCTCTTATTGCAGTTTGCCAATGAAGAGATACTGACAATGCTACTTAGAAGATGAATGATCTGTTGCAGGAGAAAAACCATTAAGGACACTGACAGAAGGATAAAAGTGTGTGTGTGTGTGTGTGTGGGGGGGTGTTCAGAAAACTCTCAGTTTTCATTACCGGTGACCAGCTTTGCATTGTCTCCTCATCTCCAACGTTGGTCATTTTCTGACAGCAGGAGCTTTTCTTCCACACGAGACAAGACACAGAAACCTGAACCGTGTGCATGTTATACTTCAAGGTCACTCATGAAAATATGTCTGCCAATATTTGCACGCTCAGATGCTCAAAGACATCAGCCTCACAGAGAAAACCTTTTTAACAACTCAATGTTTCCTTTTCTTGTAAACGTTTTTTTTTTTGTTTGTGCTTCCTGGAACACCTTCATAGAGCAGAGACATGAGTCCTACATTCATCCCTCCTCTGTTATCTGGGCTTGAAGCCAGCAGGGCTTTCCTTGCAGAGGAGTAGGTGATGGGCCGTACTTTGTCTGGCCTGGAACCTCCCTTTCTTTCAGTCACAGGGGACTCAGCTGGGAGTACTACAAAATTAGGCTACCTCTGACTGTAAGGCACACAAACTCCTCCACACGGAGAGGTGAGGTGGCAGTGCTGAGAGGACATGGAAAAGTAGATTGTAAGAGAGCACATCAGCAGGACATTCAAAACAGTGTTACGTATTAAAGAGCTGCTGTGTCTGTGCTTGTGTGTGTGTGTGTGTGTGATGTGATGTGATGTGTGATCGTGGAGCTGACGGTGAGAGTGGGGGCAGCCCGGTGCCAGCGGAGCCAGTGGGCGGGAATGCCTTCTGTTGCTTTTTACTTCCAGGTCACCTAGCATCACACAGGAGAGGCTAGAGATGGATAGTCTGGTTCTTTTAACAAACTCAAACTCTTCTGCCCTTTCCAGTTCTAATGATGGACTTATTTAAATCTAAAGTACCAAAATGAAGCATTCATAGCAGGTTACACCTGCCACCTGTCTTTATCCATGCACCATCATACCCAAGGGAGCATCTCACAATCAGTTTGTCACACAAGAATTTGTTACACAAACTTTATCTCCAAGTATTTAAACTATTACCAGAAATATGTTTGGTTTTACTGACTGCAAGCCATTCTTTTGGTGTAGGAGGCCAGAATGAATTGATGCCCTTTGTAATTCTGCATATGGACTGCTAATTCATGTACCCGCTGACCGATTTGCTAAAGCAGCCCTGACTCACTTTACCCTGACGGCTTAATAATGAACATCTTACAGAGTCTCTGTGGTAAAGGTAGATTACAGACAGCTCCTGCAGAGTCTTATGCATTCAAATGTAACACTGCTGTTCACTGAAATGATGACTTGGACACGTTTGTGAATCAAATTGCGTCATTCACTTTAAAGTAGCCAAAAAATGTTTCTGCTACCATGAACGGAGACTTTGTACTCATCTTTCCCTCGCAAACCTTTCCGTCTTTTGTTCTCTTTCTCACACAGACAATCACTTTCCATTCTTTCTTCTTGTTTTCATCCTTTCCGGTTTTGTTGCATCAAAAGGGGTCTCTTCCTCAGCGCCTGTTGTACCTTCGAGTTTTGAAGAAATCCTAACAAAAACAGGGATAGTCAGAGCAACAGTGTCAAACTGGGCCCTTACAAAATAAGACATGAAGGTCACTGTGTTATATAGTTATAGTTCATCACTTTCTATGCCTGTCTGTCCCATTCTCATAAGAGCAAATGCCTTGTGTGAATTTCTTCAAATTTGGCACAAATGTCCACTTGGGCACAAGGATTAGCAGGTTAGATCTTGGCGGTCAAAGGTAATTGTGACCTCATAAAACATGTTTTTGTCTGTAACTCAAGAATTCACATTTCACACAAACTTTATATTTCAAAGGTCAACTTCACTGTGGCATCATGTTCTACAAAACCGCTTTTCTGGCCGTTATTCAACACTGTAACTCAGGACAGAAAGACATTGTGGCCATATTTCACATTTGGTTGGATACATAGGTGACACTCATCTTGGGTCTGTACAGACATGAATATAAACTACAACTTGACTGGTTGGCGGAGTCATAAAACCGCAAGGCGGCAATTCTAGTTTTCTACAGATGCACAATGTGCACTGAAGTTTCATGAGGTGAAAATGAGTTATCCACATCATTTTACATCTGAAAAAGCTTGTTCAAGTGTAGTCAGTGAGAGGGTGCTGTTGGGATGTGGACCATGTACCATCATGACCTATTTGGAATAGGCTGTTAAAGGAAAATTCTGTCTTTTTTTTAACCTGGGGCATGTTTAAATGGCCACTATTTCCAATTTCACTGCTGACATCTGGAGACGCAGTGACATCATTAGACAGTTTTTCTGTAAAGTCCAACCAGATAAGCGGCATGCGTGCTCAAACAAACGAGAGATTTAAACATACTTCCAGTTTATCCAAATTATTTATACCAATTAATCTGAAGTAAAACCAAGTGTCCCAAAATACTGTCCACTGCACACAAAACTGTATACCTGCTAGCTGAATGAGGATGTGCTGTATACCGTAATAGGTAACACAGGAAGATTAAAGGAAACTGTAATCTAATGAAATGAAATACTGAATCTAAATATATATTTTTCGCTCTGTTTTAGCTTTCCATCTACACTAACTAGCATTTTAATCACCAATAAAATGGGACTAAACTAAAACTTCTTTAAAACCTGTCCGAGGGTTTGTATGGTTGTTGTAAAGCCAATTAAGTTAACTGAAAGAAACAATGGCTGAAGACCCATCTTGTTAAAAATAATGGGATTTGTGAAGCTGCAAACTTAGAGCGAGACATACTGTACTTTTGAAAATGTTGTATTGCTTTAAACATTGAGGGATTTCATTTTACCTTTCAAGGACATATGAAACAAACCACCAGGTCCTCATCCTCTGGCACTCTGTTTTCCTCAAGGAGTCAAGAATCTTTGAGCAAATCCAGTTTTTTTTCTGCAGAACAGCTCTCACTGTGGCTTTGGACCAACTTTGCCATCAAATATGTACAATTCATTTGGCCAAACAGGGCAGATCTGCAGCATTTATTTAGACAGGATGCACTGTTCCTGTTGCAGTCCCCTTATGTGATTTAGATAATAAAAAGAACACAAACCTCGGAGGTTAGGAGACATTTCCTACCTTGCTTTGCCATTATCCGGAGGAGCTTTTCTTTTTAGGCCACTTCAACACTGAATAGCCTGGCTGTGTACTGCATGAGCAGCTCCCAGGTGTGATGTGTGTATCTGTTTTAATGAATGGGGAGGAGGGAGAGCATGCCCTGCTCATCAGACCATCCACCGAATAAATGAAAATAAGTATAATCCTTATAATAATGGCCAAAACCTAATCACCAGGGACTTCTCTGTGCCTGTCCTCTTGTGTAGGGCCTATTAGTTTTCTCACTGGGTACAATCTAAGCCCTGAGGGAGGAAAGCCGCTCTTACAGAATCATCATGGGAAGGAGTGTTACATAACAAGTCCTATAATGTCAATGAAAAGGGCCCATTTAAAAGAGCATGAATAACATGAGAAAATAACGTGCTGTAATGCGATTGATATATATATATAGGGTGTTCAGCAGTAGAGATTTTTGGATAAGGAAACGCTGAGATGTCAGAGAGACATGCAGCTAGCTGCAATGGGCCGCAGCCATCTCTTAATCAAAGCTTAATGAAGTCACTTTATAATCAACTCATTCAAATAAGACCTTTAATGAAAAATGCGCCTCCGTGTTCATTCAGAAGCCTGCAGGAATGAAATGACCTGTTATTATTCAAAGCAATGTGCAACATGCAGTTGCAGTTCTCGCTCTGTCAAAATGCCGACCTCTTTTCCATGAATTATTTCTTATTGCGGTTCACTCCCACGGCCACGGAGCGTCTGACGCGCGAACGAGCCTGCGCTGTCGGGAGCGCGCGGCAATCATGCCTCATCCGTCGCTCGCCTCGCCAGTGTCGGAGAATAGAAGAAGAGGAAGAAATTCGTCTTTTACCTAAAATTACAAAGGTGGTTTGACGTCCCTGCCATCGGCGCTACCGCCAGCTTCGTGGTGAAGAAGCTGATTTTTTTTTTTCATCCAAACTCGTCGATAATTTGTCATCACCCCCTAAACCCCCCCCCCCACCACCACCTCCCCCCTCCTCCCACTTCCCCCCGTCAATGAGTCAAAGAGGGCAACAAGATAGAAGAGGAGTACAGCTGTGGTGATGTGGTGTTTCAGGGCGCATCCTTCATTTTGCAGGTCGTTCCTTTAACTTGATGCTGTCGGCTCTCCTGACGCGCTTTAGTTTGGGGATGTAAACGCTGGCAAGCCACTTCCACGGACCTGAACCTCCGTTCCCCGCAACAATGACCCGAAACGTGCTGTGAAAGGTAAGATGGGACTCACACCGCTGATTCTAATAATGCCACTCTCACCGGTGATTAGCTCATTTTGATAGGTGGAAGGAAACAACGAGACTCCGTCCAAACAGGTGGTGTCCTGCAGCACGAGCAGCCCAACTGATGAGGGGGGGGGGGGGGGGAAGTAAATGTGCACGTTTTATTTGAAATGAAATATTCATGTGGACCTACCGTGCAAATCTGACCTATTTTGTGGATTGCATTATAAACAAAATGCATGCAAGACAAATCCGGATGAGGAAGTGACCTATTTGAAAGGTTGAATTACAAATATCCCACATTGTATGCTCTTTTATAGACAAACTTAGCTGAGTGAGGGGAGGATTTTACATTTTATCTTTGTGTTCAGACTGGTATTTACACAGAGCTGCAAGGAGTGGGATTAGCAGAACTCAGCAAGAATAGATTAGATTACTGAATTAACACTCCAGTGGTGATAGAAAGAAAAAAACGCACCATTAATTGGAACAAATAACCCAGATAGTGCAGCTACTTATATGGACTCCGGGCAGTTAATAACATGTTGTAAGAATATTGGGCATCCTGCAGTCACAAAGAGGGACATGCAAACTTATGAAGGCGATTTTTGCAACGTGCTGAGCTCACACTGTACCCCTCCACTTTTGTTCTTATCATTGCAACTTTATGCTTTCCATGTGCTTCTTTTACAGCTGTTTTATAAAGGTATTGCAGATAATCTAATCTCTTCATTTGGAGTTTTAGAGTGTGCTTGTGGATTGCTGACAGAAACTTGACAGAAAAAGCTGTTAAAAAGAGAAAAAAATACTTATTTAAATGAAATAAAATTTACACACCTTGGAGTTCTCAGCTCTATCCAATCCATCTTGAGCGTTTATTAAGAAGACCACATACTGACACCATTACAGTTGCACTCACAGTAATGGTTGGTTTAACCAGCCATAACTGATACTGATTAGGACATGCAGATACCACACTAGGCCAAATTATTTACCCATTTCAATTGGATGAGTGATTGGACAAAGAAATGAAATAAACCTTAGAATTTACACTGTTAGTCATTATTAAATACTCCTGCATTTGACTACAAGTGAAGTAAGAGTTGTAGTTTTTAGCTAACAGAGACAGTGAAGGCATGCTTTAAGTATACACGTTCATCTTTGTATGGTGCACGCTCTATGTGCACCATGTTTTGTTGTTTTTTTTACAGTTAATAACAAAAGACAGAGACTGGGCAGGCAGTTGATCTTTGCATTCTTTCCAAAGCTATTTTAATACGTTTCCCATTAGAGAGGTCGCAGGAGAAATAGATGAGAGAGTGGATTACATCGCAGTCACAGGTCAGGATGCCAATGATCACAGTCACTGCTCGGAGAAAGTGCTGCAGCTTGCATGTGACAGTTGCTGCTACACCACAAAGCCTCACAACAGATCTCAGTGTTTCACAGGGCATATGTGACATTTTGTTTGTCACACGTTGGGCTCTGTCATTTTGTGACCGCGTTAGCCCGCGTTCACACTCTTCTATTTTTCGCTCGCACACACCACTTTGAACAGAGTCCGTCTTCCCATAGACAGCATTATATGGTAATGTTGCATTAAAGATAAATCATTTCTGAATGCTTCAGGTTCCTTGCACCAATTTGAATTTAATATAGATATATTTTTCAGATGTACTGTATTATTCTACCACCTTATTTCACTTACATTGCATGCCTGTTTCTGAGACAAACTCTAAACCCTCTGCCATATGGTGCCCAGTGATCCAGCTACAGTCATAGCTGGAGGTAGCTTAACATAAACAGGAAGAGAGCCTCTAGGGTTACATTTGTGATGGAAAATTCAAGTGCTTACTCTGTGACAAGCCGGTTGTTCAGTGAAGAAAAGAGCTTACAGCGTGCCTCAGAAACATCAAACGGGATGTTGGATTCTGACCTGTGACCTTTTAATACGTATTACCGTATTAGTTAATTTGTGGTTGGGCATCCTATTGACAATGATTGCACCAGTGCAACTGGTAATCTTAGGTATTTACTGCAGCCTTGTGTTACTGGAAAATTAAGTGCAGAAAGGGAATTATGGAAATCACAGTAGATGTGACATATCAGTGCTGGGAGCCTACTGTTCTAATGACTGCACACAGTATTTAAGAAAATTGTGT
Source organism: Pempheris klunzingeri (assembly GCF_042242105.1). NCBI lineage: Eukaryota > Metazoa > Chordata > Actinopteri > Acropomatiformes > Pempheridae > Pempheris > Pempheris klunzingeri. The sequence continues at coordinate 8,272,948 of NC_092022.1, forward strand.
GAAACTTGGTTGCAATAGTAGTTTGGGCCCAACAAAATAACAGACACTTTCAATGTCAAATGGAAGTCCAAACATGCAGCAGACCAGCACATTACAACCCATTTAGAAGATACTCTAATCAGCTGCAACATAGGTTTTAGATGCTTTACCTCTGGAAGCAAATACTCCTTGAGGACGTCTTGATGGATCCATTTTACTGCACTGCAAAAGCCAATTAGAGCGAGTGTTTGGTTTCCTGTTTATGGTTATGGCTCCTGCCCTGTAGTTAAAAGACCTCAGAACACAATACTATTGATATTGTTTGATAGGTATTTAATCACTTACACTTGATCTAATGTTGTTTAATATATTTAAATTAATTCATTTCAGCTCTGACATCATCTCCTAATCAAGCCTGATTAATTAATGAATTAATGATAGATGCCTTCATCACCCTCCCGGTGTAAAATAATGGGCTGATATTAAAACAATACTTATCCTGATTTGTTACTTTACAGGATAGAAGCATATTTTGAATGAGAATGATTTAAAAAAAAAAAAAAGACCAAACTGACGTAACATGTTAGGCATTTTGTACTTTTGTGCTGGTTAGGGAGGCTATTGACATCATACTCAAAGTACTGAGTTTCAGTAGTGACCCTAGTGACACATTGATCAGGGAGGTTTCCCGGCATTTGGTAGTTTGCTGGTCTGATGCAGAATCTGCAGCAGGAGGATCCTGCTTCAACAGAGAAATTGTCTTCACTTGGCTCTCTTGACAGGAGGGTCAGAGGTCAAGGTCACATGAGCACTCCTAGAGCTTATTATTTTCTGGTGACTGGGGCTGATGGTGTTTCACTGGCTTGGTTTAAAGACTTCAGTGGAGCAGGGCTGACACAAGGGTTTGAATCTAGGTCCTCTGTTCGGAGAGCAGACTGCCAGCTCACTCTGCCCTCCTGCTGTGCATTAGTGGAATGCTGTGATTAAACGGAAGGGGCATTTGCTCACAACATGTTGTTGTTGTTGCTGAGAATGAGTGCTTATGCATATTTGCTGTCCGGTGTCATATTCTGTAAGTGGACACTTTACAATGACAGCAACAAAGGAGGGTTACTCACTATAGGAAAATCATTTTATGTAATGGAAGTTGTCATCTCTCATCGTCCACTGTGCTTCCGAGACAATGTTTCATTTATAGTTGAAAATGATAGACCACACTAAAAATAATACACAAACGTTGGCCTTGCTGCCCCAAATAGTCTGGAGCAGAATGGTGATGTGGACTAAAGGGAAAATGGCTTTGATGGGAAAATGGATTTGAGTAACTTTTATTTTTCCAGCATGTAACATATGAGCGTTTTTTTTATCCACTCAGGTTTAAAAAAGCAGAAAGGCCATTAATAAACTAACTGCTGGAGACATGGCAGAAGTATTCTTCTTTCATTGAGGCTGTGTTTGGCCAAATGAACATCCTACACTGCAGTTTTTAATTATGGAAAAATACTATTGCAGTGATTTGATAGGTCAACTGTGGATAACAACGCAAACAGTTTGAGGTGTTTAATCACATCAGTAGTATAAAATATGAATGTGAATTGATGAAGATAATTTTTGGAATGAGAACCACTCTGAACTCTAAAGTACTTCCTTGTCTATTTATCACAAAAGCAAAACAGTGAGTAAACCCACTTCACCTCAGTGAAAGGGAAATTTGTTGTTTTTTGTTTTTGGTTCTGTTTGAGAAGAGCTGTGTCAAAATCATTCCACTTTGTAAGCTCACCTAATGGCAGTGTCATTACTGCAAAGCAGCTGACTCAAGGATCTTGGGAAATGTAGGTACATTTAATGGGCTGTTATCCTGTAATTACCACATTGGGACATGCTTGGAGCTGCTCAGCAAGAGTTGCACGGGCTGGATTGAAGAAATGGCACATGAGGAGGAGAAGTGGCGGTTAAATGGTTTATCGTGGTTTGAGTCACTATTTCACAATGACAGGTTAATTAACAGTTTTATTTTTGCGTTTATAAGGGAACATGCAATTAGTTTGATCCAAAGTTTATGTTTTTTTTTGTTGTTTTTTTTTTAAGTCTGACGCAGTTGCTATGCAACATGCACAATAAGAGATCCAGTCTGGTTCCCGTACAGTGGAGCAGACTGTCTAATGTGATAGCAGTCTACCAATGGCTGATCTAATGAAGGGGTGATAAGGACATGTCAGTTATTGGTAACACATTAAGCCCTCTGGCTGTCATGAAAATGAAATCAGTCCTGGTTTAAGGGATTTTGACTGTGGTGAGAAGGTCATATTTTTGCTTGAAAGTTGAGCTTGTCACTACATGCTGCTTTATAGTTCAGTCTCTCTGTTGTGTTTCCTTCTTTGGGCTTAGAGCGCTGTGTGAACACACTGAGTGGGGACCGATAGAAGTAACAGAAATCTTGATAGATCTTAATTAAGCATCTGCCCATTTTAGGCTTTGATACTTGTGCATTTTATAATGGAAGCCCATATGATAAAATAGGTAGACAGACAGTTAAATGGTAAGTCCACAGAGTAGGTAGACACACCTAGAAACGAGTCTCGGCCGATCACGAGTGGGAACCCCAAACAGACCACATGGGTTAAAGAAGCCATTTTTACTTAATTCATGATGTAGTTTTCCTCTCTTACCTCACGTTTAACAAAGCTAAACCAACAGTTCTAGAGAGGACACAAATACCAGCCTCATTGGTCTTAAAGAGGTTAATCATTCGTCACGCAAGGAGGAACCTATCCAGGACTCTCATTGATAACTAGATAATGAGCGCTCACTTGAGATGAGCAAGATTGATAGTGTTTTGGCCTCCGAGGGCCATTGCAATACCTCATGGTGTGAAGGAGAGCTCTTCATCTGCACTGTGTGGGCGACACTGTGCACCGCATGTAAACTGGCTGCAACTATGATATATAAATATGATGAAATAGTTTCAAGGATGTGTATAATACTCCACATCACTATTTACATAAGTTATTGAGCAATATTGATACAGTTCTAAAAAATGGGAAATGTGTTTGTACTGTAATTCTAATAAGCTAAGTCATTGTCTTCCTCCATCACAGAAATTTCCTTCTCCTTAACTGCAGATAAAGTCTCATTTACTCTTTTATAATCCCCGTTCCCTCTCACCAGGAGGCCATGTCTTAGAACATTTTTAAAAACCTTTAACAATCCTCTTTAAAACCAGGAAAGTGCTTCTGGTAAATCGTCTCCCTGGCTGAATGATCCTTTGGTCCACGCAGAGAGCAAATGGAACGCCTGCAAACTAAATGTGTTTTTTCTTTACATAAGAGATCTTGTGAAGGAGTGTTACTTCAGAAGTCAGGATTTTTGTGTATGGCATTTCTCCAGGCTAAACTGTGGAAATGTTTACAATTCAGTACCAATTAGAACATTGTGAATGTTCGATTAAACCCACACAAATATTTTTAGAGAGATGATATTTATCATGTATCCCACACGTATGTCGCCCTCCTGCAACTGAGTGAGATTTTTCTGGTGTGAAATTAGGTCAAGGTCACACGTAGTAAAGGATGGCTGAGGTTCATCCACCTGCAGTAAATACCTGCAGGTCTTTGTCTAATGTCACAAGGTGTGTACAAAGCAACAAGGACAGAAGACACATTAGACAATCAGGCAGCCAGTCTAAACAGGAGTCGCTGAGTATCAACAGGTTAAAGTTCTGGTAAAGGAGGTTGAACCACAATGGCACAAAGCAACACAATGACAACGTATAAGGGGGGGTAAGGGGTAGGTTTAAATACCGCCAGGGTGACTGGAGAATGAGAAATGGGTGAGCAGGTGTGGGATGTGGGAGTCAGGTGACTGGGACAAGTCTGAGGGCATCTGGTGGACAGAGGGAGAACGGCAGTGACCACAAACCTTCATGGAAATACTTGGAGGGCCTGGGGTTGGGAGGGGGGGTAGGTTATGTGGCCAAAGGAAGGGACAGTGGCAGGATGGGTGAAACAGGACTGAAGCAGATGTTGTGACAGTTGATACCTAGAAAATGTGGAAAGCCATGTGATGCATGCGACATTACTCATAGCTGAAGTGGCATTTTGAATCGTGTCCTTTTGGTTTACTGTTCAGCTTAATGTGGGGGAGATGATCTGGGACCAGCAAGCAACAAACAACACAGTTGAATAGGATCCAGGGCCGAAACACCTGTCAGCAAAGCAGACTCACAAAGCATTTTTCTCTCCTGTTGATTCTCAAGATCACCACCACAATACACATGACAAGAAGCAAAGTCAACTTTTGAGATTTTAATAATTTGAGGCTACAACTGAAGTTTGACTTTTGGCAAAATGAGGTTATATGTGCTGATCGTGGGGGTCAATAATGGTCAACTGATCAATATTTTGGCATTAGAGTAGCATAGACATGTACATATGTGACAGGAAAGTTTTACAATCCTTTTACAATCTATAGATCAGGTTTATCAGTTCTTAGGATCCCCTTAACGGCTGAGTACAAATGTCCCAGACTTAGAAGCAGACAGTAATATTAGAGATAAATCATAAGTAAACAAAAAGAACTGATTACAGCCTGGGAAAATTTAACAGGATGTGTACAAAAAAAAAATCAGAATATATATAACTATGAACCAGACAGTAGTGTGGTGCCTTTTACGTGTTTCATAATTGTTTTTAAGTTGCAGAGAAATTAATGACTGCCCCTGACATTTCCTGTATATGCCACTTAACCCTGAAATCTACAGAGGACTATACCTGTACTGCGTAAATGTGATGCAGGGTGCTGCTGTGAAAAAAGCCATACCTGCTTTTCAAACTAAAGCACCTGTCATGTGTAAGCATCAGAGATGTGATATTAAACACTACGGCTGTGGTCTGGGGGAAAACTGTGCAGCCTCCAGGGGCAGAGTATTTTCCTCTTTGACAGCTCCAGGGACGAGTGGCTGGTCGGCAATAAGAGTCCATGCATCACACCTGTCAGCAGGCAGCTTATAAAAGACCTCCACTTCCTTTGTCTTCTCCAGCTCCAGCCAATTTGAGGCTGAGAGATGTGGGTCAGCACCACACACGCCAGCTTTCAGTCTGTACCACACCCAACACACTGACCGACATTGTGCTGATGAGCACCGTTTGATAGAGCCTTGAAAATCATCATGTTCCTTTGAACAGGACTCCATGTAATTACTGGTCTGATCTCATTCAGACACACTATCATCCATTTGGCCTTTGTTTTAACAGATAAATCCGTCTATATGCCTGCCAAAATCTGTCTAGGCACACTTGTCTCTTCTCTCTGTATCTCAGCTGATTGTAGTTTGAGATGAAGAAGGAGTGTTTGGTCTCTTTTTTTCAAAATGTGACTGTGCAAAGTGATAAGTTAGTCATCCATGAGATGAAAGGCACAGTTCCCTACGCAGCAGTTTTCACCAGCCCTCCACAAAGCTGATGGCATTTCTATAAAGGAAACAGATTGTCGGCCTTTATATTTACATTGACAGACACATTATGGTAGGAAATGACTTATGCTGCGCCTAGAAATGAAAAAAACAGTGTTTTGTAATCTGTATTGAAGCACACAAAATTCCATATACTTTAACAAAAGGATAGAAACCATCACATACAAGTAAGCTATCAGGAGTCTTTTTGGTGTTTTCTAATATTTTCTATGCTTGCTGAGGAAGTTGTTGATATTTCCAGCTTTCAGAGGCAATAGAGAGAAACACTAAACCATATAATAAAACATACGATTATCAATATTTATAGGCGTTTCTGCTTTATTTAGATAGGATAGTGTAAAGTAAATGATGTGCCCAGGCTGGATTCAAACCCAGGCCACGGTGGTAAGGACTCAGCCTACATGTACATGCTAAGGAGGTTGGCCTTAATAATAAAATCAGTTTTGATTATTTACCGATAATTGCTGTTTTATATACTGCTCCGAGACATCCTTTTGCAAAAGTTAATCAGACCAAGTCATCTTACTTCAATGTAAATCCCTAATAAAACATTTGTGATATACTATATTAGGAACTAAAGCACTTGAGTGAATGCACCTTTGCGCATTACAGCTCGTTAACCTCAAAGGCATAATTTCTAATTTACAATTGTAAAGGTAGATAAATTCTTTTTAGCCTGTAGAAAAAACTGATTATTTGGAACAGAGCATTTGGAACAGATCAACGTTTGATGGCAAAAAACTGTAATTCTAGTCTAAAAAGACTAATTATTCATTTTACAAACTAGGTTACTCTTATTTCGTTATTCTTCACGCTTAGGGTTGACAGTTAATGTAACCTAGTCAAAGTGCAAAATATATAATATATGCTTGTAAGGCTACCATGACATATTTCTGTTTCCTGATATCAACACCTTATCTCATTGAATCTGAGTTAACATTCAATATCTTTGTGTTAGGCAGAGAAAATCTTAACAGTGTGTGTGATTGTAATTGTCAGTGCTGATTTCCCCTGTGTAGAGGACAGATTTGGCTTGGAGGCTCAGGGGATTGTGGGTGATCGAGCTGCTAGTTCACTATGGTTAGGAAGCCCGCCAGTCAAGTATTTAAATAAAACCAGTGCTACAACTACTACCACTGCTATTCCTGACAGTACCACTAATACTCCTACACCAACCACAATACACTGCTGCTTCTACTAATACTACTACTGCACTATTAGTGCTACTCATATATTGCTACTATTAAGCAAATATTTTCTTACAGCTTACAGTTTTTTTTTTTTACAGGACACATCCAAAAATTGATGCATTTCCTGCTCATGGCAGCTCACAGTAAATACTTTTTTTTTCTTCTTGTGGTTAAGTCCACACAGAATATGCTAATGATGAGAGAAAGCGAAGAGAAAAATGGAAAGAAAATGCAAATGGGCAGTTAATTATGATTCAGAATCCTTCAGTTAGGAATACAAAAAGCAATAAATCGTTAAACAACAGAGCGTGTGCACCACATATTCTTTGAACATTTACTGATGAGAGTTGGTAATGAAAAAAGCAAATTGCAAAGATGAGCGCTTTTTAGTGCCACTCAGAGTCTGAACAAAATCTCCTTAGTTGCCATTATTTACAGCATGTCCTCGTTTTCACACGAAAAGCTACTGCACTGTTGTAACCAGAGCTGATTAGATAGATAGATAGATAGATAGATACAGCTGTTTGGCTTTATCCCTTGAGACTTGTATTGAAGAAAATACCTCATGGTTTTAGTTTTCACATCACAATGATGGTCTACAGATAATACAGGTAATGTGAAAATAAAAAAATTTGACTTTTCTTGCGCATTTTGAGCTTGTTTGGTGTTTCTTGTCTTAATTAAATGTTAGTCAGAGCATAAATATGAGTATATAGAACTGGTAAGACTCGTGTTCATGCTCTGCACGAATATTGGGATTGATAAGACTCACAGACCTTTTAGAAAACAGGCAAACATTGGATCAAAGTTGACATCACCACTTAAAAGTATAATTCATGTATTGCTTGTTTTAAATTTCTACAGTACTTCCAGTTGCTCCCAGAGGGTGAAATACTGCAGTCCCTTGTAAACATCCTGGAACGTTGTTGGACTTTCTTGTGTTAATTGAAAGCTGCCATTGTCCCTCTGCAGCCTCATGACTCACCCCAGCAGAAGTGCTTAGATATATTTTCCTCTCTGCCTGCCTTGATAAATTACAAACATCTCTACATAGATAGGAAGAGGAATTGTTTTGGTGTACTGTGCCAAAGTTGAAACGTGACTTATCATGACAATGGAGCACACTCTTCAGTGGTATTCTCTGTAGCATCTCAGTGACTGCAAGAGGTATTATGTGACTGGTATTATTTTCTGAGCCATTTCAGAGTATGTGACACTATTTTTCTTTTCATTCAACATGACTCAAAATAAGCCAAGGGAGCAATTACTTCACCGTGGTTGAAATGTTTCGTAGAAAAATTTGGTCTTGTTTTATTAATTCCATAACCGATACTTTACAATCCACTAATTTTACATTTGATACGACATGAATTCTTTATCTTTGTCTTTTTCTTTATCTTTGCCGCCATCTTGACTAGAAGGGAGTTGTTGTTAACGGCTGTTGTGTCGAAGGCTGTTCCCTCATCAGATAGCGTCTCCTCTAGCAGCCTAATCTACCGGTCTACCGAATGCATTTTTTTGTTATTTCACGACCAACAAACAAACAAACAAAACCAAAGTTTGGTGTTTTGGTAGCAAACGTGTGATCCATGGCTTTCAAATGACTCGACTTAGGTACGAATTTGAAGCACTTGTACTTTATTTGAGTAATCGTGTGCAGTTACATTCCACCTCTGGTTTTGAGAGCCTAAAAATAGCTGCCTGTTGTAGCTGCAAGTGATATATGAGAGTGATAAAAGTGAACCAAAACAGTAACGTTATGAGCTGGAAGACCAAAACAGTGAGCAGAAACTTGTTATTAAGTCTGTTAAGTTGAGGGGAACTACAGAGTCCATTTCCTTTTTTCTTGTGGGTTCATCACTGCGAGTGACCCTTTTCACAGACAGCAAGTCATGGAATCACTACTTGTATACACCTGTAGCCAACATATGTATCCCCAGTGATAGTTATGCTGACATACAAAGGTGCTTAATGTGTTAATTTCAGAGGGGCTTTTCCGATCTGTGCCTCTGTACATAGAGAATAACACACTTAAAGCTGAGTGTATTTATTTCACAAATTCACTAAACAGCTGCCTGGACAGAAGATGTAGAGTGCATGCATTAAAAGAAAGTGTCAGGGGGACACAGTAAAGCATAATCTCACTGTGGGGAAGATGAAGAGGAGGGGTAGGGGAATCGACAGGGAGAACTTAGGTTCTGCTGGCATCACCCATCTGTGATTCAGAGGTTAAGAGATATGTGAGAAGGTAAAATGATGTTTTATCAAATAACACCAAAGGCTGTGAGGAGCTAGAGATCTACTCCAGGTCTAAGACCTGAACTGGATCTCTGACAGGCTGAGAGTCAAACAGATGCTTCTCAATGAACTGTTTGGTTTGTTTTGCTGTAAATGAAAATCTCTCACTGTGACCAGACTGAACTCCTCACTAAAAAACTCTACTGGTCCTTCACTGGCAGTGAAGAAGACGTCTAACGTCTATGATACTACTTTGACATAGGTGGCATTCCTGCATCTGTCTTTGCTATTTCTAAAAACAAAACAGATTTATAATATTTTCCTCATGGCAACAGTTTAGATGGACTTTGGAGGGAGGGGATTGGTTGAAGTCGTGCTGTATTTTTTTTGGCACTGTTACTGTGTTTAGTGTTTGACTCAACAGGTTTCAGTCCACAGTCAACAGACAGACTGCGGCTCAGTCCATCCCAACCACCTGGGGATTCCTGGATTAAAGCTATGAATCATTCTTTTTATATCCCAGCCTGGTTTTCTAATGTTTTTTTAAGGTGTCATGACACTGTTTAATAGTGTTTTCTTTGATCGTCTCCATAGTAAAATTTTGGCTTTGCTATTATCTATTTTCAAATGTATTCTTGTGTTTGATTTGTCACACTGCAATATTAAACAGCTTGTAAACAGTAGCCACAAGGGCAAAGTGTAGCTTGTTTATAATAGAGTTGGTAACCTGTTTTTACAGGAGGGCGACATTTTAAAGTCACTAGAGTTTGAAGTTTGTGTGAATATGCAGCTTTTTAAACCAGCACAATATTTCATGATGTGTTTACAAAACCATCTCCTCATCCACATGGTTACACAGTTCCTGAGGAGCATATAAATGCTGCTTCGTGACCTCCTGCCGGACTGAATCTGATTGGCTGACAGGTGTTTAGGGTGCCACTAGAGGGAAGAGGAGGATTAGATCAGTAGAAGTGAGAGCAGGGTGATGATGACGTGGATCTTGTCATTTCCAGTGTCCCCTCTCAGGGGTCTTGCCTACAGCACATCAGTATTTGGACAAGCCAAAAGACAGGAAATAGATGTGACAACACGCTCCAGCTGTGCCAAGCATTTTTCACTCTACAGTGGGGGAACCAAAGTCAACTGATTCTCTGGCTGGAGCTGTGTTATGCTGGAAACAGCACTAAACCTGACCATAACTGAAGCAAGCTATTTGTCTGTGTGTGTTTTTCAATGGCTCTTTGTTATTACATCCCTTTTAAGGAGTATAGAAGTATAACAACATAACAGTAGATGTATAATAGCACAAAACACATCAACACTACAAAACTGTTACCTAACAAACTACTAGGGTTGAATGAACACCTCTTATTAACACAAAGAATAACACTATGGGTAGGACTGCAACTCAAATTTCATTAATTTCATTACACATTGATATATAGATTTTTTTTTTTTCAATCATCATATTTAATCATTTATTCCATAAATTGTTAAAAAGTAAAAAGAAAAAGTCCATCACAATTTTGCAGAGCCCAAGGTGAAGTCATTAATTAGACATTCAGTTTACAGCGATATAAAAGAAGCACATTTGAGAGGCTGGAATCAGTGGAGGTTTTGCATTTCTTTGCTTGATGAATTATTTAAACAACTAATTGAATGTTAAAATTACTGTCACTTATTTGTTTTAATAGACCACTGGATTAATTGATTATTTCAGCACAAACTGTAAGCATCATAAAATGTTATTTACTGCCCCCCCCCCCCCCCCATCATGCCCCCATTCAGTATTTACTTCTTGCTGCACAATTGTGGCCATTCGAGCAGTTAAGATTCACTTCTGGGATTAATTTCTTTCTGTAAAATAGCAGTTGCATATGACTGTAGCTTTATGCTATGTCTGCTTGCTGATTACTGTTCTGTCTTACCCACATGAAATGGTTGGCTTTCAATATTAACAGTAATAGTTAAATAGTTAACTTAATTAATTCACTGGGATGAGATTATGTATGATGACGAGGGATTATTTTGAAATGGACTGACTCATAATTGTCTTTACATCCTCAGCCCTTCTGATCCCTCTTTTCTCTCTTCCCCTCTCCAGCCTCAGGCTTTTGAGGGAACTGGCACGGCTGTTCCACCCCCATTCCCAGCATCCCACTGTGTTGCACCACTACCATGTCCTTTCCCTGCTGTGCCCATCCCATGGAGAGTGAACGCCCACCCAGATAGGATGCCTGCCTTGCCCAACGCCCTGCATCCCCTCCTGCCCATCACCACCTCCTCCTTCTCCTTGTGTGTACCTGCTCTTACCAACAGTTCCTTGCGGCCCCCCAGGCTCCGCCCTGCCCCGCTCCAACATGGTGGATGAGTTAACCACCATGAAGGATGATGTCATCAACGCCAACACGCTGGCTTGGCTGGTCTGCTCGGGCGTGTCCATCCTGGCCAACACTTGGAGCATCCTTAGCGTCAGTGCCAAGCAGAAAAAGTGGAAACCGCTGGAGTTCCTCATCTGCACGCTGGCGGGCACGCACATCCTCAACATGGCCATCCCCATCACCATGTACTGTGTCATAACGCTTCGCCGTCAGCACTCCAATTACGAGTGGAACGAGGGTCTGTGCAAGGTGTTTGTCTCCACTTTCTACACTCTCACACTGGTCACCTGCTTTTCCGTCACCTCGCTGTCTTATCACCGCATGTGGATGGTTCGTTGGCCTGTAAACTACAGGTAAGACACCTGAGTCGAATGCAAAAAAAAGATCTGATTACACTCTGCTGTAATTTTACCCAAATCATAAATGTATTTCTTGTTGTATCCCGGCCAGGTATCATACTATTACAGATAACTTTGCCTATATATACAGGTTTTGAGAAATCTCTCACATTCTGACATCCAAGCTGCAAATTTTGGGCCCCTCACTGCATTTCTGAGCAGATCCCTCAGATGCAATGGAGACACTGTTTAGATTAGTGTCACTTGTCAGCCTGTTTACCAGAGGGAAGCTCTGCATCAGGTGAAATCTCTCCTGCCAAAACATCTGCTGGTTGCAGTTATTTGGGGTAACACCATGTAAAACCCTCTAGACTGAGCATCTGCCAGCTCTAGCTTCCAGCTTCATTTGGCTCTCCACAACAAGTGATATTACGAAGTAACACTGAATTATAAAGATAAGGTTCACCTCACATTAACAGTCAGCACCCTGCTGCAGTAACACCATTTCAGTCTTGTTAGACTCCCAAGACATCTGCTGTTCACACGTAATCAGATGTTCTAAACCACATTGCTGCTTCCTTTGAAACCAGATTTTGATGCTATTTCTGTTTGTATTCAAGGATGCACAAGTGCTGCTTTAAAATTACCTGTTTTCTTGATTATTAAGTAGCAGCCAATATTTAGTGTTTTATAAGATCTAATGCTATTGGCCACTCTTTAATTAGCACATTTAATGTCAGTATAATCCTGCCAATTATCTTGGCGCTGATCTTACATCATTATCATGAGAGAAGATAAATCTGTTCAGATTGCTTTAATTTCTAAATTTTTGTACTCATTTCAAGACCAGGTATTTGTTGTATGATGTCTTTGATGTGAGCTTGGTATTTTATCTGCAATGACAAATGATAATGACAACTGTACATGACAATGATAGTTGTACTGTAACAAACCTAAAAGCCTATTGACCACATACAATAAATATGGAAGTTTGTATTTGGCAGATTAAGGACATCTCACCTTAAAGCACATCCTAGAGGTCTTGGCTATATTATTTATGGCTATTTTGTGGTTATGAGGTGCAGAACAATCATTTACAGATCAATGCATTTCTAGAGCAAATACTGGTGGAGTAGATTGGACATCGGTATTCTTTTTTTTTTTTTACAATACAAACAAGCTGCTATGTGGATTATTGAAATGACGCAGATAGTGGTGCTGTTTTTCATGTGGTGAAGATCAGTATTCACTCTTCCTCCCCCGCTGAAAAACAAAGCGTGCTTGTACTTCCTGTGGCATCAGGCCTGCAGATGCTCAGCCTGCAGTCTGCCTGGCCAATTTTGCAGATAAGCACACATTCAAACAAGACATGCAAACTTCCTTTTAAATCTGTGCTCGATCTTGCTATCTGTATAGCATGTGCAGCTGTCATTATTGGCTGTTGCCCACACCGAGATATCAGGCTCAAAACAAATGCTTTTATCTCCTTTACCCTATTCCCTTACTCATTTGACTACATTGTCTCTCTTCTATCTGGAAACATTGACTTTCCTCTCAGCTGCTCCTCCTCTTGTTTTCAAGTCACTTTTAACAATGATATGGTGGAGTGATAGCTCAAGCGATGCACCGTGTAATTGCTGTTCATCTTTCATTTAAATCTCTCCACGTTTGCCCTGCTGAGGTAGCATGGCTGCCTTGTCTCTGACATTAACACACACCGAAGGCCTGAATTATGAATTCCAACCTTGTACTTCGGCAGCTGTTCTCATCACCCTGCGCTCACTATCTCTTAGGAGCTTTTTGCCTCGCAACGCTCTCTCTCTGGTAATAGATTCAAGCAGCTTGGTGACGTAACCTCCCCCCGGCACATTCAGGAAAGGCTAGCATAATTACTCACAGTGACAACAAGACCTACTTGTCTTTGCACAAAGCCATAGTGCAAAGATAGAGGCTACCGCTGCCCCCTCTGCCACTCATATTGTGTCACTACATGTAAGCTTACTTGTTACATATTTTTAACTATATTTTTTACATGTAAGCTTACTTGTTACATATTTTTAACTATATATATATTTTTTTACTCATTTTGTATGTGAGGGGATATATTCTATAGTCTATATCTAGCCAATACTCCTCCAGGGGATTTTAACAAGGAGGAGGAAGACGAGGGTAGGCGACGTGCTCTGGGCTCTCTTCAGGGAGACAGATTGGGTTTCCTGCCAAAACTGCTCCTGGACAACTGACACTTAACAGAGAATTTACTGTACTTCTTCCCAGTACAAATGAAGCAGGAGAAGTAGTTTTATATAAACTGTAGCATTCTGTCTGCATGTCCCTTGTTATTATACCCACTTTTAAAAGAGGACGGAATTGGCAATAAAATTAAAAAGTTTCAAAAGGCATGTAATGGACTGCACAGTATCTCCGTCTTCTATAAACTTAAAAGGATTTGCCTCTTTGTATGATTTGTTGCTGAAGCCTTGAACAGCTCAGCAGTCTTTCATCAAGAAGAACCCCAGTAACTGGCTGCCATATTTTTAGATATACGTGTGCTGTTGTGAACCTTGAAAAGTGCCACACTGCCAGAGGACACAAACACATTCAGCAAATTGCTCGACTGTAACAATTACTTGGAGGTGAGAGGAAATAGAAATCCCTTCTTGCTGAAATAGACCTAGATGACAAATAGACCGAGGGACATGAAAAGCAATCTTTTGCCATCAGCAAAGCATTGATTTTGTTCCATTCAACTCTAGTTTATCTAAATGATGACTGGGTGGGGTAGCGCTTTTCTCAGCTTATATGTCCCAGGTGCAGATCTGCCATTTTGTGGCATATACAGCTTTTTGCCACAGCTTAGGCATAGTGTAGTTTCACAAAGGTTCTTTCTGCTGACTTTCTCAGTCAGACCTTTGTTCTTTACTGTCAGTCTCCTCAGTGTAAAATATACCTGTACTGTCAGACCTCCCATTAGTGTCTATTTGAATTGTTTTATGCAGCACACTGAGTTCTCAAACAAGTGAGTGGTGTGAATTGGTTGCACTCAATGTGTTGTAACTACTATTAGGGGCTCACAATCATCACATTTTTTACAGGACTGACTGTGTTCAAAACTGTCTAGTTTGAAGTTTGAAATATTGAGACATTCCTGCAGACACATTTAGTATTAGTGGTCCAAGCACCTGCACACTTTGTGTTAAAGTATCAACAGAAGTAGTATCTTGACTTTTCAGTTTCACCAGTATCAGAGTCGAGGTCCACCAGTGTAAGGCTCATTTCACTAAGGCCTGACAGCAGTTTGACTTACTTTATGCTAAAACCTATGATTCTGCTTCTAGGTTGAGTAACACCAAGAAGCAGGCAGTTCACACAGTAATGGGCATCTGGATGGTCTCCTTCATCCTGTCCACGCTTCCAGCAGTGGGTTGGCACGACACCTTTGACCGCTTCTACACCTCTGACTGCCGATTCATTGTGACGGAGATTGGTTTGGGCTTCGGTGTGTGCTTTCTGCTCCTGATTGGTGGCAGCGTGGCCATGGGTGTGATCTGCATTGGCATCGCTCTCTTCCAGACCTTCTCCATTCAGGCGGGCCACAATGCAGACAAGAACAAATTCAATGTCCCCACTATAGTGGTGGAAGATGCCCAGGGGAAGCGCAGATCATCCATTGATGGATCAGAGCCTCTCAAGACGTCACTGCAGATCACATATCTAATCAGTGGCATTGTCTTCATCTACGACTTCCTGACTGGCTTCCCCATACTGGTGAGTTCACTGCCTAAAGATAATTGTAGTTAATCAAGGAGCTGATTGAAGAACCAACCAGCTAAAAGGTCTGGCTAATACATCAGAATGAGGGTGGAGTTTATCCTCTCTCGCTTCTGCAACCAAGCTGTACTGTTTTATTATTTACATGAACTTAAATGCTTCTGCTCATCTGGGACTGTAAGTAGGTCAGGCTAAGTGTGTATGGATGTTGTGTCTCTATATACATTCTAATGTGTGTGTCTATTGGAGGAGGGGTAAAGGGCACTGATTCAATAACAATAAGTCAGCAGTCTCATAAGTGTAGGTCACAGACCTGGCCTGACTATCCCAGGTACAGGTTACACTTAAGCACTGGAGTCATGTTCCCTCTGTTATCTTTCAGGGAACTACAGAATGTAACTCCCCTCTACCTCCTAGGGAAACTGATCCTTCAAGTGCATTATCAGTGAGTGAAGGAGCAAGCTCTGTTTCATTGTGTTGCCATTTGGTTTGCAAATTCCACCCGCAGGTTCTCATTCATTTTTAAGAAGTCAATTCATTGGCTTTCTATGCAGACTTGAGAGCCTGTAGAGAGCTCAAGGCTTATTGCTTGAGATGCAGCCAAACCGGCCATCCTGTCATCTTAAAAGCAAGTTGCCGTGGTAGAGCTTTTTCCATAAGGAAGATGTTCCTGAACAGTCTTTTTTTGTCAAATCAGCTACACCCTGCTCACGTTTAAACCACATGGATTACAGTCTGAACTCTTTAATTGCAGGTGTCTATTTTAATGGTAGAGGTTTTGTTAAGTGATGTTTGACGTGTACAATGTATGGTATCACTCTATCATTTCTAAGCAGGAGAACATTATGTGTATCAAAGCGCCTCAGTGCCAGTTTATATATAATACATTGCCTCAGTTCTGTTAACATTTGTTCAAGCCATCTGTTATTAGTCATTTTTACATTATACAAACCCTTTTTAATTAAGTGTAATACACCTGAGGCAAGCCAGGCAGAAACTTTCACAAAGTACCACTATCTGCACAAGCCTTTAATGCTGAAATCTGAAGCACACAGCAAGATAACCAGTGCTGTGCTGCATAATCACAGAGAAAAATGCTTTAGTGTTTTTAACTGCATCGTTGTCTCGGTTTGTTTCAATTCCAGCAGCAACTTCACAGAAACGCGTCCTGATACTCAGGGAACCAATCCCAAACCTCCAAGGAATGCGACCATTTGAGTGACTGATGTCTTCCTGTTTTGTTGTGATAAAAACAGAAGTGCAGCAAATTATAAATACATAACCTTCATATCTCATTTGCAAGCAATATCAGTATATATATATTAAAAGCTGTATGTGACATCTTTCCCAAGAAAACTCAATAGGGACACAATAACAACTTGCATGTCTTGGCTTTTAAAGTGATCTTAAATTATGCCTTAAAGTCATGCTTCCTGTTTTCTGTAGAATGATATAAATCTGTTGTCATTTTCCAACATCTGCCCATGAGCTCAAGAGCTGAGCTGTAACAAACCTTCCTCTCTCAAATGGTCTCTGTATTAATAAGCTAACAAATGAATTGCTGTTTTAATGTTTTTGTATCTAACAGAGACATCTGTGTTTCTTTATGTCATTTTACTCATTGCAAAATACTGGTTTGCCTACAACAAGGAATGTAAGGGATCCTTACTGAGATTTTTGGGAGATGATAGCACGAGACTGAATGAACTCTATTATTAAATTCTCGCTAGTAAGAGTAATTACTCAACACTGATGAGCTCACATGTCTTTGGGCACCACAGCTGCTGTTTGTTGGTCAGAAAGAATCAGAAAACTGAGAAATGCTTTTTATGAATTAATGAATTTCAGTGTAAGATAAAACATGAATAGAAGAGATGCCACCATGTCTTTGTACATGGTGGCATATACGGTTTAAGAACATGATGCCTCTATACTGAAATGTATTCAGGATCAGTGGTGAAACTGCGTTCCTGTTGCTGCATATAAGCTGGAAGCTGATTTGAAAAGACAGTGATGTATTGCTGTTACTACAACATCCTATTGTACGTACATGTGTGCAAAAGAGGGGGTAATATAGTGCTAATGAAAGCTCAGATTTCCAGTGCAGTTACACAAACAACAAAAGCCCTGCTAGCTGACTTTATGACCTGATGTAATGAGCTATTTAAATGCATGGAAAGTTGGAACACACACATACAAATGCATGGTGTTAGAAAAATACTGAGATATATGAACAGAACATAAAAGAATCACCATGGGAAAATAACTGTAGATGCTAAAAAGTGAAACAAAACAAAAATTTAATTATTTATATGTTCATCTACTGAAGAACTGGCCAGTAAGTTGATATACTACCACTATATTACACTTATGTAACATCAACACTCGTTATATAACTCCTAGTAACGGTAGTAGTTACATAATTACCTCTTCAAATAATCTTAGTAGTTTGCTAAAGATCCTGTTATCAATGTATGGGCTGTAAGAGCTTATATTTAGAGTTTAAAACAGGTACACTGATAAGAATGGCACCACTCATAAGCTGTCGAAATAACTAAATAAGTAGCCATCAGTGGAAAATTCATTAGCTGTAACAGTATCATAAGCAATTTTTTTCAGAATCATAATGTATTATAATAAATTATCACATTTTGTGATGCCAAACTCAGTGTTTTAACTCTTAAGTTTGATTTACACTCAATTATTATGCTCTCTTGCTGTAAGTGTGTTAGCAGGAGATGTGTTATAATAGACAGAAACATGTCTACTGTTATCTCCACTGTCCTTGGTTTTAGTTTTTAGATTCACCTCAGCTGACAAACAAGATCAATATCAGGCTGAGACGTCATAACTTCATTAAGTCACATAGTGATGCTGCTGCTCTACGGCTGGCGCTCGAGTTCAAGGTGTGATCAGAGGAGGTGACACCCAAGATAATGACTTTAAATTAATCAATCTGATCAGTGTCTTGGTCTGATGCATTAGAGATGAAGATTAGACCCAGAGCCTTTAATGATCAAGTAATGCACTCATTGAGGTAGATTACCCATATTAGCTCCAAAACAAGGTCACCTTTCCCCACACTATGGAGCAGTTTAGTCCCTGAATGCAGGAATGAACAAGATAAGTGGATGCGAGTCGCTCAAATGAATGCATCTGAACCAGTTATGATAAATAATATAAATGATATAAAACACAATCATAAAACATCACTTCATAACAAAACACTATTATTTCTCATTTCTTGCATGATGGTAACGTGCACATAAAGCTCTCAGATGTGTCATGTTGTGTTTCACCACTTTACCATGAACTCTATGAATGGGTCATGGATATGCTTCTAGCAACAGAATATTGAATATGTAATATGTCATATTTGCTTCATACTGTACTGTATATTTTCATTCAAAGTCAGCATGCTGCATAGGATTTATCATATGGTTGTGTTACTTAGTGTTGGAGCCTATTTATAGTATAGTATACAGTATACATTACAGTATACATTATATCCCACATTTGAATACACTTTTCTCCTGGCTTGTTTTGAATTGGAGTACAAGTAAGGACTGTCATGACTAGTCTATTAATTGATAACAATAATGCTAATTATAACTGACTAATTCTTTAAGTCTTTCCCGTATTCTAGCTCATCAAATGTGAGGATTTGCTGCTTTTATGTTTTATATCATTGCAAATTAACTGATTGATTGAAAAATTCATTACTTGCATCACTAGCTCATATGTCGCAACAAGTATATAGGCTGCTTGTAGTTTTGGTCACTCCCCGAACTATCTCCTATAAACGGTAAGAATAAAAGTTCAGAATAGGTTCTTTTATGCAGCTTCTGTCATCTGGATGCGAACTAAAATACTTTCTACGGCAGCTTTATGTTCTCTCTTAAGTTTTGCAGAGTCTAGTCCTGTTAGTATCTGTTCAATATTCTAAGAGTGACTTGGAAGAGGTATTTGGTCAAATGTGAGGTGTGACCTGTTACATTTGCCCATCTGTGTTGAGAGCGGGAACATGGTAATACCTATTTAATGCCCCACTTTGCTTATTCAGCCTAATGAATGATTTTATCTGCTGATCCTGTAGAAGTCTAATGTTGTTTGAGATACCACATCAGTGTAGGACCACAGCAGTATCTGCTCACCACTGACCAACACTTTCAGTCACCTCCCTCACAACAGATGATTTTTTTAGTCATCATTAGTCAGCATAGCAAAAATAACATGACCCCTTAAAATGAAATGACTTGACCCATTTCAATTCAGTCTTTTGGCATGCTGACAAGATTTATTATTGCTAACTTTTAAACAAAACAGCTTTTTAAAGCAGTGCTTCAGCAAACAGACTGTATGAGTCCTGTCTTAGGGCTTTAGTGAGTGTGTTAACTGTTTCAGACTAAATAAATGGGACCTTTTGTTATACTGTCAACTGACCTGTCCACCCAGTCCATTACTATCAGTGTTCTGAATATGGCTGAATTAATTTTAATGAGACAATGGAGTTTAGCATAGTAAGCAGTCCAAGACCTTGTCATTCAGTATAGTAGTTTGTTTTGTGTTTTCTAACCCTTTGCTAACCCTGCCCAGGTGGTGAGTTTTGCCAGTCTGAAGTTTGAACGCTCCTACAACTGGATGGTGTTGTGTGTGCTGTGGTGCTCCATTGCCCAGTCCATCCTGCTGCCCATGTTCCTCTGGGCTTGTGACCGCTATCGGGCTGACATCCGCATGGTGTGGGAGAAGTGCGTCGCCATCATGTCCAATGACGAAGTGGATGAGGGTAAGCCGCTTTCAGGCATCTCCCCCCTGTCCCGCCTCCTTTCCCCTCTCCTTCACCTCAAGATGTGAATATGGATGATGATTCCTATTTCCTAAGACAGCTCAGTGAGGCCTAGTAATGCTCTAAAGGGTTGAGTTTGTGCTGTTAAATACTCTCTGGGGATTGAATTGGCAAAAAATAGTTCCAAAGTTAATTTGCTTTGAAGTGAAATTCCAGATAATTTGCCTGAGTTTCGGTTTACAAGATCTAAATGACAGTTAAAGACTTGGCATGACTCTGAATTCAGGGTTTGCACACAGAGAGTCATTTGTGTTGAGAAATACTCTGCTCTGTCTTTGGCCATAGGAATTACAGTGGCAAATGTGATTTATCAACCCAAATAGTTTTGTCTCTTATTCTATAGATAGTAATTGTACTGGTGAAATTGAAGGCAGCAATATTGTAGGAAGGGAACACAGATTGGTGTTAAGCTAAAACAAATCTAGTATTTATAGTCTAATGTTTGATAGAGATCTTGTTGAAATACAGTATGGTGTCACCCCAGCCAATGTATCTGCTTCACATTTGTGCATTAGCTACTGAGACATGCTGTAATTCACAATACCAATTTTTTATTGAAGGATGACTCCGGTATTTATAAACCCAGGCCCTATTTAACATATTTTGGGTTCGAAATGATTAGTAGGTAAGAACAGTATGGTACAGTAGATCACCTCAGCCAGCAGGAGTTGGTGTTTATTACACAAATATTGTGTGGGATCTGAGCGAACCCTTTAAACACCAAAGTCAAAATTAACACAAAAAAACTAATCGATCAAGACAGCAGTAAACCAGCAACTTCCATGTTCTGCATAGTAAATATTTCTGGGGTTTTTTCAGTGGAGTCTGGTGGCTTTGAAGAACGCAATATAACAAGCGATTATGGTTAAACAAATAGGATCTAGGTGATCTACTGGACCTATTCCAAAACTCAAAAACTGTTTGAACCTACTAGTGATTTTGACTTGAAAATATGTTTCAAAAAAGGACTAGATTTACAAATTCCTCCTGATAACCTCATAAGATCATCACTCATCCGTAACTGCCAGCCAACATGAAAGATTTATGACAAGAAAAGCAAACTATTCTGGCTATCACAGAGAAAAGATGCAGCACTGTATATCTGCTTTTCTCACAGTGCGCAAGAAAACTGATTCCTTCATATCACAGGATGGGACTTAATCTATGTCAGCAACAGTTATATTTCTTTATCTAGCTAAAACACAGCACATTATGCACAAATATTGCTGTAATTTGGACAGAGTTTTTACAGCTGAGAGGTGGTTTGAGGGAGATCTAGAGAATGTTTTGACAGTATTTTTTTTTGTCCAGTTTATAGACAGCCAGTGTTTCATTCAAGTGTTTTTGGTGAAGTATGAATGATCATGACAGTTCACTCAGTAACTGTAAGCTAGCACTGTCATCTGTTGCCAAGAATCACAGGTGTATCATAAGTTTATGTTCATGGGGGGTTTCAAAATTGCTCTGCCAAGAGAAAGAAGTCCATGAAAATGAAGGAAAATAAAATATTCCTGATGCAGGTTTAAATGACTCTGGATCGCCTCACCCTCTGACTGCTTTGCATACTGTTCGAAGCATTAAAACATGTAATTACAGATTGTTGCTGCTATCTATTCTCTGTCAGATCAGTCAAGCTACAAATTGAACAAGACTCTAGAAATAGTCATGCTGCATGGTGATGAAAACACTAAACTGTCTGTGTTAGTCTTATTGTTCTTAGGTTGCCCCCAATCTTTGATCTGAACTGGCTTTAGGGTGTGATACAGAATGACCCCAATATATTGTATACCTACAAATTTGTACATTACAAAATATTGAAATTGGAAAGTGGACACCTTTCCATAATATATAACAATAATCTATAATGATAATAACAATTACAATAAATAAACTTAATTCCAATTGATTACATTATTTGTATTATCATTTAGTTTCTTTTGAATGGTATTATCAATTACATTATGTTTTGTTGTAGTTTGAGGTCTGGAATCAGTGGTCAAATGTTATCATGTGACCTATCATGTGACCTTTGTAGTCAGCAGATGAAAGTGTCTGTAATTTTCTATACTAAAACATATCTTCCTGTGTTTTGTGCGTGGTTTGTACTATATAAAATGCTTTACTTTACCATGCTATGAGAATGATGTCATTACAAAAAAAAATGTTGCTGGACAGAGAACATATTTACCTTGCAGCACTTTTTCCTTTTTCACTCTAATGCATTTAAACTGGGCAATCTTCCTCTCGAATTCCCTGGCATGAGAGGACGATGAAATAAATGGTTCCCCGTTTATTTGTTAGGATCCAGAGTGAAACTGAAACGATTGCAGCTGAAAAGCGCTTTCATGTCATTATGATGGTCATATTTCCCCTCAAGTCACAAAGGGATACAACAGTTTTTTCCTGGAACACAACTGACATAAATATGGAATTAATTATTATTTTAATGTTTATTTTTGTTTTTTCCTTTGTTTTTTCAAAATGTATTATTTTCTATTTTTATAATCTGACCTACTGGTCATATTATAGTGACTTAAAAAGCAAAACTATATATTTAAAGGTAGAAGTCTAAATTATTTCTAATAAATATCTGACTAGGTACAGGAGAAACAAAGTGGATTTGCGTCTTTCATCGAAGAAAAATAAACATATTCCAAGGAGGCTCTAAAGAAACATTTCACCAAGCAATCAGACACTTCAACACAATGTGGTCCCAAAATTAGGTCACATGATAATCATAGAAAGGCTCATGGATGGAGTCCATGACCACATCTCCACAATTCATGCAAACTGATGACCGTATGAAAAGCCTGTCTTTTCTTTTTTTTTTTTTCTATTGGCACTGTTTAAACTCAACCCGATCTGAATCCCTTCTCTCCTGTTTCTAACCCTCCAAACCTTTTGATCCTCTCCCTCTTGACAACCCTCCCTGATAACCGCTCGTTGTCCAGCAGGAGCCATAAAACAACACAGGGCAGTCCATATTCTGTGTGATAATTAACACTGCCAGTTCTCTGCTTTTTTCCAGAGGGCTTGCCATGTATAACTCATCACAGTTGTATGTATAAGGACTGTTTCCTGTTTTTCCAAAGCTACTGACTTGCATGCCAAGCTGCTTGTGCAAAGAGCTACTTTCATCTTCCATCTTTTTGGCCAACATTTTCCCCAAGATCAGCATTTTACAATCATCTCCAATTGATCTTTAGTGAACATGAACGCAGTAACTGGGAAAATAAACTTGTTGGATGGGTATTTTTACACCAAGAACACTTGAAATTGTTTGTATGATTTTGTTGTTCTGAATGTAAGCTCTTCAAAGAGTCTTTAGAAAACTATTTGGCATGGTTTCTGAATTCAGAATCACACTGGGGCCTTTTTTTTAGCCCCTTCCTAAACATTTAAATTGAATTATTGGTCTTTTTTTGTAGGAAAACATTCTTTGATCTAAACCTTATATTCCCGAGCAGACCCATAGGAAAAGTCCACAAATCGGAGAACAATTGAACTTGTCTCTCTTATCTATTCGTCTGTCTGTCTGTCTGTCTTGTGTATTGAGTTCGTTGCTCTCTAATCCTGACGATCGTGCTTTTCTGCACTTTGCAGAAAACAGCCAAGATGGAGGAATTCATGCCGACTTAATATATGACAGACCATATGACTATAGCTCGGCGCCTGAAATCGTGACGGTAGACCGTAATGCCAAGTATGAGTTCTCAACCTTAGAAAGGGGGGTTCTGCAAGGGTATCCATTGAGGGAACAACAGGAAGATAAAATGCAGTATTTGCAGGTATATTTTTTATTAATTTTCTTCATTTCTTTTACTTGATCAATTGAGCTATTTTAAAATGACAAGTCATTGCTTATGTGCATGGTGAAATGGCCATGTGGGCCTTTGATAGCATCTTGCTTCAATTTTAAATCATCAAAAGTCTGTCTTTTTTACGTGAATCGAAAATATACTCTTACTGACTAATGTTTGGTAAATATGACCATCAGCAGTCCCATCAACATATTAGATGTGCTTTATTAATCGACTAGTATGTCCTAGCTATGGACCTAAATGCAACTGATATTTTTATTTAGTGAGAGGGTAAGAGTTTAGTAACTGACTTACCTTCTGCATTTCAGGAATCCCTCAAGGTTTGATGAAAACATTATAAACATCTGCTCATGTTCTTCCCAAAAGCATTGTGTCCATTGTATCCAGCATCCATCCCAGTCAGATGCAGAGCTGTGAAAATCTGCTTTTCAGCCTGCATCAACATGAAAACTTCCTCTAACATGCAGCCTTCTAGGGCAACTCAACAAAACCTTATTTCTGCCTAGAATCAGATGTTGGATCAATTTTGATGAAAATTATTGATTAAATCAATGATGATGATGGAAATCTTGCTGGACTTGGCCTGGAAGACTGTGGTGACGATATGCAACTTTAAAATCAACCGATGAAACCCATACAATATTAACTTTTACAAAGCATCTTAACGCTGTGTCATCTTTGTCAGAAACAAGTTAACAAGGGCTTCAGGTTTCACAGTACAGCCAGCAGCCCAAGTATTTTACATTTATTTGAAAAATTTGCCTATTGAATATTCAAAAAAAATCTTTTAAAATTGTCCAACATTACAATGGACATTTAATAGACCAAAGCTCCTACAGGACTTGATCTGGATTCAGTTTATTTTTTAAGAAGCCTTGAAACAGAGATGTATACAGTAGCTATCACCTCATCAGACCAAACCATTACTCCATCCATTGTTTTTGTGTCTGATGCACCTCTTCACATGACAGTAGATTCATCTGAATGTATATTAATATTCAGCTGTGTTATTCCTGCTGTATATGTATGATGGTGAAACAAATATTTACAGGAACACTGGCAGGGAACTGTGATACACTCACATTATTTTTGTTGCTGCGCTGCCTTTAAGGCCTAATTAGACCATTAATCAACAAAACCCTTAAAATCATTATCAAGTAGCAATTCCATTTATGAATTGCTGCAGCACTTCTCAAGTGGTCTGATTTCAGAATAAAGCCTCTTTGGCTTTTTGGGTTTGTTGTGTACTGTGTGCGTGCACGCGCACGTGTCTCTCTCTCTCTCTCTTACCATCCTACCAAGTCTGTCCTGCATCTTAACTCATTCTAATGCTTGTGCTGCCCTCTGCTGTTCAGCCCTCCCACCTAACACACTACTGCTACTGTATCGTCTGCTGTCTCATTTCTCTGCATTTACTAAAACCCACCACAGGGGGGCAGGCTGATATCAATCTTGTGGCTCTTGACGTCACATTGACAAACCCTCTCTCTCTCGCATAGTTTTCAGAGCAGAATGGAATGTGAGTATAACATAACATGTAGGAAACTATCAACTTTGTAGTTTTCATCTCCAAATAAAGGAGGTGAATACTAGTTCAGCTATAGCCATGTTGATGTATGGTAGAATTTTAGAAAATAAAGTTCACACATGTTTGAGGGATCAATGAATAAATTATGCTAGAATTGCACATAACATCATGGACAAACAAGTTTGCATGTGAGACATGTAGGATTTTACACAAACACTACACCGGAATCAGGGTACCAAAAATAGAATGAATTCTTAAACCTGCCTTTTCTCTGTATTGAGAACATTGAGCTATATGTCATCAGCCCAAATATTCACACAAAGCAGTTCATTGGGACTACTACAAATCAGTGTTAGTACTAAAATTGCAGTGCACCATCACAGTGGCATTGACAGCCACACAACCTTGAAGAATCCTACATGTAATAGCATTTAAAATGTTAAAATCTACTTATTTAATTTTAATGTGCTTAGTGATTCTGTCTTGCTGTAGAACTCTAGGTGAATCACTGTCAAAATTATTGATAGACTGAAGTGTTTGGTCTGTGTGTTGCCTTCAGGTGCCCCCTACAAGAAGATACTCCCACGACGAAACCGACATGTGGACCAGCGACCGGATCCCCTCATACCTGCACCGATGGGGCTCCACCGAGGACATGATAGTGAGTGCCCACTACAGCTCCACCTTGCCGCGCCACGAGAGGCGCAGGAGCAGCCTGGTCTCCTACCACGAGGAGAGCCACCATCACCATCACCCGCACCGCAAGCGGCGACGCTCTGAGGATAGCATGCACTCCCTCAAGCACCTGCCACGCGTGGTTTGTGGCATGGAGCGCTACGAAGACGAGCTGCGATGCTTCAGCCGTGATGAGGTGATTAACTTTATAGATGAGACGCCGCTGCCGAGCCCCAGGAAGAGCCCACGGCGCACGTCCACCATCTCACTTATCCCCAATGTGTATGAACAGCACACTGTCCTCCTTCCTCACTTCCCACTCACAGACTTTGAGCGTGAGCCTCAAGCGCTCAGGCGGCTCTCAGAACACAAAAGGAGCAGTAGTCGGGGAAACACGCCTGAGGGTTCCCCTAAACCAGACAGACCTGCTGGGAAGAAGAGCCCAGGGACCTGTGGCTCCGGTAAAGGCTGCCGGGAGCGGCCACGAGACGGGAAACAGCAGAGTGAAGTGGGCTCACCTGGGCGCAGCCAGCAGACTCCAGGGCTCTCTGCCTGCAGGCCCAGGACAGGCGGTGGGGCCAGGGCCGGTGCTGGTGCTGACTGGGGGCATCAGAAGCACCTGAGCAAAGCCGAGAGTAAAGGAAGCACAAACAGTTTTGTAAACACACCCTCGGCATCGTCCTCGGGATATAACACATTTCACTCTGATTCTGTCGGCTCCAACACCTAAAAGCTTTCCCTTGTTAATATCAACATCATTACTGGGGTTATTATCATAATGAAAACCACTGGAATAAAGGTGGTTATGGGAAAGTGACACAATGCATTATTTGGCCTTTTTACTTACCACTATTCTGTTTTACTATATATACCACCAATGAATATCTCTTATGTTAAATGGCCTTGGGAGCTTTGGACATAATTTCTGAATGGGCCTAATGTTAATTTCATTTTTAGGCGGATGAGAAGTTTGGGTGATCCTGTTATTCAGTTTTCACATTACAAAAAAATCCATTGAGGACACTTTTTTTCCAGCACTGGCACAAATAAACTGTTTTTAAATGGTGTGAACATTCCCACACCTTGTTTTTGCTGTTCGATGTTGTTTCTAATGAAATGCTCAACGGAATTGGAGGAGGTAGTTATCAGGGCGGTGTTTCTTTCTTTCTTTCTTAGTTTCTTTTGCACTTAAGAACTTTAAATAGTATTTTATTTAGCCTGTAATGGCTTTGTGTTTTGTTTTATGGAAATATTTGCTTTCAAACTAAACTTCCCTGAATACTGCCCATTTACCTTGAGATTGACCTTGAGATTACAGATAAGACACATTATACATATTTTATTTTGATCATGATGTACAACTTTTCTATTAACATTATTATTGTTATTCACAACACATGGAAAGCTTTTTTTCAAGCACCCTATGTTAAAGTAAACTGAGAGTGGTAATCCCAAACTCTTTATTGCCTGATAGTTTTACAGTTAGTGTGTGAGATATTGAGATATAACGTGAAAACCCCTGAATTCTTAATGAAAATGTGAAGTCAGTTTTTAAAGATTGACATGTCATGTATATATGAGGGTTGTTGGATTCATGGTTTTGTTGTTCTTTTTTGTTTAATGAGACCTTTGCTTGGAACATTTTCCCCTGAAATCTTTTTATTCCAATATTTGTGTTAACTTTGGAGATGATCAGGCACAACAGTTGCTTACCATATTGGAGATTTACATACAGAACAGACCAACACACAAAGTGCTTTATCCTCATCACATGAGCATGTGAGCCACACCTCACCTTGTTTTAGTAACATGTGAGAAAGCACCAATAATGATACTTTTAAGTAGACAACTGAGAGGGAAGCTCTAAAAGATGTCAAATGTTCCAAAAGTTCCACAACTTTTGACTGACTAAATGTGGCATGACTCAAATGCTGATGTCGTACCCAAACACATAAACATTGTTACCACAAATTAGGAACTTCATCAACACAATAGAAATATAATTGAAAATGAGCACCATTTAGTAAGTTATCAGCTTTAACAAAAAGCCATTATATTTGATAAGTTATCAGTTGCATAACGTGCACTAAAGCTGTTTTTTTTCTGATTTATCATCTCCCATAAAGGAATGTGGATTAAATGCGGAGCCTCTGTAAGAGAGACTTTAAGGAATTTAAAAGTTTTGATTTGTTTTTGTTTTTTTTAAATGTAGTGTGATTATTTCACATCATAGCAAACTACAAAAGTTCAATGGCAAAAATAGTATTCCTAAATTATCAGTGAAATGCTCAATAATTAAAGAAAGCTTTCTTCCTGTAAAAAAAACTTTACAATGAAGTTGACTTGACAAAGCCCTCTATTGAATTAATTAAGGACTTCTCGTTTAACAGACAGGACAATTTGCTGACTAAATATTCTCCCGCTCACAACTGATGGCAGAAGCCACTTCTCCTGGACAGTAACTGCTAACATGAATGTATCGGCACCATTCAGGCATACATTTTCAAAGACCATTATTAAGACCATAGTAAGGGCAACATAAAATGAAAATATCCCCTTTGATAATTTTATGACTCTTTTTTTTTTGCTAATACAATCCAAGTAATAAAGTTGCACATACGTTCTCACTCATCTGCAGCCATTTAAATGTTTAGTTTTAATTCTCATGTATCGTGTACTCATTGCGGCCTATTCAATTGGACAAATTAGTTGAAATGTAACTTTGTTTGAAAGCATAACATCAAATTCCCCTGTTAAACGTTGCTATGTCATAGATTTTTGCATTTGGTTGTGTTTACAATATTAAAATATAATTTTGTAACATATTCAAAGATTTATGACTCCAATATGAATGATGTTAAATGGTATGATTTCCTTGTTGAGATGACTTTGTTAAAAAGATATGACTGATTAAATTCACAAGATGACGCTTCAGAGTGTGTTTTTAGAATTTTACAGCAGATTAACTTGTTTTTTCCCCCCTTTGCTTTATGCTGATTTTTTTTTTGCCCCCAGGAGATTGAGCACATCAGGATGGACACAGTGAAGTATTTGTCAGCAGGGCCACAGAAAAGAGAAGCCCAGGTAGATCCTCAGGAGAAGATAAAGGTTTGGCTTATTCCACAGAAGATAAGATAAGATAAGATAAGATATTCCTGAATTAGTTTTTACACATCTACTGAAACATAGCTAAAGATTGATTTAAAGAAATTTCTGATGAAGCTACAAATTTTCTGCATTTGCCTAGAAACATGTAATTTCAATTATGTAAGAATTATACGATAAACTTGAATTGAACTTTAGATAGATAGATTATAATAAAAATGCCCCATAAAGATTTTACAAGAGATTTCAGTAACCGTACACGAGGCGGTTGCTATGGTGACATGAAACTTGTTCCCAACCATTAGCTAGCTAACTAGTCATAGCTTCTTTTTTGGATATTTTCTTTTCGTACTAAGGTAATGGTGGTGTTTAAATATATCTTTATGTAGTCACTGACCTCATTATGTTCAAGTGAATTCAGCTCCGTTATTTCATGACGATGGTGATGCAGGTAATGATAACATGAACTAGCTAACATGTACTAGCTAGCTTAACGGTAACAGGCTAAACATTTAGCGTCAACGACACGTGATACAAGGGCTAGCGTTAATTTATGATAATGCTATAATGTTTTGGCATATCAGTCATATCAGCAGGGACTTCGATAGGCCTCAGGTCTGTCCTGCTAGCAGGACTGCAGACTTAAAGCTTGGATAAATCTGTCACGCTGTCATCCGGACAGTGTCTGTTACAGTCCTCCTCATGTCTCCCAATCTCACGCCATTCTGTGTGTGCAGCAGTACATGTTTCAGGACAGCCTCGATTAGCTAATGCTGCGTGGTTTAGCCGCTTACTTCATTAAACCGTATAAGATAAGTTTAAAAAAAAAACAACAACCCCAGCAGCCCCTTACTTGGTTTCTGTTCACTGGGCTATTCCAATAATGATTCCTCTGCTTTTTCACGAGTAATAATGATATTACATAGAAGGGAGTACGGACTACTACTCTGGGAGCACCTGAACACAACTCTGTTTACAGCCCGATACTGACCATTTCACTCTATGATTTCGTGCACTGGTCCCCGTTTCAGCCACTGGCCTGCAGTGAGTGCAGTGTTGCCTTCTGATGCAGGTGTCTCTGATGAGCTGATTGTGCTCTGCAGCCCCTGCATGGTTGAAGCTTTGTGCAGAGGTCGGCGCTGTCTGGTGCCCTGTTTGCCCGCAACACTGAGCATGGACACGGTTCTTCCTACGTGCTAAAAGGTAATTCCACGGTGTGCTGTAGGTCTAGCGGCAAACAGCCTGGAACCAAACTCTGGCCCTATTGTACAATGTTCACGCTCAATTATGGGCCTTTGGGTGGGTCACATATACTTGTATGTGTTAATTGCACAAGTCATGAAGTCGTAACACTATACCGCAGAGAAACAGTTGATAAGTTGTGCATGCAAGGACATATTTACCAGTAAAATAAGCAAGGAACGGAGGGATTCTTGAGCGCACTTCATCCACGTCTACTCTCTTAAGAGCGCATGACTGGACCCAGTCTAATGCTAATAACTTATTCTCTCCCTCCCCTCGGTTCTCGGCTCTAATATGCGTCGCTATTATAGTGGCAAACCAAACTAGGTTACTTAAACAATGCTGGAAGAGTTCATAGAAATTCTTAGAAAAAGTTTAAGGGCATTCAGTGTGGAAGTCACGTGGCGTTTCCTTTCGTGGATAAAACAAACTTTTTCTTGTGCCACAGGCCTTTGTGGGTCTCATCAAAAGAGTAGCTTTGACTTTGTGGGGAGAGAGCAGGCTTTTAGACTAAGGAGATCTACAGACGGGGTTTATGAGCTGATCAGACCAAACAAAAAGGTGGAATAACAAAAACTCGCCATAAGGAGGTTTGGGCTGTGAGTCTGGTTGTTATTTTGAGGGTTAAAAACCTGAACCAGGCAGTGTGTGCTCTTTTTTTTTTGTTGTCTTTCGTGCTGCACAGGAGCACTTCTTCTCCATGGAGCAGCAGTGTCTTTTCAGCATGTGCCATCTGAAAGAGCTGTGGGCGTTTCAGCGATTCTCCTCGCTCTAAGGTACCATCCTTTGCAGCGCTGCTCCTTAAGAATGGAGAGTCACTTTATGACATCCCTGCCAAAGCAGCGGAAGAAAACTATAGGGCCCTTTAAAAGTGCTGACTGGTGGACAGCCTTACTATCCTGCGCATGTGGCCCAATAGTACATAATTAAAATCACTTTTGTGCAACAAGTTTATGGGCACTGTATGTGATTCAGTATACTGAAACCTACAGTATAAGACGTGCAAATACTACTTCGATATACTAAAATGTTACTATTACTAATCTACTAATAGGCCCACTATTATACTGCTGCACCAAGGATATAGAAGTCAGTTATGGTGCATGTATGGTAAAACTGGGTCTTGTACTCCAGTGAGCAGAGTGAGGCCAGAGTGTTGTGTGGGTCTGTAGGTGAAGAGCTCCTCTAAATTAGGCTTCAGAAAAGCTGGAAAAGATTTAAGTGGCATGAATTCACTTTCAACGTGGAGCAGAAGTGTTATGTTGTTGTTGTTTTTTTCTTTCTTTTCTCAAAAACAGCTTCTCATAGTCTCCAAGTGCAGAGGAGACACAGACAAGAGCTCATGGCGTGTAATTTGTACTCTGCTGCAGAAAATCGTTGTGCTGTCCGACAAGCATCTGATTTGCCCGCCACTGTTTCGGTACTTATGCGTGACACCAGAGAAGAATGCAGGGAAAGACAGGCAAAGGCCGCTCTCCTGGATCTTTTTCTCTCTATGTCACGTCCACACAAATTATTTCCATGCACTGGATGCATTAGAGGTTTGAAAACATAATATGACCTCAGAGTTTATATAAGGAATTTATTATTTAATATTATACTACTATTATACTAATATTAACACAGTTTGATAAATGTAGACTGGCATTTAATTCCATGCCCACACATCTACATTGGTCGTATAATATACAAAAATGCAACAAGCTATTTAAAGCTCTTAAAAAAAAGGCCACTTGTGCAATTTTCTTTCAGTTTTCCAGCTTCTTCACGAAATCCATTTAGCTTTACCCACAACTGGTCTGTATTTTCACTCAGTTATCTCTCTTCTCACCAATATGACGTCGAAAAATCAATATTTGACTTCAGATCATCACATCACTCGCTAGAAATCTACTGCATGTTGAACTAAACCACCAATTTTCCACTTAATTGTGATGTTACACTCTATACCCACTTTTAAAAAACGACACACGTTGTTGTTTTTGTTAATTTTTTATTAAGAAAATAAAACATTTACAGTATATAGGTAATAGCATATTGTGAAAATCTATACAGTGCAATTATAAACATTAAATCAAGCTATGACTGACTTAGGACATCTACACTCTACCAAGGCCGCCACACGTTGTGTTGAGTGTTTGCAGTTTCATTCCTGTGACTGACGGAGTGAAACATCTTGTGACTGGAGCTTCTCTCTGGCGTATTTTGTGTGCGCGCCGCGGCGAGGACAGCCCGTTTGTTTCCAGGTGACTGCCGTGCGTCCTCACTCGGTGAAGGAGGAGACGAGCTTGAGCTGTGGGGTCTCGAAGCTTTAGGTTTGCCCGTTTTTCTCTCCTCAGGTCCAGCTGTAGATGGAAGAAGCCTCCGCGCCTCATCCTGCGCGTCAGCGTGGCCCAGGCCGCTGTCCATGGTGCTGAAGACGTCTTCTAGTCCCCGAGAGCGGCTGAGTTTACTGGAGAGCTGCGATAACATCCAGTGGTCGCCCCCGTTTAAATTGTCCGCCATCAGCAGGTACTGGTTGACGTTTGCCAGGCAACTACGGAAGCCAGTTTGGTAATCGGAAAACTCGGAAGCAGCTGCTGTGCCTGCAAAGCAATGGAAAGACATCTTAAGGTGAGAAACGCACTGGATATGCGCATAAAGTTGTGCGTAATGCTGCCATGAAACCATCTTTTATCAATCATTTGAATAGCTGGTGGCTTTTTCTAAGCGTTAGGTTATAACTCACAGCTCTGGATCTTTTGGAGGTTCCTTAGATGCTTCACAGTGAGCTCCAAGATGTCGGCCTTTTCCAGTTTTCGCTTTCGAATCTGTGTAGAGATGGGGAAAAATCATTGAGGCGCTTTGTTCCAGTAACTATAATCATTACTTAATTATTAATTGCAATAACTGATCTAAGGTAAACGTTTGATTGTCTTCTATAAAGTTACAGCCTGTCCACTCACACTAGTGCTGTAGTAGCTTTCCAGAAGAGTTTTTAGCTGATCCAAACACTTGTTTATGCGAGCTCTTCGTTTCTTTTCCATGAGTGGTTTGGATACCTGTAAAAAGGGAAAAGCAGGTACAATTAGTATTCCACACAAAACGCTTCAGTCATTTTCTGGTCATTTTCAACCATTAAACACAGTTCCCTTTAGTAAGTTACTATACACACTTTGTTTCCAGGCGTGGGTTTGGACTTTTCTACGCAGTCTGTCGTCGCCACCATCCTGTTTTCTGGTTCCTTTAAGTTAATCTCTTTCTGGCTCACGAATGAAGGAGTTGACCCTGAGTGGATTTATATAGAGACACCCACTTAACATCTCAATGCAAACAGTCCCGCCTGTCTCTTGCGCTCAAATGAGCAGCACTGGCGTCATTTGACAGCCAACCAAAGGCTTAGACGCTCCATAGAAAAGTCACTAGTGTTATGATGTCTAAAAATATAGTTTTAATCAGTGAATGTTAAGGTTTTCTATCCCTTCTGTTGTCTTTTTATCATAAATTCATGTAATCTGTGAAGTCTGAATTTGTCTCTTCAATTGATTTTAGATCAACTAACACATCAGCCCGATAACAAATATCTATCTATGTAAGATTGATCTAAGAAGGAATTAAACTGCTTGAGAAGCGCAAATACCAAAGAAACAACGTGTGGGGCAAAAAAACCGAGAAGAGAAGCGTAAAAATCCTAAAGATAATGGTTAATCATAATGGTTCTGCTTGGTGAGCATGATGTGGGCACCATTGACTCCTGTATTCAATCTTTTATATGTGAGTTTCACGCCACCAGGTCGAAGGCAGCACCGTGGTAATTCCCTGCGTGTCCCCGCAACATTTCGATTTTCTGGTGGTTGTAGTGAAAGTGTTACACCTGCACATTGTTATCACGTCAGCAAACCTATTTGTTTTAGGCAAGTGTGCTTTGGTTTATGCGCTTTAGGTGTGTAAACGCCGTACATGCAGGCACGAAAAGCATAAGAGATTTTGAGAAATTGTTAAGATTGTTAAGGATTCTTTGGCTTTTGTGCGTCACCAGTTTTTGTCTTCATACCAGGCTCGGTGAGGCACCGAGGAGAATCGCGGGCCGCCCCTTGTCCTCGGTCCCTCGCCTCCCGATTTTCCACACTGCTCCCTGAAAGGGGGAAAAGCTTGGGAAAGTCATACCAGCTGAAACAATGTATAGACCACAGGCCCACTGCAGTCCACTGCGCATCTTGTGCTCACATATAGACCACCTGAAAATGCCAAATGGTGGTGAATTGAATCTATAGACACCAACTGATTGAATGCCAGGATTTAGCGCTGTCGTTATATGCCAGATGTGTTCATTGTAATTAACTCTGTGGATGTGTTATTTAGGGCTGCTTGAGAATTCCCATAAGTGCAGGTAGTTGGTTTGGATGGTTGGGAAAGACACGCGACAACGCTGAGAAAACCTTCTTAAAGTGCCCAAGTCTTCTTGGCTGATCCGGCACACAATGCGTGTGTTAAAGTGACTGAGGGCATTGTGGGGCATTTGTATTCAGTCTGAGGAGAGTGCGCATGAAAAGAGGCCAGTTTATAGTAGTGCGCCATTGATCTTTTCTTTTCCTCTGCTTTGTGACCACAAACGTGTGGGCATCAAAAGATTCCCTCCACTTCTTAAGTGAACCAACTTCTCTTCATTCCTCTTTGACAAGATAAACTAGACTTCCTGTATAATCTGCTGTTTCATGGAAACTACTTTCATTACAGCTTTAAATGGCCAGATTGAAGTTTTGATTACCACCAAAGCTTTTTTTTTTAATACCGTGGATCAAACTGGGTTATCTGCAGGCTGAAACCCAGTCAGTGGGGTACTTATGTTTAGTGATTTGCATAATATAGTTCTAAAATCAAAACATTCCCCTATTGTTAAGACTAAAACCACAGTGTCATGTCGAAACTGTGACAGTCAAATACAAGTGAACAACAGGCATGTCAGGCTTGTGTCAGAAGACACTAATTGCGTAAAATGTACCTAAAATTGGCAGGCCACAGATGCAGTGCCATATACTGGGGCATTTAATTGGTATGAAATTTGGTCGAGGCGCTGTGGTGTAAGTGAGCTTTCTGGTGTCTTTTGTCCTGCGTGGACGCCACATTATCCGCGTTTTCACGCTTGGTTTTGACACAAGACCGTGGAGCGTCGATTTCAGCATGGAGTCGTGGCGTCACAACACTCCCCTGTCTTGTTATGCTGCAGAGATTTCACCGTTGATTATTCGGTATAATTTCAATTAGTGTTTGCTGTCTGGGGTCAAAAACTGGAGCAAAATGAAAGGAGGGGTTGGTGGTTTTATTCAAACAGCTACTGGTTTGCAGTGAAGGAATGCACCCAGGCTTTAAAACTGTTTCCCTCCAAAACCACCTCACTTCTCACTGAAGCCATTATGTCATCATCTATCCATAAGAATAGCGCAACGAGAAACTTGTGTCCCGAATGGACATAATAATACGAGTGCCATTAGATGACAAGTTAAGTGTATGTTTATAAAAGGGTTTGGGCTCTCGCTCCACTTTCACTTTTCAGCCCCAGGTCATTCATTAACCCTATCGGACCTTTGTCATGGATGCCTGCCGGCAGGGACCTGACAATGCTGCTGTAATAATTGGACTATTGGGGAACTTGTTAACATCAATTAGTGAAGCAATTACGCAATTACTGCAATAAACTATTTTCATCCTAGAGGGAAGCTGGGACATTTGCAAGCCAATGGTTAGGCGTACACCCAAACGGTATAACAGAGGAAGAAATGCAGAGGTTATCTACACCTTCCATTTAGGCTACTTCTGAAGGAAACACTATGTAGATTCTAAGTATATTTATGAATAACAATAGTCAACAGGAAATACTATGTAATTGCACATGTTATTGGGTTATGTACATGCTACTGTGCTGTTATATACTAATATATGATATTGTAATCTCACAGCTCTGGGCATTAAATAATAGCTAAATTAACTTCATGCATTCTGATAATGTTCACATGCATTCAATGATTAAATAAGGTTGTGTTTTAGGCTGCAGGACATTGTATTTTGCAAAATATGGTTTAAAAAAATGGCCAATGTCGTATTTTGCAAGTGCGCTTATCAAAAGGTTAAACCATGTATGGGTGCCGTAGCCGAACTCTGTTAAAATATGCAAACACAGGCCCATAATTTGGCTCACCGTGAGCGGAGCAAATCGATGTACCGCCTTCCATTCAGATGGACCTTAGGCAGCACTGGTGTGACCAAAACGTTCATTGTGAATAACAAGGTCACAGTAAAAAGAGCAGGTACAGGGACAGGTGCAGTGGAAAAATATTAGAAATATAGACAGGATTTTCTGAAAAGCCACGCGACGGACCTGTTGACGAAGCTCTGATCAAACATCAAATAGAAATAGCGTCATGAATTTCTATAGACTGGTCCTCGGGTTATTTAAAGACTTCTTACTTTGGTTTGGGAGCACAATGGCCGCTGTTTGCCTGTGTGTGCCGGGGTTACCGCATGAAAAGACCAGAGGTGCACATTAACATCGCTTAAGGTTTTCTCAAGGGCCGAAATGAACTGACTGGAAAGTAACTTTATAACTCGCTGGAGGATGAAGCCTTTGTCGGGCTTAGAACTGAAAGACACAAGTGCCTAACAAAAGGTTAGCGCCATTGTTAAACACTAAAGGGAATGGGTATTGATGCGCCTTGAATTGCAAAACATCTGCCATTTACTCTGAACCACTTGAGCAAGATTTGAATGAGAATAACCAAGCGCCCTTTAGCGCACTGTATTTAGCCGTGCGTAAAACAACAGTTACCGGACATATGACCAACGAGGAAATGAAGCGTTTGATTTGAGATTAAAAGCATATCAAATACAAACCTAAAAAGACGTTTCAGTGACTTTAGTATCGGTTTGATGGATTTATGATTATGAAGTACAGATCTAGTCCTAGTAGTGAGATCCAGCTCAGCATTTGTATCTTAAATCCACAGATACTTTTGAACAATAGTACGTGAACTAAAAATGAACTCCACTGTATTGAGAGTGAGTAGAGAAGATATTCAATTCCTTCAAAATGAATTAATTTGGTCAGTTAATAATAATCGAACTGATATTCCCAAAGAGAGGAACCAACAACGTTTTAGTTGGTTTCAAATAAATTGCACCTTACTCTAAACATGATAACTAAATACGGGAAAACGGACAAGTGGAGGCTGTTCGACGTGAAGGGGAATAAGAGGCTAGATTTCAACATCAGCCCCGGGCCGCAGACCTGCAGTCTCAGTCTATTGATTTAAAAGAAGACATTTTTAGGGCAAATCCCATATGGCCACCAAACGCAAAATACCTTGGGTTACGTTGGGCGCAAAAAGAAGGACCAGTTGCTGGCCAGGTTTTTCCCAGGGCTTCCCCTTTATCTGACCACAGTGGAAAATTGAAAGGTACAAGTGAAAAGCCTTGGGGCGTTCCTCCGATTTTCCTCGCTCCATATTTTGTAAAACAGAAATGTGTCCCGTCAGCAGAAATGCCGCCTCCCTCGACTTGAATAAAATAACAAATTCTTTAAAAAATAAAATTAATAAAGATATGTTTGCTTTTACAAAATCCGAGCTGTTCTAAGTCCTGACATTTCAGAGCAGTTACTCCGTTTTAAATATTTATACTAATCTAAAATTCTTTATTACCCTGTAGCTGTTAAATAGGATTATTTGAATCACCCCACGCTAAGATTGTAGCAAGCCACGCAAATCTCTAACCTCTTACTAGTGGAAAGTTCTGCGTGACAACGTGTGTGGCGAATGTAACTCTGAAATTGGTATGAAATCGTCAATTTGTTGGTGTCAGCGTTCAGCTCTCCAAACGAGCCATATGCCATGCTAAGTGGCACTATTTACCAATTCGTTCCTAGTTTCACGGTCCATCCTCCTCTTCTCCCTGCCAGGAAACTGAATAGCCACAACAAAATGGCAATTTACCCTGTGGAATTGTCACATACCCCCCGCGGCAAGGCCCTTTCCGTTTCACTTTGTGGGGCACCCCAGCCTCACTGAGCGTCACGGCGTGAAACTTTGACTTTCAAATGGAGACAGAAAGTGGTCGACCGTCAGCCTCAGGTCAGCGTTGTTCAGGCATCACTCATTTTACGTCCTGGGCCTGCTGTCAGTGCAAAGTAAACCCGTCACAGCAACCAAACCATCTCACTAACTACAAGCAACTAAAGCAGAAGTGAAAAATACTTGATCTTCATTGCAACATCACACAATGACTCACCTTACTGGGTGACAAAGCACACTTAAAAATAGTGTTGTCATAGGGCAATCCCCATAGTGAAAAATAAAGAACTAATAAATACATATTGTAGAATGAGATCCCTGACACAAAGAATATCAGACAAAGGCACCAGGGAACTGACATCTTTTAGGTCACCCAGATGTACACAAAGTGACAGACTTACCTGAATGACTGTCTGTAGGCATTAAATGCCTCCAAATGAAACACTGCTGTCCTTTGAATATATTAGTATTCACATCTAATCAGTGTCTGGTAGGACTGTGTGTCACTGTGCAATGTGCAGTGCGAAGTAATGTAGCTTTAAGACTGAACATTTAGACTATATGTTACTGTTGGGCAGTGAGAGGGAAACTAGTTAAGTTCAGGTTGTCTAATTGGGTTATTGGTTTGATTTCCACTGGGACAACTGGACAACCCAGAGACGGGTTCTCACTGTTTTTTTATTGTAATGTAAACTGTTTATGAATTAAGGTGCTTTTACCGTATGATCAGCATATTGTGATTACAGATCTGGAAGTCGACATGAGGCTGGGAATCAATTTTAAATTACAGAGTAACAGAAGTAATCTATTCAACCAGTGGGATAAGAGTCAATGAACTCAGATAACTATAGTTGGCATCAAATCAGGAAAGAAAGTTAATCATCACCCCCATAAATGGAGACTATATTTGTCCATAAGGGAACAGAAAGAAGGAAATACAGACAAAAAGCTAGTGTTTATCTGAATAGTGTTCATTTACCACCCCAGGCTATTACTTTATTATGAATTAACTGTTGAATTTATATTTAAGAAAGTGGCGTAGTTTGGTTTAAAAAATATACACAACAGCTCTAACATCCAGCACTCTAACGTTTACCTCAGTTCTTCACTTAAGGTTGTTAGAGCTGATTTTTGTCTTAAAAGCTTATTTCTCATTCAGTTTCAAGTATTTTTAAATCTCATTTTAAAGGCAGTGGCCCCATGGGGAGGGTAACCAAGATTGTAGTTTAAGATGAAGGGATAAATAAAAATAAAAATGGTGGTATGTTTATAATCAGTCATATCATTCTTGTCTAAACTACATATTTTTATATCTCCTCCTGTTTATATCACTGTCCACTAGTTTATTATTCGTTGTTTGGATTGGATTGTACTGAATGCTCTATCCTTGTTACCCACTGCAGCTGTACGTTGTAAATTTCCCTGTTGTGGGACTAATAAAGGAATATCTTATTTTATCAGGCTCTCACTTAAGTGAATAGGAACAGGAAAATTAAGTATATTGTTGGACTGTAGTCCAGTCTGCATACAGCTTCACTGTGAAGTGGTGCCATCCTGTGGTGAGATTGGTGTTACAGCAACCTCAAAAAAACCTAGTCAACAAGGAAAAACACACATTCATTTCATTTTTCGTCTTGTTATTAAATGATTCTTACTGCATGAACATGAAAATATCTGAACTAGTGCAGGGAGTGGAGTCAACTTTATGTGGAATGTCAATCAATTTGTATGGAAACCATTACAGCCAGTATACATCTACTCTTTAATGAGCAATGAGTGCGCAAAATTCCACATTATTGACTATAAACTACTGGCTCAGCCATATACAGGCGGCTCAGAATATTTAGCCAAGGCTTCTGTTTAGGACTGACCAGAAGGACTTGCCAACAATCTCTGAAATTACACTACACTTGCCTCTTATCATACTTATTCTTGTCAACACCCTCACAAAAAGTCATAGATATCCATAAAAAGATTAGCTGATCCTTGAAAGAAAAAGTCAACAAGACAAATATTTAATACTATTTACTATACAAAGCCAAATTAATAAGCATTGCAGAAGGCCTGAAGCACATCAGTTTTTCTGTCTGTAGAGACACATTTACTGGAAGCTCTTACTGGCTAATTGTTTTGGTATAACTCTGAATGAGACCTTGGAAGTACTGCGGTGTGTTTTTGTGGGGTTGGAAAATGATGACGTAGCATTTTGGGAGGAAATACCACAACAGAAATGAGTAAAGACTGGACAATACTGCCAGAGCGCTCAGAGTTTGGATGAACATGCCACGATAAAGATTGTATACAGTGGAAAAGAGGACCCAGGTGAGGATCAGCAGGACGAGGCAGAAGGTTATTGCTTTGGCCTCATTGTAATTTTTTGGAAGGTCTTTTCCCATGTAGGAGAAAATAAAGCAAAGGGAGCACAACAATAAAAATAAAACCACAGAACCAGAGAGGGCTTTAAGATTAATTTCACAACTAAGTATGATTTTGTCTGGGTATGAAAGTGTATCATTGTATGGTTTGGGGGGAGCATAAGAACAGCTAATAATGAGCAGGAGCGCCTGAGTAACAAATGCCACAGTGATGACCAGCCATTGGCCGTGATATTTCATCCACCAGCCGTGGAGCTTTGGAAACTCGGCAGCCATTTTGAAAATGTAAACAATCTGAAAAGAGCGCACAACAAAACACGCTATACAAACAGTGTAGAACAAAAGAAATGGCAGGAACCTCAAAATACAAAAGGAAAGTGTTGGCTTGTCAAAGTGAAAGAACACACTGAGACTAGACAGACTGAGGCAGCCTAAAATTAGGAAGCACATGGGTCCCCCAGCAGATCTGACAACAGGTGTGTTGTAGTTGATGGCAAAGAGAACAGACACAGCTAGTGTGAGACCCACCAAGACCCAGGCCCCCACCATGATGAGTATAGCCCCACTGTCTGTGAATGAGACATATTCCACCACCCGCAGACTGCACGATGTACTTCCTTCTGCAGACCATTCTGTCTCCTTACAGGGGATGCAATTGTAGGGATCCTCTGTTCAACATAAAAGACAGACAGTTTGTCAGTAAAGTAGTCTTAGAAACACATTCCACAATTCTTTTTTATTTCACAGCCATCATTTACTCAATAAACTCTGGATTAATTTGACTGTTGATCCCTCTCAGTCATTGAAAAAGGTTAGCAGCCGGGAGTCATCTCCCATTAAGTAAAGAATGACAGCATCTCAGCTTTTACTCATTTTCTTTCTCATTTGTGATAATTTACCTGTGATGTTGACATAAGTTCCATTTGAACAGATTTCACAAGTGAAGCAGCATTTATGGATTCCATTTTTTCTTTTTGCATATCCTACAGGACATTCTGGGGAACATAGTGAAGTAGGCACCTGTACAAGACAATTTATTTATTTATTTGATGGAACCATCCTAACAGACTTATTATTATAATAAGATGTTCTATATTATATTGCACATTATTATAATTAGGAAAAAACAACTTACTTCTCCATTTGTGTTCCATTGCATTTTGGTGCTATTCATGAAAAAATTGACCCATGGATGAAAATGATAAAACCCGACTTCCTGTGCATCACCGCTTTGGTTCCAGAAAACGATAGAATAGGATCCATACTTTGGGTCACCATTCTCATCAAAATGAATACTTTGATTTAAAAGTGTGAAATTTGACTTCTTCAGCTCTGCTAGAACCTGGTGTGGGTACATAAAGTTCAGATTACTTGCATTTTTGCACAATGTACATATAAGGTGTTGATTACATAGTTTTTTACTGCAGTAAGACCTCCTCTCAGAAGTTTTAGAAAGTAATTTATCGAACTGTTTTTTCTTTAAGATTTTGACACCAAAGCAATTTTGAAAGGTAAGCAGGGTGGAGATTACATTTAAAAACTCTGACTGGTTTTCAGATGATGGATCATAAAATTGGACTGAGGGTAGAAATTAGAAAAAGGATTTGCAAACTGTGGTGATCGCTCTCAATTAATTAGCAAATTTAGATACTCAAATCATTTGTATACTTACCATGTGTGGGTACACTGTAATGTTTTCATTACATCTGCCAGCTCCACATTGCAAGGCATTGTGTAAGGCATGGGCGATGGCGTACACAGCAGAATAAACAGGAAAAGAGAAAGACGGGTCCGCAGTAAGGATATCATCTGCTGTCAGGCTACTGCAGTTGCAAACCTGATTGCAAAACATATTTTGTTCTGCATTTTCACAATGAGTCTGGCTTTTGGAAGAATAGATAAAATCATTGAAACCAGGTATTGTCACCACTGGCTGAGACACCCCAAGAACAGTTCCAATATTCTTGATTCCTTCCTTCTTGGGGAGCTTCTTGTTTAGGGACCATCCATCATCTGCTATCCACACCTTGTCTGTGATATTCAGTTGTATTGCTGACTCAATGAGAGCTTCAGCAGTCGTTTTTGGAGCAAAAACAATGATGATCCGTATCTTTTGCGCCTCTATTTGTTTGAATATTGAGGAGTAATTTGTGTCGACATTGAGACCTTTGGTGTACGCCAGGCAGATCTTAGTGTCTCTAATCCTCTTTATGAACAAATCCCGTCCATCATTTCCAAAATCATTATCACTGTTAAGGAAAGCAATCCAACGCCAGTTGAAGTGCTGCAGAATGTTAACAATCACTTCTATGGTGTCTTTATTGGGATGCACTGTTCGTAACACAGAGGGGAATTTCGCTTTCTCTGAGAAGACAGAACTAGTGGATCCATAACTGACCTGTCAATAGAGAAATAGAGAAATTAATCATTTTCACTGACAAATATTCTCAAATTTAATGCTAAAAGCCATTTCAGATGAAGCCTTTAAATTGCCAATAAAACATATTAATGTGACTTCTTTTAAATCACTCGTTATTTTGGGAAAAGAGTGTTAAAACTAATAATTAGCAAACTTACCATAGGAAGGAAATCCACCGTGAACAGAGGAGCTACAGTCAGGGCCTGAGTGCTTGTGAAAGGGCCGACCACTGCTATCACTTTGGACACATTATGTGTCTGTTGCCTCTGTGGTTCAACCCAAGGGTGGATCAAGCCATTGACTGATCCAAGTTGCAAAATTCCTGGGAAATTCTGTGTGTCTGAGCAGTGGTCAAATATCTCATAGCCGAGAGATACATGTGGCAGTAGATTGGTTGAGTTATTGATTTCCTCTATGGAAAATCTCATTAACTGAAATCTCCGATAATTTGGGAGAAGGAAGGGTTGACTGAAGGCAGCAAAAGGACAGCAGGATAGTGGAGTTTACTTATTGTGACATTTAGTGGAATTTGCAGAGAATTTGTTTCAGTGTGGAACAAAGATTAAGGTCAGACTCAACATTATACAGCAACTTTGATAATGTAGCAACCTACTGGATTGAGTTGGGGGGGTGTGAATTAGCTATAGCTATTGGTCTGTTTGTGGCAAAACTCTTAG
Source organism: Pempheris klunzingeri (assembly GCF_042242105.1). Classification (NCBI taxonomy): domain Eukaryota; kingdom Metazoa; phylum Chordata; class Actinopteri; order Acropomatiformes; family Pempheridae; genus Pempheris; species Pempheris klunzingeri. Next base: position 8,317,045 of record NC_092022.1, read on the forward strand.
ATATACAAACTATATCTATTACATGTGGTGTTCTACAATAGTTTCAGCTTCAAAAAATATTCACTCAGATTTATTGCAAGACTTACCTGGAGCAGTCGATGGCTTCTGGTCTGTGGTGATAAACAGGGGCACTGACATGATGAATGTCAAAAAGTCCACCTATCAAATAATCTCCTTCCAGCTTAAACTCTGTGGCTGGTACAGTGCATTGAGCCGAGGCATGTAAAAAACTTCCCAGGAAACACAGAGAAGCAAGAAAATGTTCCATTTTTGTAGTTATCATTTACCAATCTGATGTGCACTCTGATTTGGATTGGATTTACCTCTGCCTTTAGAAAGTTATGAGACACTGGTGAGGGTTGAGCCTCGATCATTTCCATGCATATGGGAATGAAATACATGGTTATGGTTGGAGGAAAATTCACAAATCAGTATGCAAAAACATCAAAACAAGCCGCAGCACAGAATCCCTGAACACAGAAGGTTTAACAATAGTAATGACCAAGCAAATTTTATGCCTTAACCATGAATAAATCTGGCAATCCTTTTAACCGACACAGAAGTTGTCTAAATTTTTTTATCTCTTTGGTTTTATTGACAAACGTATCTATGTATAAAAAGATCACACAGGACAGAGTCACAAGCAAATACACACAAATGAAATTAATTCAACCCAGTATCTTTGGTTTGCACTAAAAGGCCATCTCCTCTCACAAATGCTCTTTTCTTGGATGTCTTGATTAAGTTTTACTTTCTATATGCAGTGCTTTTTTGGTCTCTGTCTGTCTATCTGAACTTGAAGTTGCACACCTCTGACTGGATACTTTTCTAAAATAAATTTCAGCTCCATGTGGAAACCAAGGCTATAAACTCCGAAAGGTAGTTAATCGTCACCTAATTCTCTACCTAGGTATAAAACTGTAACACCAGAAGTAATAAACACATCTGTACTGACATCAGAGGAAACTAGCAACAATAGTCTAGTATGTCGACATTATCACAGTGAAGTGTTGCCATCATGTAGTGAGATCAGAGTTACACCAAAAGCAAATTCCATTTTATATTTGTGTTGAAATCATTAATTAATTACTTCTTGTGATTTGCCATTTAATGTCCTGAATAACACATAACCTAATAGTAAAACACAAGTGTCCATTTAAAGTATAGCGTTGAGTGCAAAGATATAGGTTGTCAGAACAGCACTTTCTCATGTGCAAGTGCGTTTCTCACCTGGAAGTGCTCATTAACTGATGTGTAGTTCAGCATTGCAGAAGTTCAGGTCTTGAAATAACTGAGTGCACAGATTTATTTCCCTCATTAGATAATTTATTTTTCATGTATACATTGCAGATGAGTAAATTCTTAACAAGCAAGGCCAGAAGGACTAGCATTAAGGAACAGCAACTCTCACTTGTTTTTTGTCATTTGCTTTGCAACTATAATTGGCTTGCTAATTTAACTAAAAAATTGAAACCAAATTATTTGAAAGAAAACCTTTAAACTAACTATAAGCAAGAAAGTTCCACATTTTGGGAAATATGCGCTTTCTTCCTGTGAGTGAGATGAGAAGATGGATACCAGAGAAAGTGCTATCATTCACTTCTCATTTGACTCTTTGCATGACAATAAATGTGTATTTCCCAAAATGTTGAATTATTCCTTTAGTGAGACCTGAGCAATTGAGCAGAAACATCAGAAGTGACTTATCCATCACAATTACAATTAGAGGGAAGCAACTTTCCTCATTACTGATTAAAAGTATCAGCCATATACACAAAGGCTCTTACTAAGAATCGTTACCAAAAGCCTCTGTTCAGAAATAGGACATGCTGTTTGTTTATCGATACATTCCACAAAAATAACAAACTACAATGTTATACAATATATGCACAAAACATTACTTTACAACTATTGGTAGAGAAACACAGAGAAAAAGATTTAAATCACAATGTACTCTAAAAAAAAAATAATTAGCAGAGGACCTGAGGTCCATCTGTTTTCCTTTCTGCAAAGACACATAGTTACTGAAGGCAACTACTGGCTAATTGTTTTGGTATAACTCTGAATGAGACCTTGGAAGTACTGCGGTGTATTTTTCTTGGGTTGAAAAATGATGATGTAACATTTTGGGATGAAATACCACAACAAAAAGGAGTAAAGACTGGATAGTAGGGCCAGAGCATTCAGAGTTTGGATGTACTTGCCATGGTAAAGCATGTGCTCAGTGGCAAAGATGATCCAGATGAGGATCAGCAGGAGAAGACAGTAGGTTATTGCTTTGGCCTCATTGTAATTTTTTGGAAGGTCTTTTCCCATGTAGGAGAAAATAAAGCAAAGGGAGCACAACAATATAAATAAAACTATAGAACCAGTAGTTGCTTTAATACTGATGTCACAGCCAAGTATGATTTTGTCTGGGTACCAAAATGTATCATTGTATGGTCTGGGAGGAGCATAAGAATAGCCAATAACAAGCAGGAGCGCCTGAGTAACAAATGCCACAGTGATGACCAGCCATTGGCCGTGATATTTCATCCACCAACTGTGGAGCTTTGGAATCTTTGCAGCCATTTTGAAAATGCAAACAATCTGAAAAGAGCGCACAACAAAACACGCTATACAAACAGTGTAGAACAAAAGAAATGGCAGGAACCTCAAAATACAAAAGGAAAGTGTTGGCTTGTCAAAGTAAAAGAACACACTGAGACTAGACAGACTGAGGCAGCCTAAAATTAGGAAGCACATGGGTCCCCCAGCAGATCTGACAACAGGTGTGTTGTAGTTGATGGCAAAGAGAACAGACACAGCTAGTGTGAGACCCACCAAGACCCAGGCCCCCACCATGATGAGTATAGCCCCACTGTCTGTGAATGAGACATATTCCACCACCCGCAGACTGCACGATGTGCTTCCTTCTGCAGACCATTCTGTCTCCTTACAGGGGATGCAATTGTAGGGATCCTCTGTTTTATACAAAAGAAGGACAAATCATCAATAAAGTTAAAAAAAAGATTATATAGCTAACGAAGAAGTGTTCCATTTTTCAAAACTGAAAACAAAAAGTAACAATCATAGTAATAACCAACCTGATTAATTTACACAAGACAAGAAGGTATAGCATAATGAAGGGAAACGTGACACAGAAGGCAATAGAAAATCCTTTTAATGGTAATCTTTTTCTGATTAAGACTTCATTGACATTCAAATTCATTGACAGATCAGAGTGGAAATTGAAGACTACATATATAGCTGTGTCCAAGCCATGTAAGTCATGAAGAACATGACAGAACTGTTTTAAACTCATCTTCTTCCTCATGGAAAATAATTTACCTGTGCTGTTGATATAAGTTCCGTTTCGACAGACAAGACAATTGAAGCAGCAATTGTGGATTCCATTTTGTATTTTGGCATATCCTAAAGGACACTCCTCAGAACACTGCGACGTGGGCACCTGTACAAGACAAATATTTAATAGCAAAATAAGTGAAGCAAAGAGAATACTGTGAAGGATGGAGGCAAATGAAAGGGACGTGACTGTCACAACAGTGTATACACCAACATCATTCGTAAAATGTGAACACCCTTTTACACTTTGAATAACATTTTTTAGACATCCTTTGAAATGACACCATATACGACCACCACCTGTTTCTTGATAATGTGTTTAGCCCTCATCACTATCACCAAACCAATGCATGAACACATCAAAACATCCCTGTGGTAAGAGGGGGAAAAACAAGACGATCGCCATGTACTGTTTTAAAGGCCCCATATTATGCAAATTCACATTTTCATGTTTTTTTCAACATAAACATTTGTCCCTGATGTGCCTACACTACTTAGCACTACCTACACTACTAAACTTCCACCACCAGATGCTTCTGTCTTTTTCTCCTGCTCCATCTTTCAGTAAATGTGTATGAAAACAGGCCGTTTAGATTTTGCTCCCTTTATGATGTCAAAAGGGGATCTGTTGATCATGTGACCTCCTCCAGTCCTTCAGCAGGCCGACTGTCCCCGTCCACTAAAAACCACCTCATTCCACCTTGCTGTCCGCCATAGTTTTGTCCTCACAAACACCAGCTCCTGGTAACACGAAGACGTAAAACAAGAGCGAAGCAGCAGATTGTTCTGTTCTTCTAAAACAGAGTGTTTAGACAGAGGCTGAAAACGACTGCAACAGCCATGTCTGGTATGAGAAAAATCTGTTTTTCAACATTGAATCATGGAAACCTATTCTCGTAGGACCTCCAAATACAAGTATGAACTTGACAAAGTACAGAATATGGGACCTTTTAAGCTTTGATAAACTGAATTACATCACACATAATCAGAAAAAAACAACTTACTTGTCCGTTGCTGTGCCACTGAATTTTGGTGTTGTTGATGAAGAAATGGAGGGAAGGGTGAAATTTATAAAAGCCAATCTTCTCTGCATCGCCACTGCTGTTCCAGAAAACTAAGGAATATGATCCATACTTGGGGTCACCATTCTCATCAAATTCAATACTCAGGTTTAAAAGTGTAAAGTGTGACGTCTTCAGCTCGGCTAGAACCTGATGTGGGTACATAAAGTTTAGACTACCATTACTTATTTTGATTTCACATTGATTAAAGAGGTTTTTAGGCATTTATCCTGTTTCTCTTTTAGAGGGTACTTTGTACATCTTGGTAGAGCTTTGAATTAATTTGAATTAATATCGGTTTTAATTGTACATTGATGATGCACAATTTTTAAATATGATATATATGCGATGACAAAACACAAATTAGACCAGTATTTTGAGTTATGATTGGCTTAGCTACAGTTTAAATCATCATAATTGCTCATAATCATAAATGTGAAACAGTCAGATGGCTAAATTAAGTGAATAATCTGATTATTTGTATACTTACCATATGTGGGTACACTGTAATATTTTCATTACATCTGCCAGCTCCACATTGCAAGGCATTGTGTAAGGCATGGGCGATGGCGTACACAGCAGAATAAACAGGAAAAGAGAAAGACGGGTCCGCAGTAAGGATATCATCTGCTGTCAGGCTACTGCAGTTGCAAACCTGATTGCAAAACATATTTTGTTCTGCATTTTCACAATGAGTCTGGTTTTTGGAGGAATAGATAAAATCATTGAAACCAGGTATTGTCACCACTGGCTGAGACACCCCAAGAACAGTTCCAATATTCTTGATTCCTTCCTTCTTGCGGAGGTTCTTGTTTAGGGACCATGTGTCACCTGCTATCCACACCTTGTCTGTGATATTCAGTTGTACTGCTGACTCAATGAGAGCTTCAGCAGTCATTTTTGGAGCAAAAACAATAATGATAGGTACCCTCTGTGCCTCTATTTGTTTGAACATTGAGGAGTAATTTGTATTGTCGTTGAGATCGTTGGTGTACGCCAGGCAGATCTTAGTATCCCTTATCCTCTTCACAAACAAGTCCCGTCCATCACTGCCATAGTCATTATCACTGTTAAGGAAAGCAACCCAACGCCAGTTGAAGTGCAGAATGATATTAACAATCACTCCTATGATGTCTTTATTTGAATGCACTGTTCGTAGGAAGGAGGGGAATTTTTTTTTCTCTGAGAAGGCAGAGGCAGCAGCTCCATAACTGACCTATTATAAGAGCAATACAGAAGTTCTCATTATGTTCAGTGACTGTAAATTCTCAAATGTCAAGTTAAATCCTGTTTCAAATTTGAAAAAGATTAAGAATGGCAATACCTTATATTAACTGGCAGTATTTATAAGTGGGAGAAAATGTTATAACACTATATTTGGCAAACTTACCATAGGAATGAGATCCATCATGAACAAGGGGGATACAGTTAGGGCGTTGGTGCTTGAAAAAGGGCCGACCACTGCTATCACTTTGGACAGATTCTTCTGTGGTTCACCCCAAGGTTGGATCAAGCCATTGACTGAGATTAGTTGAAAAATTCCTGGGAAATTCTGTACGTCTGAGCAGTGGTCAAATATCTCATAACCGAGAGATACATTTGGCAGAAGGTTTGTGGAGTTATTGATTTCCTCTACAGTGAATCTCATCAACTGAAACCTCCGATAATTTGGGATAAGGAAGAGTTGACTGTAAACAGAGGGAAGCACGATTATCTTTCAGTTAACATTATCAGTCTTCTTAATTCTACACACATATGGACACTACACACATTTGGAGGATAGATGTACTATAAAGCATTACCTATTGACCTGTGGACAGTCTGGCTTCGTAAGGGTTTGTCATTAGTTTCAACATGAGAAGGTATTTAGCCAGATTTATTATAATACTCACCTGGAGCAGTCAGTGGCTTCTGGTCTGTCTTGATAAACAGGGGCACTGACATGATGAATATCAATAAGTCCACCTATCAAATAATCTCCTTCCAGTTGAAAGTCTGAGGCTGGGACAGTGCACTCAGGAAAGGCCTGTAAAATAGATTCAAGCAGACACAGAAAAGCAAGGAAATGTTTCATTGTCGTAATTACCATTTACCAGTCTGATGCGACCTCTAATGGGTTAGATCTCTGCCTTTTAATAAGCAATGTGATGCTTGTAATGGCAAACCCCCAGTGTTAATTTCCATGTACTTGGGAATGCATGACTTCAGATGTCATAAATACGTACCTGCCAGTGGTTTGAGGAGAATACCCAAAGTAGTATGCAAAAAACTGTATACACTTTCTGTGATGACTACATGTACCATTTAGCAGTTTTATGAGCAAGCATATTTAATACCTCTATCATGAATTAATCTGGTAATTGTGATTAATCCATCTTTTACACAAGACTGACATGTGTCTCACTGTTTAGGTGCAAGGAGACCAGTGCACATGTTGACAGCTTGTAAAACACATTTAACCCAAAGCCAATATGGATGGTAGCGCGACACAGCCTAGTTGGCTTTCTTCTCTTCCTGCTTTGGTACACAAGAGGACACAGAATTATGCACAAATAAGTTATAGTCAAACAAGATTTTATACAAACTGTCAATAGTCAACACAAAAAGATGTTGCCTCAATGCTCATTGTGAAACAATTTGCAGTATTTTTACTTCATCCATCATTTCTCCAATGGTTAGAACTACTTAAAGTTTTAAGTCTGATTTATATTGTTTGAAAATTTGGAATAGGGATGATCTACTTATGACAGGAGTGAAGTAAAGATGAAGTGCAGATGAGGTCGTAAGATGACATTAGGACACAAACAAACACACACAAATTAATCAATTCAACCAGATATTTTTTTTATATGCTGAAATGCTACATCCTCTTACAAATAAGCTCTGCATGACTTCAGCTTTGGCCACAAAGGTCGTTTGAAAGGAGTTCATTTGCAATCGCTCTGTGGATGACTGATTGATGGCCATGAGGTGGACGTCTCTAACCAAAGTTTGAATTCAGACAACCTCCTGGGGGAAGTGCAGAACTCCTCACTCTGCTTGGTATGAGGGGCTGGGCCCTCATCTGCAGGGCAGATAGCTTATAGGGTGATATTGTGGTTAGTAAAAATGGAAGCCACATGGGATGTGTGTGTAGTACTTTACAGGTCGTTGTGCGAGGCAGTTATTGCTGTGAAATGTTTGCACTTTACTTCCAAGAGTTCACTTGCTAATCAAAAGTATATACTGTCTATTATATATTTTATTACATATCTTTGTTGAATACTCGATTCTGATTGGTCAATTATGGCATTCTGTGGTCTGTTATTTCAGTATTGCAGATTGTTGCTATGTAAAACCCACCGTTGCTATGGATGCAGTTGAAATAGTGGAAGCAATACAATCATTTTTAAATCAAGAAAATAGCTTGTTGTCAAAATGTTGATTTCTATAGTTTGATTCTGTGTAATCAGTGGGATAATGTACATAGAACGGTGATCATTATTATAAAATGAACCATGATGGGATGATGCAGGACCCTGACACAAAACGGAGGGGTCTTGAATCATCCTGACAATATTGGAAAGTTTTATTAACACTGATAGAAGCTCCCTGTACATTATCCCTTACTTATTACATGGCTTTGTTGAATACTGGATTCTGGTTGGTCAATTACGGCACTTTACGGTCTGTAATTTCTGTCTAGCACTTGTATACTACTAATAGTATTAGTAAGTAGAGAAATTAGTAAATTGAGGTGAATAGGGGTAGAGGTTTGATTCTTACATGGACAAACCATCTTAGAGGTATAAAGCAGGCTCTTTTTTGGCTTGAGATGAAAGAAAATATTAAAAAACAATGCAACAGTAAACACACAATGAGACATTAAAGTAATGAATAAATACTATATTTTCAAAAATGGAAACTTTGTGCACCCATAAAGATACAGAGACACACTGATACAAGCAATGACACTGACAATTTTGACAATGACAATTTTAGCATACAGTAGAAGCCTTTTTATTACTCCAGTGTTATGAGTTAAATTCCAAAGTTCATGCACACACAAACTCCACAGTATCTGAATCTGTACAACATCTGCAAAGAAATCTTGTCATTGTACACCCTGATTTTTTTTACACAGGTATATTTGAAGTGAGCCTGTAGTGAAGCCTGAGGAGAACATAATAGTGAAGTGCTGCCTCCATGTGTCCATTAGTGTTATTGCAACCTCAAAAAAGGAAAAACACACACATTTCTTTTTCACCTTCTTACTTTATCATTCTTCCTGTTAAATACGTAACTGCTGTAAATGTACATATATAAATAAATGAAGCAACAAAACTAGCTGTATGAGGATTATAAATGAATGTGTTTGTTGGGCTGTTGAATAATGTAAACCCCTATAATATTTTAAAGTGTATGTTAAAGACATAATGTACATTTGAAATTAAGTTTTAAACCATATGTCAGCAACATCCTCTTTGATGAAGTTTTCAAGTGCAAAGACACAATTACTGCCATCGTGGGATGTGTGTCAGAGGGGAACGACTGTGAATACAGGAAGGTCATCACGGACTTTGTCGACTAGTGTGGACAGAACAACCTCCTAGTCAACGCCAGCAAGACGAAAGAGATGGTGGTCGACTTCCACAGGAAACCCTCCATCACTGCACCAGTGAACATCCAGGGACTTGACATCGAGAGAGTGAGGACATACAAGTACCTGGGTGTTCACCTTAATAACAAACTGGACTGGACAGACAACACTGACTCTCTCTATAAGAGGGGTCAGAGTCGACTATACCTGCTGAGGAGGCTAGGATCCTTTGGAGTGAGCAGACCACTCCTGAGGACCTTCTTCGAGACTTTGGTGGCATCTGTGGTCTCGTGTACAGTGGTGTGTTGGGGAGGGAGGTGTTCTGAGCGGGACAAGAACAGGCTCAACAGACTGATAAAGAGAGCCAGCTCAGTCTGTGGCCATCCCCTGGACTCCATAGAGGTGGTGGGAGAGAGGAGGACCTTGACCAAACTGTCCTCCATCATGGACAACACCTCCCACCCTCTGCATCAGACTGTAGGGGCCTTAAGCAGCTCCTTCAGCGAAAGACTGATACACCCTAAATGCAAGAAGGAGCGCTTCCGCAGGTCCTTCATCCCGACTGCAGTCAGACTGTATAATGCTGCATTATAGTCTGCAGCACCAACCACAATCACCACCTATGCACTTTATTACTATTATTATTACATAAACTGTGCAATAATTTCACATCCCATTCCACCTCACCCTGTTGTTGTTTTTCTGTAATTATTGTGTATTTAATTGTTTCTTTGTGTATATAGGTTTTTCCTCTGTATATATTATATTATTGCTATTTAATTTTCTGTTTCTTTAACTGTGTGCTTTTGTCTGTCCCCTTGAGCTGCTGTAACAGCAAACTTTCCCCCACTGAGGGATTAATAAACGATATCTAATCTAATCTACGACGACTTAACTGTAATGACATCCCTATCAGCCTCAGTTGTACTTTGGGTTTAGTGCTACTTAGCAAGTGTTTGCATGCTAATGGGCTAAACTAAGATGATGATCATAGTAAATATTATATCTGCTTAGAATTGGCACATAATTATTGTGAGCATGTTAATATACTTACACTAACATTTAGCTTAAGGCACTACTGAGCCTAAAAGTACAGCCTCACAGAGCCGCTGGCACGGCTGTAGACTTGTCTGTTTTGTTCAGTTTACGAAGTCAGAGGCTCTGCGTTGGACTTAAAGATATAAGATACTGTATATGAAACAACTGTATGAAAACATCTTGTTTAAGTGTTAGTCACTTTATATTGTTATAGCAAATTTCAACATGTTTATTGACCTCAGTAAACATATATCATACCCTGATGAGCCAGATGGTTTGTTACACAGAAACATCTAGGAAGTCCTCAGTTTTTAAATGGACGTTCAAAAAATACTTGGCAGGCGATATAGCAAAGTTTTAACTCTCACGAAACACAAGCCACAAGCACACAAGCACATAACTTAGTGACTGGCAAGTTGGATATTTACATGATGGTGATTCTGCAAATCCAGCTGCCTTTTATGGTTACATATAGCATATAAGCAATCAAAAATATCTGTAACATGATTAGGTTACAACAAAACAAGACAACAAAGATTTAAACTTCTATGTACTTTTTAGACCATCTACTCCAAAAAGCCAAATTATCACCCTTTCATTGATAGTATCTAGAAGGCCTGGAAGCATCAGTTCTTCTGTTTCTTGTAGCACTTACTGAAGGCAACTCTTGGCCAATTGTTTTGGTATAATTCTGAATGAGACCTTGGAAGTACTGCTGTGTATTTTTGAATGACTGAAAAATAATGATGTAACATTTTGGGAGGAAATAAAACAACAAAAAGGAGTAAAGACTGGATAGTACTGCCAGAGCCTTTAGCGTTGAGATGTATTTGCCACGGTAAAGGATGTATATAGTGGCAAAGATGACCCAGGTGAGGAGCAGCAGGAGGAGGCAGAAGGTTATTGCTTTGGCCTCATTGTAATTTTTTGGAAGGTCTTTTCCCATGTAGGAGAAAATAAAGCAAAGGGAGCACAACAATAAAAATAAAACCACAGAACCAGAGAGGGCTTTAAGATTGATGTCACAACCGAGTATAGTTTTGTCCGGGTAAGAAAGAGTATCATTGTATGGTCTGGGGGGAGCATAAGAATAGCCAATAGCAAGCAGGAGCACCTGAGTAACAAATGCCACAGTGATGACCAGCCATTGGCCGTGATATTTCATCAACCAACTGTGGAGCTTTGGAAACTCGGCAGCTACTTTGAAAATGTAAACAATCTGAAAAGAGCGCACAACAAAACACGCTATACAAACAGTGTAGAACAAAAGAAATGGCAGCAACTGCAAGATACAGAAGGAAATTGTTGGCTTGTCAAAGTGAAAGAACACACTGAGACTAGACAGACTGAGGCAGCCTAAAATTAGGAAGCACATGGGTCCCCCAGCAGATCTGACAACAGGTGTGTTGTAGTTGATGGCAAAGAGAACAGACACAGCTAGTGTGAGACCCACCAAGACCCAGGCCCCCACCATGATGAGTATAGCCCCACTGTCTGTGAATGAGACATATTCCACCACCCGCAGACTGCACGATGTACTTCCTTCTTCAGACCATTCTGTCTCCTTACAGGGGATGCAATTGTTATCCTCTGTTCAACATAAAAGACAGACAGTTTGTCAATGACGTTAACAAAGGCTGGCTTTTAAATAATCCTGTCTCCTTAAAGAGAGTTCAAACAGCAGAGGAAACAGTATTAGACCTTCTCTCATAATCATAATATCTCATAGTCTGATACTGTCAAACCCTTTTAACTATGAAAACGCTTAACAAAAATTACAGCACTCATTTTCTTTCTCATGTATAATAAGTTACCTGTGATGTTGACATAAGTTCCATTTGGACAGATTTCACAATCAAAGCAGCATTTATGGATTCCATCTTGCCTTTTTGCTTGTCCTGTTGAACATTCTTGGGAACACAGTGAAGTAGGCACCTGTACAAGACAATTATTTAGCAGAAAATCAAACATAACTGCGGTAAATAGAATACCTAGACAGGTGAATAATCTCCTTTCCTTGATGTTTCTGATACTGTTTTTTACTGCTGTCAGAGCTATAAATGAACATGTCTTTGGCCACATGTGCACTCATCCACACACACATCCCTGCAGAAGTGAGAAAACCAAAACAAAATATTTTTTAATCAACATTTACTGTATAAAGTCTTGGTAGGAAAAAAAACAACTTACTCCTTGTTTTGTGTACCACTGAATTTTGCTGTCGTCAATAAGGAACTTCGATGATGGGCGAAAATGATAAGAGCCGACTTCCTGTGCATCGCCACTGTGATTCCAGAAAACTATAGAATAGGATCCATGCATGGGGTCACCATTCTCATCAAACTCAATGCTGCGGTTTAAAAGTGTAAAGTTTGACTTTTTCAGCTCTGCTAGAACCTGATGTGGACAAACAGAGTTCAGATTAATTGCATGTGTTCACATTGAACAAGAATTGTTGCACAAATATTTGAGGCACAGTAGTGTGATGAAGTGGCTTATCAGATTGTACACTCCATCTCTGAAATGTCTTTTTTGAGATTTCAATACCAAAGCAACGTTTCCATTAGAGTAGAGAGCATGCACATCCAGGTGTAGCATCAGCTAACTCTATTCTGAAGGCAGAAATCAGACAAAACATTTGCCCACTGTGCTGGTAGCTCACAGTAAATTAGATATGATAGAGCAATAATCCAACCTCACGCAGATCTAATGAGATTAAAACAAAGTATATAAAGTATGCTATTAGAGCCACCATTAGAGTGTGCAGATCTGAATGTTTGATAGTTTTAATTTTATTCTATGAATTTGAAGGCGTTGTTCACGTCTCTTGTATATAAGAAAACAGACCGGTGTTTTGTGTAATGATTGGTCACTTTCAAACAGGGCTTGTCTGTCTTATTAGAAACATAAAGGGCCAAGAATAGGATGGTAAGAATACATTAAAGGAATTCTCACATTGTTTCTGTACTCACCATATGTGGGTACACTGTAATGTTTTCATTACATCTGCCAGCTCCACATTGCAAGGCATTGTGTAAGGCATGGGCGATGGCGTACACAGCAGAATAAACAGGAAAAGAGAAAGACGGGTCCGCAGTAAGGATATCATCTGCTGTCAGGCTACTGCAGTTGCAAACCTGATTGCAAAACATATTTTGTTCTGCATTTTCACAATGAGTCTGGCTTTTGGAGGAATAGATAAAATCATTGAAACCAGGTATTGTCTCTCGTGACTCAGAAACCCCAAGTACGGTTCCAACATTTTTGATTCCTTCCTTCTTGGGGAGCTTCTTATTTAAGGACCATGCATCCCCTGCTATCCACACCTTGTCTGTGATATTCAGTCGTATTGCTGACTCAATGAGAGCTTCAGCCGTCCATTCAGCCGCAAAAACAATGATGATACGTATCTTCTGTGCCTGTATCGGTTTGAATATTGTGGAGTAATTTGTGTTGAAATTGAGGCCTTTGGTGTACGCCAGGCAGATCTTAGTATCCTTTATCATCTTCATGAACAAATCCCGTCCATCATTGCCATAATCATCATCAATGTTAAGGAAAGCAACCCAGCGCCATTTGAAGTGCTGCACAATGTGAACAATCACTTCTATGATGTCTTTATTGGGATGCACTGTTCGTAGGAAAGAGGGAAAACCCTGTTTTCTTGAAAAGACAGAGCTAGCAGCTCCATAGCTGACCTGTTAAAAGAGTAATAGTCATTTCCACTGACTGAATTCAAGTTAAAAGCTTGTTACAGAACTGTTTTTATTACTTCATTTATTTGGTAAAAAGTTGGTAAAATACAATAGTAGACAAATTTACCATAGGAATGAGATTCATCATGAACAGTGGAGCTGCAGTCCGTGTCTCTGTACTTGTGTAAGTTCCGACCACTGCTATCACTTTGGACAGATTCCCCTGTGTCCAGAGCTCTGTGTCAGTCCAAGGTCTGACTGAGCCATCGACTGATAGGAGCTTTAAAACTCCTGGGAAATTCTGTGTGTCCGAGCAGTGGTCAAATATCTCATAGCCAAGAGATACATTTGGCAGTAGGTTGCTTGAGTTATTGATTTCCTCTACAGTGAATCTCATCAACTGAAACCTCCGATAACTTGAAAGAATGAAGCTTTGACTGAAAATACAGGAGCATAAGAATACCTTTCATGGTTCAAGTATTCGTATTTGTGAGGTCTGTACAGACATAGATATCTAAATCATGAGTCCATGGAACAAGAACTGAGGTCAATAACACACACTTGATGTCTTTCAATACTGATATTACAGCAGGTAATTGGTTTTGGAGTGAATGTACTTCTAGCTGGAACTATTGACCTGAGCTTTGAGGCAAAACACTTGAATGTAATAATAATGTAATCTAAACATATTCACTCAGTTTTACTATAAAACTCACCTGGAGCATTCAATGAATCCTGGTCTGTCGCCATAAACGGGGCCAGTGGCATGATGAATATCAAAAAGTCCACCTAACAAATAATCTCCTCCCAGGTGAAACTCTGAGGCTAGAACAGTACATTGAGCCAAGGCATGTAAAAGAGTTCTCAGGAGATACAGAGAAGCAAGGAACCGTTCCATTGCTGTGGTTACCATTCACCAATCTGATGTGAACTCTTCAAGGTACGAGCCTCTGCCTTCAGTTGGTTATCAGACGCACACAGACCCATTAATGGACAGAGAAGAATAAGCAAATCAGTATGCAAAAACTATCTAACCTGCTGCAGCAGTGTCACACAAACAGGGTTTAATGAACATCATGAGCAAGCAAGATTAATGCTTGTATCATACATAAATGCTAGATATTACACTTTTAGCCAAATCACCAATTCAAGTCTCAGAGTACATTTTTGCGACATTAGTAACAGCAAAATGGAAAGCCAGAGATTAAGACATTAAGGTGTTTGCTAGCACTTCTAAAAGTGGCACATTTTTATGATTACTGTTAATTAACATACGGTTGTGCTTTTTCATTGTCTTTCTTTTCTTGTACTACTTATCACCAGTCTAGAGAAATTCATCAAAAGCAAAATTCATCCAGAATCTCAAGTGAATTGTGGATTGTATAGAAAGGGAGTTGACTTTAGGAAATAGTGTAGTGAGGACTTGGGCCCAGATCACATTTTTTTAATTGTTTGCCTTTTAACATAATATGAAGCCGAGACACCATGAACTGTTTGAAGGGACACAGCCTCTTTAATAGCATTTGAAGTGAAAAAATTACACTTAAGTTATTAAAATCAAGTTTTTGTTTAACTGTAGCACAAGAAAACAATAACATGCAATCCATGAGAAACATATTTAATTCATCAAATCTAGAACCCAATTATCCAGTTTTGCTTTCATCTATTTCAACTGAAATGGATTTAAACATTGGAAACAGTATGGTGGTTGGAAGAGAAAAAACAAAAATAAAAATAATCTCAAAAGAAAAATGTATATCTTAAAATATATATATATATATACAAATCCTCCAATCCTTTGAAACACAAACTTTTTTTTACAGGAAAATGTTTTGATCCCTTACTACAGTGCTGATCAAAGTTTAGTAATGACAGATAATCCCCAGCATTCTGATAAAAATGGAGAGAAAAAAAAAATCAACAGGTTTATAGAAAAGAAAGTGTGATGGCCACCCACTTCATCCATTTGTTATAATAAAAGCTCTCAATCTCTGTTTTCTTATGTTTCCTCTGCAAAAGAAAGAGAACAAAGGTTTGCTTGGAATGACTATATTTACCATAACGTTTTCCAAAGTAAACACAGATTATAATGGACTACAACAGCTAGTCTACACAAATCGAATGGACCCCTTGGTTTGAAACACAGATGGGTTAACGTTTCAAAGAGAAAAGGTCGTCGGGATAAATGTGGGATTGCTTGACTATTATCTCAGATTAGACCTTGTTATGGAGATTGGACCTCAGATTAGACCTTGTTATGGAGATTGGACCTCAGATTAGACCTTGTTATGGATTGGAGTTGAATACTGGTTGTGCACTTTGAAGACACAGTATATTTTGAACAACTGTCTACACAAAGGTGAAAAATTCTGAGATAAAGTGAATTCATTGACTTGCCATTGTAACCTAAATGCCCCTTTAAATATTGAAGAAATTTGGTGTTGGGGTGGTATGCGACACAGTATCCCATCTGTCAAACTGTACAACAAACTCGAGGAACTCAAAGAACGGATTTAAAGTTAGACTACGGGCTACAGGAGACTAATTGGGTTGGGGTTAGAGACACTCGCTTTGAATTATGCATTCAATGATGTGGTGGGGGCTGTAAGATTAAAATGAGGTCACTGATAATCATCCATATTGATGCTCGCTACAATCAGGTAATACACAGAGATTCAGTTTCCAATTCAAGACAAATGTCAATCAAAAAAATGTTGTGCTAATTATTTCAAGAGATTGTTAGGTGTTTTGTTTTGCCCGTCTTGAATGCATATTCAAGTGAAATGTGACAAATTTCTCCAAAGTATCTGCATCCAGTACAGAAGACAACTAGCTGAGACACTTGTGAGCCAGAGCAGCCGCACACTTTATCACAAAAGATGAACTGATTCAACTTGAAGACCGTTCCTTCAGATTTCATCTTACACATCTAATCATCTTATGTTGCTACTAACACTACCGACTTTCAATGTAGAACTTCTTACAAATAAGTAGGTACCAATATATTAATCAAAAGTTGGCAAATTTATTTAACTTGGGAGAAGGAGATTTACTGGAATCACCATCATTGAAAAAGACTTAACAAAAAAAAAAACCAAAAACAAAACAATCAAAAATCACAAACTTCACTGCAGTTTTTTTCAGTGTGGTTCCTTCTTGATGACTTCATACTTACCACATGGGGTTAAAAAGGCAAAAGACAGCACTGAGTCTCACCTACTACTGAACAAATGCAGACCAATCCTAAAATGAGGATTGTGGGCCTAAAAAAGAAAAAAAAAAAAAGAAAAAAAAAAAATCCTCCCCCTCAACAGACAAAGGCAATATTCCCGGACTAATTTGATCCGTGCTGCTCACATCCTCATCCAACACTGAACCCTGGATCAAAACTCGTATTTTTCATGTTATGTTTTCGTGTTACTGTTCTGCTTACAAAAAAAGGAAATCAATCTCTAACTCTGGTCGCTCCCCACTAGCTGTGACAGATACATTTCAAATGAGAAGGAGGTAAAGGGTATGCGGGAGTGTCTAACTAGCAAAAGTTTTCCCTGTGTCTTCCTTGCCTTTGTATGTCCTCTTCCCATGTGTGAAGGGTAGGTATCTGTACTTGACCATGTGCTACAGAAGGTGGGTAAAGAAAAAGAGGAGAATTAGCAGCATATTTCTCAGGTTTGCTCATTAACATTTTTAACAAGCACAATAATTGCTGGTTTTATCAGAGAAGGAATTGGCGCTTATCAAGAGGCAAATACGTATTCAAAATTAAACAAATGCACTGCAAATAAAGGGCAGCCATAACAGAAACATCTGTACTGTATTCTGTTTAAAAATGTGTGTTAATGTTAAGATTAGTTTTGGTAAAAAAGCTTTGTCAGAAGGTTGTTGTTGTTGTTGTTTCATCTTTACATTTTCGATCTGTTTCTGCCATTTTATAAACCACGTGTGCATGATGAATAGATTTGCTTCTTGTCTTTTGCATTTTCAAGAAGTCTAAACCAGTGCCAATGTATACCGTGTGTGTGTACGTGTCAGTCAATGTACACGGCTTACCTTGATCTGCCTCTTCATGGTGATGCAGAAGAGCATGATGAAGTACATTACAAGTATAGGCCAGAACACTGGCACATTGAAGGCATCAAAAAATGTGCAAATCATGGCGATGACGATGCCTTTTGTCGCCGAATGCCTGCCAAGAAAAGTATTATAAGTTCAGTTTCAACAGGGCAACCACATTTGTGACGCTGAGTCATTTACTTATTGTGTCATGTATGTCTAGATATTAAAGGATATTTTATTTGGAATAAGTGTGAAGGCAGTAAAATGATGAACAGATTTATGAGCCTACAACAAATCTATACTTGAAAATGCAGGAAAGCATAAGTGGAAAACTATTTTGACTAATTTGTCATTAGGACCAAAGGTTGTTGGCTAAACTTAGTACCTTAATGTATGCAGATGTATTTGATTTTGCTCAAGTTGAGTTAACACAATTAAGTGTTAAAACAACTGATAAATAAACTATTCAATCACTTGTTTTGCAGTTTTATAAACAACCTGAAACTTTTTTGACAGTGCAGCGGTGGTTCATAGGGAAAGGGGAACCAAAGATTATCTTTTCAAACATCAGGCAAATGCGAGTTGTATGTTGGCTGATGCAAAACTATTTTCCTTTCTTCCTGTTTAAGTACACAAGAAGACACAGAGTTTGCATAGACACACGACAGTCATGAAAAGGTTTAACACGAACTCTCCATGGTAGAACACAGACATGCTCACTTGTTCAGTTAGTAGCATTTTCATTGATACACCAATATTACAATTGTCTAAAACTGGTCTAAGATGTTAACTGTGACAGTGTACGTTTGTCAAGCCATGCTTACAAAAGTCTAATGAAAGGTTTTTATATATAACATGTCTTTAGGTGATGGTAATGCTATGGGGATTATTGATTAATGTCAGGGATGAAGTACAGATTGAGTTAAAATGAAGATGGCAGACGAATTCAATCAATAACTCTGGTTTGGTTTTAAATGAGCTCTAAATGTAAACGCAAACTTTGCACACACTGGTCATTCCAAAGAAAATAATCTGCAATCACTGCAACCATAAACTGGACTCACCAGAATTTGAATTCAGGCAACCTCCTGATGAAAGGGCGGAACTCCTCGTTCTGCTTGGTAGGAAGCGCTGGGCCCTCATCTGCAGGACAGAGAGGTTACAGGGTCACGTGGAGGTTATTAAAAAGGGGAATCTTCAATCATGCCAAAACAATGTCCCATAAAAAAAGTATTATTATACTTATGTTTTATTTTTTCCAGATTACTGTGGAATTGACTAGTCTGACACAATCTGTTATAACAATTTATGTGGGAAGGAAAGGCGACTGAGGCGGCAAATAAGGTGGGTAAAATGCTTCTCGATAGATTTTGGAACAAAGCAGTGCTGCATGACATCTGGATGTTATATGTCTGACTTTGTGGCTGTAGTGCTTTCATCTTTATGTGCTTGAATCCACTCATCTCTGTGTTAAGTTACACACTTCCAACCAAAGGCTTTAGAGAAAAAAAAAAAAAAAAAGAATGTCAACACCATCCTCCAACATGTAAATGTACACTGATATTTTTGTGTAGGAGAAAGTATTAGCGACACCTGATTTTACTTTGACCTTTGATCAGAGTCAGAACTCTAAATTAACTACAGCAAACAAAACAAAACATGAGCATCTTACAAAAAACTGATCTAATTGTATTGAGCCAACTTGCCTTCGTCAAGCAGTGAAGGGTCCACTTTTGGCGATAGAAAAGCAATGAACAGGTTGAGATGGTAGATTCCCAAAGCATATGTTACTATATACCAACCCTGAAAAGCAGAATAAGGAACATCACCACATTAAAAGCCTATAAGTGCACTTTGTTGGTATAAATAATGCATGAGCAAGAGCATTTTCATGCAAAACAGAGGGCAAGTAGACAAAACTTCTGCACAAATATCACACTTTAGACAGGTGAGTCACAACAAAAAAGCAGCTCAGAGCGACCCCTAAGCCAATGTTTCAGCTCTGGTGAAAAATCAGCAAAAATCAAAACAAGTGATACTTAAATATAATACATTCCAGTACAACAGCCCAGACTACACGTAAATAGTTTGTACAGGTGCACGAATACCTCTCACTCTGACAATCTCAGAAAACTGGGCAAGTTAATCATTTTATAATGGAATTGTTATTTATGACTCACATGGCTTACACTTCCCTGACCAAAGAACAATATATTAAATTGGAAAAAACAGAAATAAAATTATATTACCTGTAGTATGTACACTCTGATCATGTACACAGCAGTGAGTAGTAGAGTGGCTGCCCATCGCACTGCATAGAATGGCGTTGACTTGTCTAGCCATGACTGATAGATCTATTACAAAAAATACAAAAAGGAAACAAAACGTAACCATCCGAGGAAGAGAACATCACTCATGTTCAAGTTAGACACAACCTTAGATAAAACAGTGCAGAGCCTCTGAAAAAACCTTGTCACCTTCCCTTGTGGAGATACAGTGAAGTTGGACATTAACGGAACATCCCCTCATGGCCTAATTGCTACTTAATGTGAAGGAACATATTTCAACTGAAACATCCCCTAACCCTTTAACCCATGTTCTTCTCTGCCTGACAGACCAATACAATTGGATAAAATCAATGGCCACTTACCCCCTTCCAGTCAGGATACACTGATAACACTTTTTAGCACTGTTACCACTGAGTACAAAGCTTCAGGAAGTCTACTACTGAATATTTTAACTACAAAAGGAGAAAAAGAACATGAAACTGAAAGCAGGAAAAGCACTATACTGGAACACTGCAGTGTGTATTTCCATTTCATGCAAAGGGCACTCGAAACCTAATACCACTGGAATTAATCTGATTCTTTGATTTACTAAAATTACTGAAAAACTTCCTCCGTGTGTTGTAAATGACTTCCACTAAAGGTGTGAGCCTATGTTTTGGCTCTGTGATAACAGATACAGCAGCACTGGTTTTGTAACATTCCAGTAGACCAGAACAGAAGCAGAAAATACCAGTAGCGTGACTTTAGCCACCACCAGTTTAACTGATGCACATGTAACATTTTAGCAGCAAATCTGAATATTCAAACTTTTACCTTGGTAAATACACGTTTTGCTTAATTATCATGTGATATGCACACACAGTATCAAATCATTTAATTTATTTAAACCATTAACAATATGGCGTATGTGTGATCGACACGTTACCTGTCCAATCCGTGTGAAAAATGCAGAGACTACAGATGTTTTCCCATGGATTGACTCCCCAACACTGTCCCCTTCTGACATTCTGTCATTGATCATAAAAAGGACATTTAAATTAGTGTTGCATGAATATAGGCTACGTGGCTAGTCTGAATGAAACATACTCTAAGTGCACTAATCAGTACCATTATCTAGCATGCACAAGCCTCGCATTTCTCACTCTTGGATATATTGGCTGGATTTTCAATCAAGTTTGTGTGACAGCGAAATGGGACAGTTTTGAGCCTAAATAGTTTTTGTGAAAAGACAAGACACACATTCACTTAATTTATTTTTCTGTCTTGACCTAGGGATAAAACTTGAACAATACTCTCCTGAATGGAAACATGTACACCGAGAAATAAGAAAAACAAATGGCATAATCATCATGGAGTTTTATTCTGATATTCTTTAAAACATACTATACTTCATGGCTTTAGGTGCTGAAATAACCTACACCTCTGCAAGGCCTTTTCAAGTGTTCCCAAGGGTTCCTGTAAATAAGGATGTGATAATGTGGGCCATTTATACCATAGAATTAACAACATATGTGCTAATAATAGGAAGCAGTTAAACAATAAGATTTAGCAACAGAAGATGAGATGGATAGTTCTGGCTGTAAGCACCAGTGAAGTAGATGAGTTCTTTTAAATTAACTCTGTGCCTGCTTTTCACTGAAGGTAAAAACTGTAAAGAGCAGAATCTGGTAGCAGTCTCTGCTTTATGTACTCTTTTCAGCAGTGATGAGATTATCAAGTGGGCAGCTGATTGTCAGGTACGCATGACCACTTCAATCAGAAGGATATCCACATAGTATACAAACATGGGAGAAATGGCCTGCAGAGCAAAATCTAGTCGTCATTCCGATTAAACGAATAGTAATTTACGCCAACTGCATGTATTTGGGATACTTTTACTTCTCAGAGGTCCGTGTAATGAATGGATCATGAATTTTCTAGGTAACGTTAGCTACTCGCCTACCTTTGGTATTGTAATTTGGGGTCATGTTTCAGATATTTGATTACCAATCTGCACTGTGTTGCCTTGGCGATTGCAGGGAATTTAAATGATTAATTTTGACAGGTAACATTAGCCAAAAAGGGCAGAACCGTACAGAACTGTTCGTGGTCGTGGCTAACGTTAGCAGCATAACTAGCTAACAGGCTTAGGCAGTCACGAAGGCAGCTAAAAAGTCAAATTTATCAAACGCTGGCGATTAAGGAAAACCACAAGATGGCTACGATCGAAACAAATAAAGCAATGAGTGTCATTAATGTTTCGTTAGTGACATTATTTTGAAGTTACTCGCGTTAGCTTATAAATTAGCCCCTGAGGTAGCTAACTAGCCGTCTGAAAGGTACATTGCCCTTTGGCCTAAATTATCGCCTGTATGGGTTATGTAGTTTTAGTGAAGCTTCAGTTATACCCCATCAGCGCTTAAATTAATTTATAAAACTACACTTCCCACAACTCCAGCGAAGCGTGCATTTAAGCATGGCAAAGGAAATTGTAGTTCGTAACTCGCTCACTTTCAATTGTACTCGATGTGCACCAGGGAGCTGGCGAACTACAAATGCCAGCAAGGAATTTGATAATCTGACAACTCACTTCCGGAGAAAACGGTACTACATTGCCAACGGCCCCACAGCTAGCCAGCTAGCCCGGTTAGAATTTATACTATTATCTAGTAACCGCACCCGCACTCACTGGATCATGCAATCGTTTTGAAATACGTTTCTTAGTTTCAATACCTGTCTGCGTCTCCTGGTTGTGTTTGCAATTACAGTGAAAATAATCAATGACAGTTCTTTCTTACCTGATACGGCCGCTGTGTCACTACCCGGCTCTACCTAGCTAGCTAAACTAGCCACTTCTCGTGCGAACTGGTGTGAACACGTCAGTACTTCCGCAAGGAGTCGAGCGTATGGCAGGTGGGATAGTAGAGCCCCGAAAACACCGAACCACTGGGCCTGGAG
The DNA here is from genome assembly GCF_042242105.1 of Pempheris klunzingeri. Taxonomy (NCBI): domain Eukaryota; kingdom Metazoa; phylum Chordata; class Actinopteri; order Acropomatiformes; family Pempheridae; genus Pempheris; species Pempheris klunzingeri. The sequence continues at coordinate 8,340,044 of NC_092022.1, forward strand.
ACGAGTGATCACCGTTGGGCTGCGAGCGAACACAAGTGCGTACACTCGCGAGTAACAAATAAGCATCTTACTGTCGATGCATCTTATAAAATGCTGTTAAGATTTAGGCTATACCCTTGACTATTAAAGTATTCATTCAAATGCAATTAAGTAAAACAGAGACATTAAATGGAGGCAAATATTTTAATATCCATGATTTTAAGAAAAAAACACTGAACTTAACAACCTCAAAAACTATTATACATTGATTAACAGCAATAGTTATATAGGTACACATAATAATCTTTACAAAACAAAACAAAAATTACCAGGAATATCAAAACAAGCACTATTTCTATTTACATTGTAAAGAATAATACTGATCATAAGCACAGATAATCCTAAATTATTTTACTTTCAATGCATTAAAGTGCCCTTTCTTTGACCAGTTGGTGGCTAGTGGGTGAAAGCACGTGTCTTTGTTAGTGAGAAGGCCTGTATGGAGGAAATGCTGCAAGTCGGGCACAAATTATCATGGTACAAATTCATGTAGTAACTACAGACAAATTTGACACCATTACTAGAATTGCACCATGATTAATCACGCTGGATGGCAATCTATAAGTAAAACTGGAATGTTGCTATTAAATATCCATAAACAAGTGCCATGAACATTCATACTAGGTACACAACTAGCTATAATCAGTCCATATGAGGACCTTGCCCTGCAAGGTTTTTCAAAATACACAGAGAAGGACAAAAATGCTAGTCTTATCTAGTGTCGTGGTAAACAGGGACGCTATTCTTAATTTATTATTCACAATTCAGATTAAATCCCTGCTATTGAGATATAATACTGATTTTGATACTCTGTCTCTCAAATGTTTTGCAGTGTTTTTCTATACAAGAATTAAGATGTATTTCCTACAACTTAATAAAAAAGTAATTGATGCAAATTAGATTTTCTCATATTATGTGTTGACAGTGATTTCCAGGAGGAGTTTTCATGAATACACTATTAATACCAAAGCCCATTAAATGATTTTTTTTTAACAATGAAATGACAAGGGAATGCTGAACTAGAGGTCATCACATTATCATAGTCATTAAAAATATGCATGACTATGTGCTCCCATAGCTTGATTCACCATTCAATTCTATACATTTGGTTCAAACAGGAGATACACCATTTTGAATCTAAATACACCTTTTCAACCACATCTATGCCAAAACATTTACAAGATACAATATATACATTTGTTCAAGTGAAGGAAAAGTGAAAGAACAATAAATAAGTCAGTTGAGAACTAATTTTGTGCATTCAAGCACAAAATTAAACTAACAAGTTGTGAACGGCTACTGTGACGTTTGTGCGATTGTGCAATTGGTACATTTTATGTTCACCATAATCTAATTAGATGTTGTAAAACAAAAAATGCGTCATCTATTATTGCACAGTGCAACCAAACAACATCCTGGTTTGCAAAAAAAAAATTATATCTCCCTCTTTTGTCATGCACGTATGAGCATCCGAAAAAGAATAGTCCAGACCATGTGTGTTTAGCATTGCCTTGACAATGCCTTTGTCACAATGGTATTTGCTATTAGACTTTAGATGTCCTTTTTGTGTCATCTTATGTTCAACCTTCTGGGTGGAACAACTGTTTGAGCACAAAATGAAGGCTGCACGGAAAGGTGCATTAACACACTGAAAACGTCCCAAATTCAAAATGGAACTTGATTCTTTGCAAAATCATTGACTGAAGTATGATAGCAACACATAAAAGCACATTTAAAGACCCTATTGACACGCTTTTACTCTGTGAATAGGCCTATGCTGACAATAGTATTGGCAAAAGAGTCTTTCCAGGCTCAGTGAACGTCACTTTCCATGAACTCCTCCTTGATGGAGTGCTTGTTACGTGACAGCTTGCAGTCGGGCATGTCGAAACCAAAGTCGGCCCACTCATCAGTCGCTGCTGCCAACCCAGATGCCCCAACGACACCTGGTCTGTTGGGGATGGTGATGGTGTGGCGGACACGAAAGTGGACAGCCTCCATGACGCGTTGACGTTGCAGTTCCCCGCTGGCAGCCCCAATGGCCGCCATGGCAGAGGCAGCCATGTTGCTGCTGGAGCGAAGAAGCTGCTGGCCGTGATAGTCGTGGTGATGACTGGATGCAGGCAGCTGGAGGGGAGCACCTTGTTTCATGTCCTGCAGACCTCGCCAGATGGTGTGGCGGGGCTGCTCCGGTATCTTCAGTGCAACTAAATCCTGGTAAAGACACAAAGTTAGACATTGGAGGAGTGGAGGGATGAGGGAAAAATGAGAAAAGAATAACTTAAGGTATGTGTTTGCTTATAGATATAAAACATATGGGCCCTGTGCATGAAAACATTGTTGTACATCAACATTTTTCTTGGAACTTTTTACTTCCTTGTTTGTTCTTTCCTTAATTTTTTCCTTTGTTTTCTATGAAGCTCTATACACATAAAATGTGTTGTTATAATTACTAATTTCACTGTGAGATTATGAGTGCAGAAACACAGCATTTACCTCCATGGAGAGAGTCTGGAGATGGTAGATAGACTGGAGGCCTTGGGAGGTGAAGTACTCAATGAAGTTCTGACAGCCCAGACTGGTTAGAAAACTGTATGGGGAGAAAAGCAGGGCTGCTTAGACGGCCATTAAACCACAGCTACAATGCTAAAAGTAGGACTATGATTTAAAAAATCTACTTCATTAACAGGAAAAGGAATTAAAAGCAAACGTGCAGCTGTGCTTGAGTAAAGAATATCCTATTTTCATAATTAAGGTCAGTATTTAGTTTTAAACAACAGGGAATTGAAAAGCACTTCAGCCTGTTATGTTGCATCATTATCTCATGATCTAAACAAGCTGTTATAAGTTTATTTCAAACTGAACAAAAGAATTAGGGCACAGATCTGTAGACCATCCTGACAGATGCAGTGGAAGTCAAATCATCAACATGCATTTATATTAATGATTCATAAGTCCATTCTTGCTTTAATGAAGAACCTTTATTATAAATACAGGAAATGTTAAAGTTTTGGCAACATACAGTATAATCAGAAAAAAAGCTAACTGTGCAATTTAACTGTACAATAAACATAACAATCTAGGAAGCAAAAAGTAGGACAAAGTCTGCTGCATCAAAATAGTAAAAATTTCAAAAGCAAAGTCGAAGTATTAAAACGACACATTATCTTAGAAAAATATGAAAAAAACTTTTAACTTAAACAAAACTTAAACAATGGAAAATTCTTTTAAAGAAAATTTGCTGTAGTGCATTGCAAAGAATGGCCACAGTGACAGTGTGAATGATTTTAGATGTAATTGTGTGACACACAGTTTGAGCTTTTGGGTCACATAACAAACCCTCTGGCTGCCATAGTGGAGGTCTACAACTCTTGAGCAGCTTGGCTGTATGACCAGAGTGAATAGACACATGGTTATTGTGCTGTTTTGAAGAGGGAGCTGATAAACACACCTGATTTAGGCACGTATATGCTACCAGTACACATTACTTTTACTTAATACATTACTGAATTGACCTACTCCCATACCACAGCTTTTCCAGATAAATTCTTTTTCCAGTTTAGTTGTATTACGTATAGACATGATTTCATCCAGTGGACCTTTACTAAGGCACCAGCCATAGTTGTGAGCAGATTTGTAATGTAATTGCAAGCCTTTACAAAGCAGCCATAATCAAATCAAACTGACTGTATAACACAGTTCAATCTAGACACATTTTGCTGCAAAATGAAATTTGTACAAACAAGGCCAAACAAACTAGCTAACCATTTCTTTGTAACCCAACAAGTGCATCTGATTGTCTGCTGGCCTTTTACAGGGGGATAAAGAAGGAGTGTCATTGGAGGGTGAGGTACCTGACAAGGCTGGGGTCAGGGTTATACGAAGGGGGCGGGCTGCAGTGGGAAGCGGACACTATAGTCTGACTGCTGTGTCCACCATTCATATCACCATTGGCCTGCATGTGGTGGCTGTTGAGCATATTTGAACCTGTGAGAAAGGCAGGGGTGATCAATACAATTATGAGCAGCAAAACAGCAACAAAGAACTGTAGTATGATGGCTTAGAAACGCTCACTTGGAGCTGATATTTTCCGATCAGAAAACTTAATAACAAATTGGTTGTGTGTTTCATGAGCAGATCTGATGTGGTTTGAATCACACACGTAGATACTTACCCATATGAGCTATGGAGGTGGGGGCAGTTGGGTGTTGCTGGGGCTGCTGCCCCACCAGCTGGTTGACTGAAGGCGTTTTGCTGAGACCTCCGTGGGCATGAAGCTTGTTCATGTTGGACAATGGAGAATAACAGGATGGGGGCGCTATGTGGCTCCTAGAGAATGGAGGAGAACGTTGTTGAGGTTAGAGGAATGTCTGCGTTTGTGTATTAGTGAGAGCAAAAGACAATTGAGTTTTTTGTGAGGGATTATTCTGGTTTATAACTTTAGTTTCTCCCCTTTCATTTTCTCAAAATGAGTCATAAAGAAATATGTGTGTGTTTTTATGCACCTTTTTGTGTGAGCATGTGTTCGGTTGATCAAATCTTTTCACTCACGCATTTATGCTTAGTATGTATCTGTGTGTGCCAGCAGGTATCTTGTGCATTTGTTAGTGTTGGAGTGACTCACGGCCTCTGCAGAAGTTGCTGTTGTGTTTGTTGTCTGTAGGAGTCCACCAGCTGCTGTGGCACCAGCTCCACCAGCTCCAGACTGTCTTTAATCTTCATCAGCAGCTCAAAGTTCTCCCGACCACGAACCTGGACACAAACACAACACACACAATAACATAAGTCATTCAGGGAACAATGGCTGGCGAGTCCGTCCTGTAGACACATGCGTTTGCTTTCAGTGATTGAAATAACAGCAGAAATACTTCCACCTACTGCAACATCAATGAATTTGACCATTTAAAGTGCTAAAATTTCATGCATCAAGACTCTTACTGGAATATAGTAAATCTCTTCTTCTCCATGCCGCCTCTTCCTCATGTTAATATTTTGACTGGGAACATTTGGTGGACTCTGTTTGAAGTCTGCAGACGACAGAGAGAGAATCACAGTAAAACAGGTTTCACGCTCTCATTATTTTTGAGATATATCTTGGACTTTTCACAGGATGTTTAACTATTTCAATCTGTAGCTAACATAAACATGCCATTCAGTTTAATTGAACTCACTGCGCTTGTTGGCACTGCCATTTTTGACCACATTGTCATTCAGAGCCTGTTGTTCCCTGTAGTGGTCCTCATCTGCTTTACGGTCTCGGCCAGGACACGCACATATCCGACCTTCAAATGACCTTCTGCCCAACACTTGACCGCTGCAGGGAAGATAGAAAATTAGAAAATATACTCATCAAATGAAGTTTGTTAAGAAAACCTGGTGAAATGTTGTTTCTCAAACACTCCAGATTAAGTCCAAGTGTGCCTTTAGTTTTACTTAAGCTTAGTGGCTATGGCTGCAATCATTTTATGCTAAAATGTATGTTATCGTCGTCGATGGTAGTGAATAGTAAACATACATATATAGAGGTGGGATATAGTATAATCTGATGTGTATAATGTATGTGCAGCACTTCTGTGTTTGTTCTGCGTCATTTACCAGTATGAATTATAAATGCATAAAATCTGAGTCCTCAGGACCAGAAAGAATTTAAATAAGCAAGTGAGAAAGAGCTGAGAATTGCTTTAAAATGTAAAAGCACAACCTTGTTTGAGCTGTCTGCAGGTATGAATTGTGAATCGTTGACTTACTCCCTGGTTTCCAAAGTGATGATGATGAGGATGGGTCTCCTGTTCATGCCGCCCACACAGCTGCTGTTGCACATGAAGTTGTACAGGATGGTGGTAAACTCAGTGCCCACCTGAAACACAGAGCAATAAATGTCATCTCTGATAAATGGAAGCTGAAGCACTGAACTATTGTTGGCTTGATTGTTTGTTTAATTTCTCATTCATATCGAGGAATGTTAGGATTTTTCTGGCTCAATTTCTTGCTATCTACACACCTCACAAGTTACAGTGGATGTGTGCGACCCCAACACTAGAGGGCGGTGTTGCAGTGCACTTTGCTGTGAGGCCAGACGGCGTGCTTTTCATTAATCTCCTGAGGTGCAATCACAAACGTGATGATTTCTCACTGTTGAGCTTGTTTGGACATGCCCAGCATCTTTATTTATAGATGTGCTTCCTATGAAGGGGCTCAGTGAACTCGACTTTTTCTTTGGTACAAATGTGGCGGATCCATTATTATCGATATCTTTCCAACATTGAGATATGCAAACATTTCCACAATCCACATCTCAAGTCTTTCTCTGTCTGCAGCGTAAATATCCCAAATCATTTTATATACACAGTGTAGACCATAACTCTGATGCTGAGTCAGTCACTACGGTACCTAATAAAATGCATTGTGCATCTCTATGATAAACAGTAGTGAATGAGCCGCCAACCTGTGGAGCCTCATAGGGCACGAAGACACTCTGCCGGCCTGTGACAGGATCGTCCACGTACTGAGAGAGGTTGTTCCCTTCCACTCGGATCAGATGACTGGCGGGGGCCGCTTGACCTGTGGCGAGAATGATGGAAGAAAGGTGAGGACACAGTTGATCAAAGTCAAACACATTCCAGACACCAGACAGTCTTGTTTATTAAAACTGCAAAATCTTTGTGCTTCACACCAAAATTATGATAAATGAATTATATATCTCATTCTCTCCTGAGTGATTTCACTGTCATTGACTCCATAACCCAGAATTATTAGTGTATTTTGGGTTAGGCTTGTTGATTATACCATCATTGAAGTCTCGCCCCAGCTCGTGGTTGGGGCAGCGTTTGACCACTTCCGTGACGTGCTCCGCCTTCTTGTAGACAGGCATGGCTCTGATGATGCTGCCATGTGGAGGAGAGGAGGACAGCTTGATTTGGATTGGACATGTCTTGGCAATCTGACAGTAAAGCTTCTTCAGCAAGGGAGAGTACTGGATGGGAGAGGAACACACACAGGGCCAGAGAGGCTTGAGTGAGTGAGCTCGGTTGATAAATGGCTATTTTGTATTATGCATATGTTAGAAAAAGCAACAGTGAAAGATATTCTGAGAACATCACAATCATTTACATGCCCAACAAATTGCTGATCACAGTTATTGTGTTAAAATAAACATCCCAGCTGCATGGAAATGGTCTTTCCTTTTGAATTTTAATTTACAAATTTAACTTAAGGTATTTTGCAGATACAGAGTAAGAATCAGATCCATTAGTTATCAGGTAAATATCAATGAACACATTCTCATTTATATTGATCAATGTAATGCAAATTAAATAGACACTAAAGACACAAACTGCGAGCTATATCTTCTCAGTCTCATGGTTAAACCTAAGGAGGGGGAAAGCTGTGGCTGTGCTACAACCAACGATGTTTCACAGGGAAGAATTGTAAAAAAGAGGGTTATTGTGAGGTGTGACCACAGAACACTAATAATCACATTCACTCAAGACTGCAGAACAACTTTTGTCATTTGAGGAAAGGGAGGGCATGAAAGGAAAGGGAAGATACTGTAAAATAGTCTGCAGTAAAATTATGTCTTATGTGCAGTAAAGGTGATTAACGTGTTATTAGAATGAATAGATTATTAGGTTTGTGGGTAGTAATGTGGAGAAGTGGAGGTTTAAAAGACCATTTAAAAAAAAAATGGTCTCAGTCGTCTGTATAACTGCACAAGTGAACAAAAAAAAACTTGACAAAACATGAAGACTGGCCGATAATTGAATGTAGGATATTTACTACTGCTCATCAGCAAGTTACAGAAAAGTTAAGTTAAATCTGAATATGCTGAGCCGTGCTAAAGACAAAGTCTTGATTCCTCAACCCACAAGCTCTTATACTACATGTATGTACATGCATGTATGCGCGTAAACACCAGTGCAGATGCGTTCATGGACACCGGGACAAGGGATGGCATAGCCGTAACATGTCAGAACAAAATCTAAAAAATCTTCCCTGTTAAAATCAAACAGGGACCTTCCAGAAAAAAACCTGAGAAGACAGTTGTCCTGTGTGGACTTGCTACAATGAGCTGACTACAAATGCAACAGCGCACCCCATGGCAGAGATACAGCACATTCAGCTCATAGTCTGTAATGCTGCATATCAAAACATGAATAGCATTTCTCTACTTAATAAATGAGAAAAATCTGAGATAAATGAAAAACATCCAGAATCCCATTTAATGCACGATTTTTAAAGTTTTTATCTGAAAATTTCCATCAAATCATACGTCATTTGGTGAAAGGCTTGACTTTCATACATTTGGTTTTAGCGTTTGAGTTAGAGCCTGAACCATGGTATTAGCCTTATGTCACCCATCGGTCATCCGTTTTCTTTGTTATGAATGATTTTCAGAAAATAAACAACTTAAGCAAACATGTTATCTTGGAAGCATGTACATCCAATTTCCACAACCTTTACCTCTCCTAAAGGGACACGCCATCAAAAGCTCAGTTTACTGGTCATAACAAGCAGAACTCACCCGTGAAAACGGGTCCTCTGTGGCATATTGGGACCTCTGCTGTGTCATATTCAACAATTCTTTTTTAAATCTGTCTCCTTTTTAATCCCAGAAGAAATAGAATGCTTTCCCCTGTTATTCCTCCTTTTATCATTGTCCTTTCTCGCCTTTTATTTCTAAACCCATCTTCCCTTCCTCAAGCAAGATCATTCTTAGATATCAACTTCAGTTTACTTTTTCATTTGACTTTTGAACTTTGATCCTTCTGCACCGAACCGCTCCTCATAATGCCCGTGATCCACGACATTTCCAAATGATCCAGACTGTGATTTGACTCTCCCACCTCTCCCCTGGGAATGAGTCAGACCTACAGCAACAACTGCTTGGATTCCTTGTTGTGACACCGTTACTAAGCCCCTCACAACCACGCACACACACACAGACACACACACACACACACTTAGCCATGAGCCTTCCCTTGAGGGTAATGGAAATACCTGTGCACAGTATTACCTTTTCCCACCTAGCTTTCCCTGACAAGTCTCAACAGTCCGGCCATACCATGAATAAATAATCTGAAACAGCAAGGCAGACTTCTTATTTACAGACCTGAGAAATTTTCCTTCTGCAACATTTTCATCTCGACGACTAACCCAGTGGTTTACCTTCCAGCGTGATCACAATAGGAAGAATAAGAAGTCTTTTTTCATTTGAGAAGACAAACATAGAAATGTAAGCAGCATCCAGTCATGGAGGTGGTTTAATGCACATGTGCAGAAACATGCAGGCAGCACAGTGACTTTGTGTTTAAGTACCTATGACATCCTATGTCACTAATGTAATGCTTGCTAGCAAGTGACTTGCAAATATCAGGTATAAAGACAACAAGTCAAGTTTAAATTTTTTTTTTAATGTTTTCAGCTACATTATTGCGCAATGATAATAAAACTGTCAAAATAATATTGTTCATATTTAGGGACATGTACCGTCCTGTGAGCTAATTAGTCACTTACAAAGACACTTTGCAGGTTTATTGAGTAACATCTCAGGGTGTTTTGATGTAGAAACTTACTCTAGAGGACAGGGGTGAAGGCTGTGTCACAAAAAAATACTAATTTTAATATTTACCTTTACCCACAACATTCTCACAGCCACAATGTTACATATTCAGATACAATCCAGCACAGCCATGATTTGCAAAAGATCTTCCTTTGGCCATTGCTAATATTCTTTCCATCTTATAACCTTTCAGACAGGAGGTAAATAATGATTTGACATTCCACTTTTACTGTAAAATTCTGTCCAGTATTACTGAGGTTCTTGATCCACAGAAATAGATCAGTTGATAAGATGTGGGATCAGCAGGGATCAGCATTTGGTGATATTGTTTTTGAACATCTTAGAGTTGACATGAAAAAGTCAAATTACTTTTTGTGTTTTCAATCTTCCGGGGTGTAGATACCATGGGAGGCGTCTCGACTTGTCCACCACACAGACTAGTGTGCACATGCACCGACGACACACAGGCATGCACATTCACAGACATACACACAAATCTGTGAGTTCAGCTCCACGTGAAGTGCAGCATTAATAAAAAAAAAAAAAAAGAAATACAGTATCTGATGTGTATCTTCCTGTACAGACAAGAGATGCTTCAACTTTGCTTTGTTTCAGGAGATAGAGAAGGATGAAGGAGAGGAAGGAGAAAAATGCGATAAAAGGTTGAAGTGATTATTTACTTTGTCAATGATGTGGAAAAAAGCTTCAAGGTGACTGAGAACAGGAAATTAAGACACAAAAGAAGAAATAACGTATCACATAAAGATAAGATTATAAATAATGATAATTTCTAAATGGAAATCCTGAATCTGCACCATAAACCATGGCAAAATCCCCAACTTTCCACCAATTTTTATTAATTGATAATCTTTACTTGAATATGTTGGCAATTTTTAAGATATCAGACCACATTAAGACAGGTGATGTACAGACACAAGCTTTGCAAAGAACCACTATGCTTTTTACCACTAAGCTTTATGGCGTGGCAGCCCTCATCCTCTGAGTCTAACAGATGGTGACGTTTAACACAATTTACATGCTGGTTTTTTCTGGAGGTCCCATGGGTGTTTTTGTTTTACTGCAAAAACTGTAATGCAATTTGAATTATAAATACATTAATCAAATCTTCTGGTATAGAAGACACATAGAGACACTGAGCAATTCAACCCAAAATGTTGAGATGTAGTCATGACCTCACAAAAGCGCTGTATAATGCTCTAACTTGCTGTTCGTTCATTTTCATTGAATCCATCCATCCATCCATCCATCCATCCATCCATCCCTGCCTCTACATGGTGGACCAGTGGAGGCAGGTCCTGACAGGCTCCTGGATGCAGGGTGATAATTGCCAGACCGGCATCCACATACACAAGCAACAGCTTGCCCGCTGTAAATTTGCTTAACCATCTAAATATCGAATAGGTTTATGCACACGCGCTCACACACACACACAAACAGGCACACAGAGCTGACATACAGTATGCATGCTGTACACATCCACATACTCTGAGTCTAATTTCTGTACAGTCTTAAATTATATTGGATTCAAATCAGTGTAGAAAATTGGAGACTCTCCTCCTTCTTCTTTGACCTCAGGGTAATTGCTGTTTGTCTCTGTGAGACTTAAGGGGAAATAAGGAATGATGTAACAGCATTTACAGACTGGTTTTCTAACAACAGGTCTATCCCTAAAGTATTTTATGAGTCATTCAAAAGTAACATTTTTGCCTGGGCTAGCAATACATTTTTATTTTTCGGCTAACCAAAATCTAAAAATAATCATTTTTTACCCATTTAGCCTGTTGGCAGATCACATACTCTAAGTGTAAGTTGAATAGCTTCATACTGATTGCTATTCACCTTTTCCTCTGGATGCATTTGCAGTTCTGGTACCTCGGTGACTGTAGGAGTTCAGTCTAGACAGGATAACTTACACACAGTGTTACTCAGAGTGTTAATGGACACACAGCAGAATACAGCAAATAACGTATTAGTCTCCTGGACTGATGGCTTCCCATAGTCCAGAACATTTCCTGACCAATGTTGATACTGGATATTGTGCACTATTAGATATCAATCGTGGAGGTTGTTTTCTCTATTGACTATAAAAAGCACTTGCATCTGCTTTATAAACTGATCTGAATGTTACTGTAAGTTATGAACAAATTCAGGTATTTTGTTGTCACTGATAAAACACATCTGAGAACCTGTGTGTTTTCTCCATAGACTGTATTCTGTGTTTTTCTCAGATCTGATGTTTGGCAGGACGGCCAGTGGTGGCCATGGATGGTGCATGGGGAAAGGAAGGGATGGATGCATTGTGCAGGGCGTGTTGGGGCCTGTGTCTTAACAGAGAGGCTAATAGCTGGGAAGAGCAGCTTCTGACAAGCCGCCTTGTAGTGCATGCTCGAGCCCGCACCCACCACATCACACCCCCTCCCACTCCTGACACATACTGTACGCACGCGTGTGCGCGCGCACACACACACACACACACACACACACACACACACACACACACACACACACACACACACACACACACACACACAAACTAAAGTTTGAGTGTATGGAAAGAAGTCTTATTATTTGACAAGGCTGAGGTGTTAGATCTCATTTCCAGCCACAGAGGCGCTTGCCTGCGTCCAAGCCAAGAATCATCTTCAAGAGGCAAGAGAGCGGCAGAGTTTCAGAGCTATTATCACTAATGCACAGTGTCTGAACTAGACAGGAGGGGGACTGGAGGATTACCAGACTAGCTTAACATGGGCTTGAATGGACTTAGTGTATGGGGAAACATTGTGATTGTGCCTTCTCTCTCTCTTCTCTTCTCTTCTTGAATTGAGATCTTGAGATGTGAACTGACTTGGTCAGCTGTATGTACAGCCCCTAACCTAATCTAACCTAACCTAACTTAACCTAACCTAACTTAACCTAACCTAACTTAAGAAAAGGGGGTTTAATGAGAAACGGAGAAAGCTTGTGGCAATAGGTAGCTACCTTTCTTGTAATGTCCCAAAGTACTGCATGCCACCCTCTCTTGGTGGGAGGCAGAGGAGTGGGGATGGGAGCGGCTAGGTAACTGATTATAGTCAATATGCCCCTATGGCATTTGGCATTCCCCACTGCCTGAAGCTGCAAGAAATCAGAGAGGAACCAAGCGACTGTTAACTCCTTCATTCAAACAAAGTGACTCAGTCTGGTCCACATAGTCATCCTTTCTCTTCAAGCATGTCCAAACCTGGGGCCTTCCACTGGATTTGCATAAACCCCCCCCCCCAAATGTGCATGTAGATTAAGCACACGCAAATCCTCATGCAACCCTGGTGTTATTTGTGGGGAATCCCCTCCCATTAGCAGAAATGCTTTCATTCTGAAAGGCTTGGCCATAATCCCTTTTCTTTTCAAGACTAACACTTCTAAAAACGACTTACCGACATGATCTGAGCCCTCAAAAATCATTTCGTCCCTGAGCTCAAACATAGCATGGTGAACCTTTATGCTCACTTGGTTTTCTTGATTTACTTTTCCTCTGAAATAGGAATAAACTGCTTTTATTTGGAATTAAACTATTTCTTGCATTTCAAGAAAATGTTTTAAAAGAAACAATTGCGTGTACTGTAGGTATTGCAGATGTAGTTTATTTTATGTATGGCTTCCTGTAAGGTGATCAGTGGCATAATATTGTATTCTAGTGGATCACACATGATCCCACTACATCATTTCACTCATGAAAAATGTTTTTGTTGTGTATCCACTGAATAATAACACTTAAATACATCCTCTGATACTTCGCCAATCTTATAATCAGGCATGCAAGATAAAAACAAAGCATTACAGTAAACTCCATAAAAGCTATGTGCAATCACCCAGTCTCTCTCATTCTAATCCCTCCTATTTAATGGCAGCAAAGGAATCTGAATAATCATAGGTTTCCTCACAATCCTTTTTCTGCTGCATCACCATCTGTACCTTAAATCGTGTGCCAGTCAAAAAACCCTTTGTCTGTCCTCTACTGGTGTCAAAAAAAATGATATGACTTGAATTCAGGCAAGTGGATTCAAAGCCTTCTTCTTTATTCATAAAATTGGGATCATTTTCAAACTATTATCCATGCAAACCAAAGCCAATGAGAGGAATTTCTTTTGTTTCAAAAAGGAAGGTGGGACTGCTGGGTAGTGTAGTTGAGTAAAGACACTGAAACACCACATCTGTTGGCAGGCAACCTTCGATTTAAAGCAAAAAAAAAAAAAAAAAAATTGGGGCATTATCAGGCCTCTTTGATTTGATGTGTTTCTTTAATCAAATTATTAGGAGGAACAATCCAAACTGTACAGGATGCCAGGGAGAGTAAGCTTCATTTGAAGGGCGGAGTAGCAAGTATCATGCTTCATCCAACAAGTTGAAACAGTTTTCTGCCAATATTTCATGATTTTATTTCATTGCAGTAATTTCTCCGGTAAAACAAACTAATAATTTTTGTCTCTGTTTCTTTCAGTGCTGTTTGCTCGTGAGAAAGACTTGAATCTGAGATTGGACGTGAAAGAAAGGTGATGATAGACATTTTAGAAGAGGACAGGGTGAAACTTTAGGCGCCATAGGTGACAGCCTTGAGTGTGTGTTAAGATCGGAGGAAGAAAAAAGACAGAGAAAGAAAAGCTGCAGGTCAAAGACCACCACTCTAATGTCCGGAGGGGGATCTTCTTACATCATGGGGGGCTGAGTAAAGGAGCCCACCATGCATGGTTAATTCTAACAAACACAGCCGTGGAGGAGCCCCTCAGTCGATCAAACAGAGACATTCACAGGCCTGAAGGCTCACAGACGCACACACACACACACAGAGTGAAGGAAGTGCAGTTTGTCTCTTGGTTCTCTTGTTTCAGGGAGGTCAACTGTGTGACAGTCGGAGGTGACACCTTTCTAGAAGGAGACCTCTCATCGTGTCATGACAAATTACACAGCTCCCATTTCACCTGTCTCTCAGCGCCATCACATCACAAGGTAGTTTCGTAGTTTGGTGAAGTTTTTCCCTAAGTTGTTATAAGTTCAGTCATTTTTTTTTATTCTTGTACCCCATAAAATGGTAAAATGTATCCTCTGACCAATGTACTACTGCTACCTTTGTGTATTGGTAGCAAGAGCAGTAGCAGTAAGAATTATTTTCTGACATTTATGTTTATTATATTAACAATACATGTGCTATATTGTCCCTGTTGCAAAGTAAGGATAATCAACACAGCATGTCCTGAAAATTCAAATCAAATACCAGATGTTGACTTGCACAGTATTATTACAATATATTGTTTATAGTGAGGCTATAAATGATGTGGCAATGCCTGAACACTACAGTCATTGGCAGTATTGGGGAAACTTTTGTTAACTTCTAAAGTTAATATTAAACCTTGTGCTTTACAAGATAGAACACTCTCTTATGATGGTCTCACAAACCAAAATGTAAAATTCTGAAAGCTCAAACTTTCTTGGCCACAAACCAAACTTCCCTTGTTGCTTTCATCACATTAGATTTGACTTCTAGACATGAGTCGAGGATGAGATGAATCACCAAATGATGCACTACTTTCTCTTGCGTACGATAAGTCTGCACATGTGCTGGCTTGAGTGAGTGTATGTGCATGTGTGAAATAATGTCTGTGTGTGCATGTGCGCAAGATAGTTGCTCAGTAAGACAGCGAGCAAGAAAAAAGGCGAAGAAACACACAGACTCACACACGTGCACGCACGCGCACACACATACACATACACACAAAATGCATGCCAAAGCCAAAAAAGTGTGTGTACTCACAGTCCATGTGGCAGACTTGGCAGTGCTAGACTGCTGGAAGGACACTTGGAAACAATGCAGTCCAGGGTAGTCGGTGTTGGATGGGATGGCCGGGGCAGGCGACAGGCCCTCGAAGGTGGAGTTGGGCTGGGAGTAGGGTGAGGGGGTGGGCACGGCCGATGAGGAGGCGTTCTCGGAGCTGTAGGGGCTGGCGGAGGTCGCACGGCTCCCCAGGCTCTCCATGCTGCTGCTCAGCAAGTTGTATTGAGACTGGGGAGAAAGGAAGAGGGAAGAGAGTGAGCGAGGCAAAGAGGGAGGGAGAGAGACAGAGGGAGGGCACAGGTAGAGGTGCTGGAGAGACAGGGGCTTGGAGGCTTAAAGGGAGTTCAGATTACACTGGGATGGGAGTGTTTCAGGTAGTCTGTGTGTGACACTGCATGTGTGTGGGACGGTAGCATGTATAACTGTCCAGGTAGGTGTCCATGATCCACGCTGAGTATGCCTTGAGTGATTTATACATGAAAAATGTGTGCTTGTGTGTGTGACAGAGTGAATGAGTAGTGGTTGCAGTGAGGTCCCCACAGTAGCCTCCCCTGGGGCTATATGAGGCGAGTTGTAAAACACAGGAGTAATCTGCCTAATTGCTTCCATTCCCCTCTTGTCCTCTCCACTGTGTTTGAGCAGAGGGAAGATTTGTTGCACTGAAGTGTGTGTGGTAACACACTTGTCAAAGTTAACACACTCTGTGAGGCCCACATGTAGTTCTACAGAGACTCAGAAGCTACTGTAGAAGGAAAACTGCTTTGTGGCTACTGTAATTTTTTTTTAAATCCATGTAAATTCCCTGCAATACTACTTGAACAAAAACACAGAAAAGTTTGCTCCCCTTCACTTCCCTTCCTACCATTTCCTCCCACATTGCATGTCTATAGGTCCTGTGTGTGCTCCTTCAGCCATAAGAGTGTGTGTAAAAATAGAGTAAAAAAAAAGCCAATTGGGAATTTATAAAGTGATTCTTCTTCCTCTTCTTCTACAAAATCACACAATTACTTTCTTTGAACAACAATGAAACCATTAACCAATTAATTCAACAAGACAAATTAACACAAACAGTTTCAATCGTTCACAATAAAAAATATTCCTAGCATGTATTCATACTAATTGCACTGTACATATGTGGGTCAAATAACTGACAATGATGGCAAGTTGACACTGAAATAGCCACAGCATTGCACACATAAAAAAACAACAAAAAATATTTTTTTACCTTCTTTTTCACGTAGTACATCCTCTAGTGCTTTAATCTCATTTGTCAACTCTTCAGTCAGAAACGTCCAAACACAGCAAAGCAAAGAAAATGTGGGACCATAACCTAACTAGAGAGTTCAACCAAGGTGTGCATCAGAGGGCACACCACTCTCTCTCTCTCTCTCTCTCTCTCTCTCTCCCTCTCTCTCTCTCTCTCTCACACACACACACACACATGCACAGCCAGGACAGGGAAAAGGTGAGGACTGGTGTGAAGAGAGACGAACTATAGACTGAGACGAGGGGAGAGAGGGAGAGAGGGATGGGAACCCAAAAAATGGTACAACGTTCTAATTATGGCATGCCCGGACATAGACGGCAATGCCGGGGCGCATGTACACACATGCTCCAAAACACCTTGTGAAGGCCTGCACAAAGTAAACACTGTCTGGTCTAACGGGAGAGAGAGAGAGAGAGACAGAGAGAGAGAGAGAGAGAGAGAGAGGGGCAAGAAGAAAAACACATGAAAGAACAAGAGTTCAAGGGTCAGAGAGGGAGAAGACGAAGTACAACAGATAACACGAGTATGTCAGCTGAAAGCATGAAAGCAGTTTGATCTTTCACTTGTTCCCCCCAGTGCACCCAGAACGTTCATTTAGACTGAGGGTGCTGGTCTCTTTTCCTCATAATTTTCTCTTGCTATAATCCCCTATGACATACTGTGAGTTATACATTCCCAACCTGAAGCCAAACCCAGCATCCCTTCTCCTCGTGCCCCTGTCCCTTAGCTCTGCTTTAGACACTGACATCTAATGAAGACACAAAAACTGAGACAAAGTTCTGCAAGTATATGTAAACTTGATGTGTTTCCAGGTCATGGTTCATCAAAAGAAAGCAAAGGTACAGGTCAATGTCCTGGGCTGAATGTAAACTGTGTGGCTTAAATGAGGATACACGCATGCGTGGGTGTTTGGATCTATACATTGACTCTGACTCTGGTGCATACAGTATATGATAACTGACTCACTATCTTTGGGTTTTGGAGTGTTGCTTCAGATTAGAAAAGAAAGTTGGAGTGATCACTTTGGACTCTAGGAAATGACAACATTTTTGCGACTTACTGGTATTTTGAAGACAAAGCAATCAATAAATGATTTGAATTACTTGTCATATTAGTTCACCCTCATGAAAAACATGAAAATGAGTATTGAAGCTGATGTTTATTATCTCATGATAGGTGTATAAAAGAGTCTGCTCTCCCTTTTATATCTGACTGTTTACGACTTTTGAAATCCTCCTCTAACAGGTATTGTCAAAGTGGGTTTATGGACATAAGGTAAGTCCAGGTGTCTGTGACAAGAAAAAAAAAACACACACACACACACACACACACATGCAGACACGCACACACACTGCCACACAGACCCATGAGCTCACAGGTGTGCTTGCTCTTGATACCTTAACTCGACCCAACAAGTTGAAACAGAGCTAAAACCTCTTCTGCCACTGTGTGAGCGAGTGTGTGTGTGTTCACTGTGTGTAAGTGTTTAAACCTCCCATCCCAGCAGCATCTGATGTCCCCTATGGGCAGCCATCCTGGTAGCTGCCACTCAAAGCCAGGCTTTAAAGGCTTAAAACATTTAGAAACGTAGATAAGCCCACCACAACAACCCTCACTTGTCAAGATGAGTGAAACATAATAGGTTGAGTATAAGGAGTGTATCGCCCGGCTAATGACCTCTGTTTACACTGAACTCTATAGTCTTATTAAACAGCACACTTTTAACACAGTCCACAACACAGACTTGTATTGCCATGAGGCCCTGTTGTAACACAGAAACAACGAAGTGACAAAAAAATGAATTTTTTGCTACTTAAATGAAAGACATGGCATCATATTAAACGTGGAGCATGTCTAAACGAGGCCAGCTATGTTAAATAGAGGTGAGGATGAGAGTCATGTGTAAGAAGGCTGCCCTCTGTTGGGAATATTCAGCAAAGTGCGAGAACGGCATACAACACTCATTCTCAAAAGGTCCACATTCATGCCAACCTGTAGAATTCACGTTTTTGTAAATTTCAAGTAAATAGCGATAGATGACTGTAACATCGTCAGAGTTAGCTCCTAAGTACTTGTCGATTAATGAACACAGATGGCATCATGTGACTGGATCAAAATGTGTCAGTGTTTCAGGGGCACGAGTCACCATCCACCCTTCCAAATGTGTCCAGCTTGTTAATGCGACGATAACCAAACTAGTCTTTTTTTTTGCATGACCACTCACTCTCGTGAGTCGTGAACATGTATACAGCAAATCCACTCTCTCATCTGCTTCATTGTCACCAATTTGGAAACAGTGACCAAAGTGATACTTGACCATCTACACTTCAGACAAAAGCCCTTTAAATATGCCAGAACATAAAGAATGTACTCTGGTCCACTTACCACACCACACAGCATCTTAAGGCTCCTGAAAGATAAGATGGGGTGTTTCTACGACCTCTCTGTGATCCGGCTCTCGTAGAACTTACACTCTGCTGTGGTTGAGTGTGACTGTAAGAGTCAAACTCTCCGTGGCCTGCTGACGGCTTTGTGGAACAGGGCATGATGGAGGATGCAGGAGACGTCCTGCCTCTCCTCTCCTCCACTTGGTCCCCTTGCCTGACTGGGCCCTCTCAACTTGCCATGCATCTAACAACAAACCCTCACTCCGCCCCTTTATTTCTGTCATGACTATTCATTAACCAGCCAGGCAGGCCCAGGCTTGCCCTCTTAAAGATTAGATCAACCAATATATTCAGATCAGAGAGGGGAGGAAACATAGGTGTGTTTGGGAGTGACTTCTGAGTTCACATTTGGAAGACAGAGATGGACAGAGCGAACAAATGTGCATACTGTGCGATCCTGCAAGCACTGAAAGAATTACATTCTCCCGTGTGGGCTCAATATTGTCTTTAATTAAATTGGCATACTTTCTGTGGATATGAAGTTTCCATGCAGCAACAAAAATATGCAGGTGCACACACCTGCAAGCATATGTGCATGTGTGTTAATGTGCACAGACACACACAGACACACCCCAGCTTACAGATGGCTGTGTAGCGGAGCAGGAAGGGATCCAGGCTTGGGGTTTAATTAGCCCTCCCCCTACACACACACACACACACACACACACACACACAGCACACCCACAGTCCCTACAGGCCACTCAGCAGGGAGAAAGAGAGAGAGGGAAAAGGCAGCAGAGGAGAGGGAAACTATATAGGAGGGAATCTCTTCAACACTGGAGGGAAACAGTGAAAAGAAACAACAACCTGTTAATAAGAGAAGAGACCTGTGTGTGTGTGTGTGTGTGTGTGTTTCTCACAAAGAAAGCATCAGACCTGACACAGAGGTACCTAAAGAGCCCTTTAGGTAACAGACATAAGTTGTGGCTCAGCAAAGGAAAAAGCGAAGATTGACCACAAAGATACAAACTGAGCTGCAGCGGGAGCTCATGTTCCTACCATCACATTGTCGTTCATGTCCCTCATGTGGTAGACGTGGCCCCCTGGGGTGCTGGTGGAAGGCACTGGGCGCTCACCTGGCTGGCTGCCTGGGGGGAGCTCAAAGTATGTGCTGTCTGGCTCCCTGTGAACGCACAACAGCATGGATAGAAGCTGGTCAACGTTTCAGAAAATGAACACTGACAAAATGCCAATATTTGTTCTTCATCGACTCAGTGTTTCTATTTTTTCAAAACATTCTTCAGCATTAAAAAAAGCATTGCTTTCCCTTACATGCTCTACAGACTGTTGCTATTAAAATAAAGCACAGTCTGCATGAAAGAATTAGGAATAATTGTATCCTCTATTTGATGACACATTCATGTGTGTTTTGTGATCCCTGCCGGAGACATTTCACATGTTTAATAAAACCATTACGTGATTTGGAAAATATGTTCACTGGATGGAAAGTAAAACAGTCGTCAGCAGGTGTTGTTGACACTCACAGGGAGCTCCACAGGTGCTCAAAGGTGCCTCCTTCTTCCGTAACAGTGGACTGGGACATCTTAGAGGATGGGTAGTCTGGCGAGGGGCAGATCACTCTGCAGAGCACACACACAGAGATTACTTAGAATGAGCATTATCATGTGAAATAAGGCTGAAGCACTTGCAGATCACTCTGCAGAGCGCACACACACACACACACACACACACACACACACACACACACACACACACACACACACACACATCCATCCAGGTGTGATCACACCAATGCAGCCCCAGTGAGGTGACAGAGGGTGTCAAGGGGCCTGGGCGTGCCCAGACCTGCAGGCCTCATCACGGTTTCACTCCGAGGAGAAGCTTCCTTCCCCTCTGCGAAGTCTGAGCACCACCTCCTCAAAATAACACAGCCTGCGCTGCAACCTTAAATCTACCCAGACATTACGCAGAAGCGTACAGCAAGCGGAGCTATACGGCGGACAGCATGAAGCAGAGTCGATTAAGCAGAGGATTATTTGTCCTCCGGTCGTCTAAATCAAAAAATCTTTTGCGTCTCCAATGGCAGAAAACTTGGTGTCTTGTTTTGACAGAGCAGGTGCTGTTTGCGTGAAAGTTATGAGATGTACCTGCAAGGGGGGCTTCTGGGTCTGTTTGCGATCGTTGGAGTCAATAAAGCCAAATAAAATCCGTGTTTGTCACAACCATAAATAGACAAATAGTCTACAGGCCTGCCGCGTAAAGCTGATCACCGCAGGTCTCCATCTAGTCTCCTGTTCGATGATCACATCCAACACAAAGTCCTGTCGGGGATATTTTGGTCGCACCAAAGTTTACAATATTCACAGCGGCGCACCACAGCAGCGTCACATCTCCTTAGTAACCCTTCTGAAAGGAGAAAACTGTGGCAAAGGTGCATGGCTTTACTGATGCACGCTGCAACAAATCTGCATATAAACGCAAAAAAAAAAACCAACTCTGGAATTAATGGCTGTGACCCTGCCAGATGAAATGATTGAATATGTAGCAACTGTAACCTTATCTACATGTAACTGAGGCCTTTTCACTTTGGTCTGTACCGAATCGACTGAAGATATGCAGCTCAGTAAACAACATAAGTGGTGTTTAGACTGTTGAACTCTATTAACGCACATGTATGTTATTCTAATGTAGTATTGATTCGTGACACTTGATCCAGTGGACGTGACATACAAAAAAAATAATAATAATAAAAAAAAAACTAAACAAGATGGGGCACAGGCCCACGCGTCGAAGAGGCCTGCAGCGCGCATATCATTTGGGATTACGGAGCATCTGTGCGGCTGCAGCTTCCCGCTGTTCCCGAGGTGGCTGCCGCCGCAGAGACCAGATCCCTTTCCCCGGCTCTTCCCAGGGCAGCTAGTGCGCTCACGTCAGGACGAGCGGGGGAAAGACCACAGGGTGGGCCTTCAGGGCTCCGCGGAGCTGCTTAATTGGGAATCCACCTGGACACGGACTACTTTTTTCACTTAGCCTGCGCCTCAGGGAGAGAAGCTCCTCTTGTCTCACTCTCATCAGGAATAACACTGGATGTTTACTATTTATCATCTAGAGTATAAAATAGTTTTTCTTTTTCTTGACAAGTTTGGCAATAGATAGATAGATAGATAGATAGATAGATAGATAGATAGATAGATAGATAGACAGACAGACAGACAGATAGATAGATAGATAGATAGATAGATAGATAGATAGATAGATAGATTCAAGGATTCACAGTGTTTGAATTCAGTCAGGCCTACTGATAAACGTATGGGTATAATAATGTTGCCCTACACTGACATGGAGCATTTAGACTATTTCTACTATAATATTAATTGATTACCAGTTCCCATCTCCTCTCTTGGTATCGTGCACAAAGCAGCATGTGTTAGTTCTGTAAAGCACGGCCTCTGCTGGTTCTTCACCTAAAAGTCACTTAGATTTCACATTGTGCTTCTCCGATATTCACCTGTCTCTATTTTGTGTCTCCACTCCTGGGTTACAGCACCCATGACAACACACACACACACACACACACACACACACACACACACACACACACACACAACGGCCCTCCCGAGGGCCATTTTATGCACGAAAATAAACAGTCCCAACTGAGAAGAAATTCATTTAAAAATTGTTTTAGATTCGATCCTGCACAGCCCCAAGTGAAGTATTTCATACGCCATGATTAAAGGGCGAGGTTGTAGATGTAGACGTATCATTGAGTGTCCTTACTGATCTCACAGTGAAATGTATATGATGCATGTTAAAATCAAAGTAGTATAACAAGTTCATTTAACAGTTAATAGCCTAAGGCCTGATTAACAAAAGAATAATACCAAGCTAGGCCTGTAGGATGTGTTGTAAATAATCAACAGCGTTTATAGCATATGCATTCATAATTTGAACAGAAAAATAAAAATAGGGATAGTAATATTATAGTTGTGCATATATAGGGATTATTTCTAAGATCTATATTTTATTTAGACAAATGATTTTTATTATTAGGCCTGTTCTGTAGCCTACTGTCCTGAGAATATAAACGCAATATAACACATCACGCAGACCTTTAACAAATGACCAAATTACCAAATTACCAGAGACCTAAACCACGATCAGCTGCAAAATCCAATCAGCAAAGTCACCAAAGAGATTTTAAATTAAGGAACGCTTTTGATATTCACATTAATATTAGTCTTATCTAGCTCTGGCCAGTTCTCAACACAGCCGGGCCTTTCTTGTCAACAAGCGTGTCTAAAAGATGTTTTTATATTTATCACATTTGCAAAACAACAACAAGCTGACAGGCCTGCTGATGAATAAAAATACATGTCATCGGCTAAACGTCTAAATCACTTTTCCTGCCACAGACCATTAAAATAGATCAACGTACCTGAGGGTTATTATTATTCCAGTCCAAACACCCAGAAACTACGTTGCGCCGATCACCTGTCTGCTTATTATCGAACATGCCAAGAGAGTGACCCTCCATAAAAAAACAGCAACAACAAAAAAACAAAGAATCGACCGACTTTACAATGTGATAGCAGAGACTGCAGATTATTGACTTTTCGGAGAATCAAAATTAACTGCGAGGAAACAGGAGGAAAACTGATTTGCATGCTGTTCAGGGAAGTGTGAGCTTTGCTGAGGGAGACCGAGGAGGAGGTGAAGCGTTTTTTGCGGTGGGAGAAGCAGGGAGGCGGTAGCGCGGTTTAGGCGCACATAAGCGGGAAACCCTTTTTCCAGCTGAGCAGATAATAGTGGTGTGTGGTTTGAAAAGTAATTCATTTGTTCCATTCATAGACTACAACACAGGTTTGTGTGAATAAAATATATCTCAGAGACCACAACAGGATTAAAGATAAAAGAAAAATATGATGGGAATAAGGCTATAAAAGTATCATCTAAATATTCCAAATCTATTAACCTACATAAAGCAGAATTGATTAGCATAAAGAATAAAAAGAATATTGCTGCCAATAGCCCACATCTATATTAATTTAGTACACACACATACATACTCACACAAGGTAAAAAAAAGACAAAACACAGTTATGGACTACATTTCCCAGAAGGCAAAGCACAGCAGGCCGATTCTGATTGGACAGCACCGGTATGTCGTCATGCGCTCACACAAACAAAGTAGCAACAGTTTGGTCCACCTCCTGTATCCCGAAGACAGTCATGCGAGGAAAAAACTTTTCTAAGCCGCTTGTGGGGCTTTTAGCGTCCTTCATCTGATCGGCAAAAGCAACATAATTACCATTAGTGGTGAGTTGTGTCATTAGAGAGTGTAGATAGTGAAGGGTAGCTACATGCTAGGTTGCTATTAGCGGGTGGTAAGCTAACGTTAGTGTTGAATGAGCTCAATGACAGCTAACAGCTCACTTAGCATGCAGTGTTGCTTCCCTCTAATTGCAGGCTCAGACATCCTTTAAAATATATTGATAGCAAGACGATAAAATGGAAATGTAGTCGTGATTCAGACTGGGTGCATGTGTTGTTTTAATTTCCTTTAGCTACTTATTTCAATTGCAAACTAGCTAGCTAGGCTAACATAGCTAACGTACTACCTGTAGCTCAACTGTTTCTGTGTGGGCCAAGTTTAGAAACGGACTTAGTCAGTTTTTATACAGGTCAGTACTTAAGCCATACAATTAACCTAGCCTGGGAGAACTGTGTCTTCTGTCTATGTATACAGTGTGTGTGTGTGTGTGTTTATTGGACATACGGCGCCATCACGTGTTAGCATTTGGAAACTGCACCAGTTAATTCCAGTCGATCAAAAATGCCCATAGCTTTAGTGTTTAAAGATTTTGATATGATCATTTGCGCGCATTTTGTTTTATTTGACATGATATCTGTTCATTTTCCTTCTGCAGGAACATTTGTGACTGCAAAATGAATTTTTCTGAGGTCTTCAAGCTATCTAACCAACTTTGTAAAGTTTCACCAGATGGGAAATATTTGGTAAGTGGTTGAGTTATTATTCATTAACTAATATTTACTAATGTCTAGTTTTATATTGTGCATAGTGAAATGCCGTAGGAATAATACTTATAACCCAGACTTTGTTAGGTGGCCGGTTACAAATAGTTACCCTGATGCTTGCTCATGTGGGGATTCTTGAATCCTTAATTTTGAATTCTTGAATCATTGTGTCTCTCTCTCAATTAAAGAGTTTGGTCTCGACCTGCTCTTGATGGAAAGCATCTAGAGATAACACTTGTTATGAATTGGTGTTCTATAAATAATAATAATTGATTGAGATAAAAGTTAAGTGTGTTAGAAGTTTTGCTCTCTCTGACTTGTCTCTTTGGCTGCTCTCCTCAGGCTACCTGTGTGCAGTACAGGCTGGTGGTACGAGACGTGAGCACCCTGCAGATCCTGCAGCTCTACACCTGCCTGGACCAGATATCCCACATGGACTGGTCTTCCGACTCTCTCTTTATCCTCTGTGCTATGTACAAGAGAGGACTGGTACAGGTAGGCTATGAAAAGATGACTGTAGTGTGAGTATTTCACCCCGCCTGCGGTGTAAGTGCTGGTGATGGTGATGATCATTTACTTGAGAGGTCGCGGCCAGTCTTGCCCTGCTGGATTAGTACCGTTAGTGGTGAAATGGTTAATGCATTGTTGAGTGGCAGAAATGTTCTCCGTATTCTTGCTTTTCTTTATAGAGTATCACTATGAATGGAATACTTTGATTATTGGTCAGGTAATATGAAAGCATTTGTTGAGGCTCGAGGGGCTTGTTGTAGACATACATAATGGTTTAAATGATTAACTAGTTGATCTAATGAATACTTGAGAGATTAATCAACAACTAAAATGGTTTGTTGCCACCTTAAGAAACTTAAAGATCATATAATATTGCCTAAGCAAAACACTATATTCCTATCGCTTACTAGCGCATCAAAATTTTGATAACACAAGTAACATTTTATATGGTTTTGAAACAGTTTTTTTTTTTTTTTTTTTTATCTTTGAATAGTTCTATGCCATGTAATTGTTAAGATAAACCAATTTTGTGACACTGAAGAGGAAGTATGGAAATGCTACATTATTGATAAATATTTGAAAGTATCTTCAAAGCATATTAATATAGACAACAGGTTTGGAATTCGCATATGCGTGATATGTTTTTTTATGTCTAGGATCAATATCTTTTTGGCTGGAGTTCTGTTTGATAGACAAACAGCCTTATTGAAATAAGCAAACATGAGATGAAGTGCTGCCTGGATTTTATTTGCACAGAATGTATTGCACTGAACTACAGTAACGATCATTGTTAATACTGCCAATAATTCACCTCATCCTTTGTTGACATAATTTAGAAATCATTCAGTGTAATGCAAAAATTTGATTTCCTCCTTAAAACTAAAATTGTGTTTTCACTGGTAGTGTGTTGAGTTTGACATTACATTGATTAGACATGTTGACCACACAAAAGATATGAAGTGTTGGCCACCAGAAATCTGATACGCAGAGGCTGATGTGTTAAATGAAATTTACCATTTAACATGATCAAAAAGAGATTCACGACCATTTTTTAACAGCGATTCGCTCTTCTGAAATTTAGGAATTGAAATTTATTGAACATTTTCTGGTAGCAGGGTATAAAGCCCTCCACACCAGACTCTACAACTCAAAACAAACGACTATACAACAAAAATACCACAATATAGTTGTATAACTATAATTTCAAATTTTAAAACTTATCCAATGACAGACGGAGCTTGAAATGCAGTTTATTTTAAAGAACTGCACTGGTGAAAACAAGTTCTGTGTACTGGTGTAATGTCAGTTTCATGTACATCACAGCGCAAGTAGCCTACCTTTGAAGGGGTATCCAGTGCCAGTCTTTCATGGTTTCTGATGCTCAAGTGTTTCTTTCTGTTTGAAATGAAGTTTATGGAGGGATGTCATCAGTGACGGCTGATTGCTCTCCCTCTGTCTCTCTCTGTTGTTCTCTTCAGGTGTGGTCTCTGGAACAGCCGGACTGGCACTGCAAGATTGATGAGGGCTCAATAGGACTAGTCTCCTCGCGCTGGAGTCCAGATGGACGTCACATTCTCAACACCACTGAGTTCCATGTAAGTGTGAAGTTGGTGCGTGCATGGGTGCATGCATTCATGCGCACGGAAGTGTGCTTATGCATATGCTTGTCTGGTTTCAACTGTTGCTGGCCCGCAAGGAAGGGGGACCTGAAAATAGCCGGACACCAGAGCCCTTTTTGACCACCCCCGCCCCCGCCTGATGCATGTATTCAGCCTGATTTCATAGCTCCCCTCCTGTTAGCGTCCTGTCATACATGGGTCTCAAGTACCTCTGGAACATGGGTGCAATGTGTATGTGCCCTTTCAGTGTTGGTCTGGTATGTTTTTGGCAGCAAGTCCTATTAATGATGTCCGGTTGCTCAATTAATAGTAAAACTAGTTCAACAACTGTGAAAGGAAAAGGACTAAAAACAGGAACTGTTTTTTGCACAAGGAAACAGGACTGTATGACTTTATTTATTCCTTGAAACATTAGTTTTGATGAAATATCTCCTCTCAGTATATGGCATAGTTTCATTAATATGAATAGAATTTTTTAATTTACTGGATTTCTGAGGCTGATGTTGAAGAGTTTAAAAAATATGATATATTTGTATTGCTATTCTTCACTGTACAGCAACACATACTCACCGTCCACTTCATTTAGGGTACCTCTTCTATTTCTTGTTAACGCAAGTATCTAATCAGCCAGTCACGTGGTGGCAACTCAATGCATTTAGATGCATTTGTGGACATCAAATCAAATCAAATCAAATCAAAGTTTATATATATATGGCCAATAGGATCTGCTGAAGTTCAAATCAAGCATCACAATGAGGAAGATGGGTGATTTTAGTGACTTTGTGGCATGGTTGTAGGCGCCAGATGGGCTGGTTTGAGTATTTCAGAAATTGCTTGGTTTTTCATGCACAACCATTCTGAGGGTTTTTTTATACAGAGAATGGTCAGAAAAAGAGCAAAATATCCAGTCAGCAGTTGTTTGGACAAAAAATTGCATGTTGATGAATAGCCAGACTGGATCAAGCATACAGAAAGACAACAATAATTCAAATAACTACTTGTTACAAACAAGGATTGCTGCAGAGCATCTCTGAACTCACAATATACAGTATGTATACTTTATATGAATGATGAGCTAATATTGCCCAGTAGATCAGCATAGGCATGGATGGAATTGAGTTTGTGTTTAAATAGTACACACAGAACTTAAAGGACCCAGAATCAAACCTTGGGGAACACAAGAGTAGATTGAATCTGGCAGTATTGCATGTTACAATTAGACTCTTTTCTCCAGTTTTTCATTATTAGGTGTGACTAGTGGAAATGATTTCATACCAAAGTATTGTATCTTTAACATAACAAGGGTACTTGAGATCTGTGCTGTGTAAAAGGCACTGTATATTGTACAAAATGACTATTGATTGCTCCTGCCAACAACTGGCTTACAAGGAAAAAGAGTCAGGAGATGTCAAGTGTTGTATATAAAAGTATGCAGAATTCAACCCAGACTAATAAAGATGTGCTTAGTTCCATTTAATGTCCTCCTGACTCCTGGTTTAAATTCACTCCAAGGGGTGAGAAGCTATAGCCGTTACCCTTGGGCTATGAGGAATATGACGGGGGCACCGTGGTGGGCTGCGTCTGTCATACTGAACCTGACTCCAAGAATCATTTGACAGGTGTTGTGGCCCAACACACAACTGTGTCTGGTCTGGAGAAGGGTGCAGGGAGTGCAAGTGTCTGTGGCATGTCTGCTTTGTGTCTGTCTGCATCTTCAAAAAAAAAGGGGTAATAGGATGGAAAAGAATGGAGGCTCTTTACCTTTATGGCATCTGCATAGAACAGTATAGCTTGCGTCTTATAAGGTCTGAGAGTGACTTGACTTGGCGTCATCTTGTGTTTGAGACTATGAAGAGGCAAGTTCAAATGACTTATACAAAAAGTATTTACCTCTGATGTTTTGAATAAGCTTATAATTTATCAACAGAAAAATAATCAGCAACTTTTCTGATAAACGTTTTAGGTCCTCTTTCCAGTGAAATGTTAAATTCTGTTTTAACAGTCCACTCCATATCAGTATTTCTGGTCTAGAGCTTTGAGAAAAGGTGTCAACCCCTGACACCATGACTTCCTATTATGGAAACAATTTTCCTCAGTCATCATAGCCATGGCCAGATGTTTTGTAAATTGTTGATGGGTATTTTTTAATGGCTTGGTAGACCGCATCACAGCATCTTCACTTGTGGCGTTGCGCCTTCTAAAACCTGTTATTTGCTGCCGTTCTCACCTGGATAGATATGAATATGATGTTAAATACTGCTTATTGGTCCTGGGCATCTCTTTGTAGATATGGTTGCAAAACTAATTGAACAGAGGCAAAGTAGGCACTGGCTACCACATTGCCAAGGGGCCCATTGAACTTACCTTCACCCCAGCCCAAGATTTCATTAAGGCTGTGCCAGACGGGTGTTCGTGTCAAGCTTGAATTTCAGCCCCACTCATAAACAGTCTGCTATATTAACTTGTTTAGGGACAGCTGCCTGTGGTGGGGATCGTGCCTGTGTGTGTGTGTGTGTGTGTGTGTTTTTGTCTGTCTGTCCATGTGTCAGTAAATCTGCTTAGTTGGCTGTGTGTGCATGTGTCTGGGTGTCTTTTTGTGCCTGTTGCAGAGGGTTCTGTTTTTAACCCCAAACAGAATACCTTCAGATCTGTATGATTTGCAGATACACAATCGTTTATGAGGTCATTTATGAGTAAGAGAAGCAAATCAGTTTCTACTGCCAACAGGGGTTTCAGTGGCAGCCGTCGGCAGACTACGGGTGAGCACTCCAGCAAGCTAGAAGTGCTCTCAAGCTGTTCCTGTAAAGTTTCCTGGTAGAACTACTTTGTGTTTGGAGGTGGACATGTTGAAACAAAACAGCTGTTTTCAAATTTGGGATGGCGCCATGTTACAGATTTAATAGAAAGTCGCATTGCTGAAACTGAGCTTATGTATTGTAAGACTTCACGCAAGTCAGCTCCTATTTGAATTCCAATAGTTTATCTTAGGACCTCACAAAATGCCACTCACACATCCATGTTAATCCACCTTTACCATCTGAGGAGTGATAAACTGAGGATGGAAAAACTCCAGCCAAGGACACCACTGAGCTTGACTTCTCTAATGGTTTTTACATTGTTGGGATCGGATTAGCAATAGCATTCTTGGCCAGTACTGCTGGAGCCTTGCTAACGTGTAGCATTGTTGGCAACAACGCTACCGGACTAAACTGCAAACGTAGGCAGCTGCTGCACTGAAACATGGGACAATAGCTCACCCATACCTATGCGTTGGCTGCAAGAGGCTCCAGTTCCTTGGTAGAATCCTGAGGCTGTAATAGGAGAAATAGGCTATATTGGTTTGAGATGGCTTCATATGTGGAATGCCTATAGTCTAATCCTCTGCTGACAGATAGGCCTATATGGCATCAAATACACTCACCCATTCTCTCGCACTCTCCAGGGTGCGCAACAGGAATGGCTGATAGATAGGTTTTATTCCAGGTTGCTGTCAGTAACTTTGGTCTTCAACTGATCGTAGTGTACATGTTGCCCACAGGCTGTCCTGTTGGGAATGTTACCTAATTCTGTGTTTTTCTTATTCTGAATACTTGCTAATGGATACTAAATGGATGTGATGGTAGAAATTAGTCCCATTTGGCTGTATCTTACGAAGATTGTCTTGTCATAACATGCAAGTGAAGTTTATTTGTACAGCTCTTAATTACAATTAGTCTCAGGGGATTTCACAACAACCATATAATGAAACAATAATTTGCAGCCCCTCTGCCCCCTCTTAGAAGCCTCCTATATCTGCCCCATGTAGTAGAAATATGATAGAGCTATAGGAGGCTTCTCCTAACGAGGAATCCTGTACGTGTAGTGATCAAATTGCAAATTTCCCCAATGTGGGACGAATAAAGGCTTATCTTATCTTATCTTATCAAAACAATACTAAAATAAAAAGGTGTTCTTGTCTGTAATTACAGCCAGTACTGATCACTAGTTGCAGTTATGCTAACCTTGGCACAGACGTGGATTTTTCCATCTATGATGGATAAACAGCAGCTGTTGTAGTGGAGTTTTGCCTTTTCACACCACCCTCAAGCCCCTAGACCCCATCCCCAAGTTGTTGCTCACCTTTGGTGGGGATACTTCATCGAAAGTGTAGCTTTACCAACTAAGGATCTTGTTGCATACCACCCCACATGGAGAAGCATTTCCCACCTATTTTCCTCATGCTACCCTTCCTCCACTCAGTTTAAAGTTACACTGCCTTTCGGGTCTTGATCACCCCGTATCCCCTATGTGTTGGGTTCAAGGCATCTAAGAAGTGTAAGTGTGTTTGTGTTTGAGCAGTGTTGATGTTGGTTGCCATGGCACCATGTCTGAGGGGATGTCCAGAAAGCGTGTAGTGAGGTGATATTACAGGGCCCACACAGCTGGATGTCTTGACCAAACAGGAGGCTCGACCCGTCAGCCCAGTGAGGTGACAGACTTTGCTCAGTTCAAATGTCTGTCTGGACACTATGATGAAAGCCTTGTCACCTCTGTAGATTTAGCTCTGCACATTCTCAAAAGACAGCGATAAGGATAGGCCTAATTTTAGTGCCAAAAATTATTTTTGAAGAATCATTTATTGTTTCCAGAATGTCTGTCCGTGTTATCTGGTGCTAATAATGTCAAAATAGTATGTTTTTTTTGAAACTATTGACAGAGAAGAAACTAGAGAGAGAGGATTTAGAGAACAATATAGTGGCTAAAATTGTAATTTAGAATTTCTGTTGAGGTGGCTTGTTTTCCCTGTGAGAAAAGGAATGTGCTCAACACTCCTTGGCAAGTGTACATAACTAATTTAGTTCAACATTTTTATATCTTAAACATCTGAAGCATGATCAGACAGAGCTGCATGCACACACATTATTGGCTTACAGTAAGCTGTAAAGGAAGGTATGAGGGCCATGCATTTAACACCCTTAATGTTGCTCTGTTGGGCTTGCATGCCATCGTCATTTGGATTGTTAGTAATGACTACTGTCATTGGTTGTGTTTTGAAGAGGAGTAAACCATACAAGAGAAATCTTTTTGTGCAGTCATCAACTATTATATAAATTTCCCGTCACTCTTTGCCTGTTATTGTTAACAGTTTTCTTTGTGACAGCGTGCCATAGTTTGTTATGTGTTCTCTGTTTTCTGAAGGGCAAGATACTACATGTCATACCAGTCTGTGGGTCATAATATGCTGCACTGTTGGCTGAGTGCCACCTGCTTTTGTTGGCATCAGTCATGTTGAAATAAGACTGGTGGTTATTTGAGCGACTGCTGTCCAAACTGAGCAATAGCACACGTGGTGTGTTTGTTATGCCCACTTGTGGCCAGACAGTTATTCTTTGGCACTGCTTGTCATTTGTGGGAATGATCACAAACTGTTGGCTATACAAGTTGCTGTTAATTTGTCACACTTGTAGCAAACATGTCTAACATTACATTTTGGCTACTAAATGGACCGGCCCTATTTTCCTGCCATGTGTCGAGATGATGTTTTGGATATGTCAGTTTAACGTGCGCACAGGTCCTAATTTAATTGTCATAATCTCATTCGATCCCTGTCAGTGACTGCATTAATGAAACATGGGCATATGTTCCCTGTGGAAATACACTAGTAGACAACACACCACACACTTGGGGCACTACAGTGACATCCATCTAGTGATGAATTGATTCCATGCCAGTGTCTCATATCCCTCACAGAGATTTGTCACTGACCTCTTCAAACCCATAAGGCACTCTGTCCACAGCTGTTAAAGGGCATGATGGACCATGATAGCCTGGACTGTCAGCTGGATCTGCCCAGCTGATGGACAGGTCTTTGGGTGCAGAGGAGTCTTTAGAGGCCGCATTAGGACAGAGGCCTGGTTGATTAGGTTGCTGTTGACACCCAGTCACCATACACAACACTTTAGCTTAGATCACAGCCTCAGTTAAGATCATCTTACTGAAAACTTGTGGTCAAATTGATCTCCTGTAGACTAAAGTCTAGTGGAGAGGTTGTCTGATCCAAATGGTAATGGAGTTGTCTCAGAGTGGCTTGTTAAACCAGTGTGGTTCAAAGGCCAATCCCTAATCCAAGTTTCTCTAACATATGACGTTTGGATTGGAACCAGACTGATATATCAGAATGGTTGACACTAATATCCAATTTTAGCTCATCACAGATAGCATTATCATTGTATTTATCAGCTTGCAAATAACAAGAAATTGCAGACTAATATCCCACAGATATGTTTTAGATAATTTCGAAACAGTGTTGGCATGTTGCATAGTTTGTCTACAAAATAGCAATGAAAAATATTTTCGATGGTAAAATGTCCCTCTCTTTATATATGTCCTTATATATCTTGGTCACATCTTTTTAATAACTACATTTAAAGAATCCTTATAACAATTTTTAATGTTATGTGTCTGTGTTTTGAATATTAGTATTGGCTCATATATTATTATAAAAAAAAAAAGTTTTTCTCTCAATCATCCGCCTCAAAAATCCAGTATTTCTCGGGCACTAACATGGACTTGTTTATACTCTTTGCGCTGCCTGACAGTATGGTGTGCTTGCCATACTTTCACTTGGAGATAATCTAGTTTGTTTTTTTCCCCTCTTTCCTCTGGTGCTTTGACAGCTGAGAATCACCGTCTGGTCCCTGTGCACCAAAGCTGTGTCTTACATCAAGTATCCCAAAGCATGTCAGAAGGGTCAGTATGAAAATGATATCGTTTTATTTATTTTACGGTAGCTTATGAGTGTTAATGTATAATCAGGAGTACCTGAGGACAGGGCCAGTGGTCCGAGTGCCTCGGCATGCCCCATGAATCACATGCCGTTCTTTACCTTGTCGCGCGACCCTGGGTATGTGGCTAAACTATGGTCCTCTTTGCAGACAGCTGTGCCCCTCTTCAGTAAATGGGGCATGCTCTTCATAACAGGCCTGTCAGCAGCTTGGGGAAAAATGATTGTCTGTGACTCTCCCCATTTTCCGCATGCAATACTGTGCCCTTCTGGGACCCATGTATCCTCACAGCCGTCATATAAATAATGTGGCCATGATAGTTATATACCACCGACCTGATGGTGCCAAAGTGTCACATAATTACATTGGATGAAATGCGCAAGTTACATATTCACTTCAGAATAGATGCTTGCTTTTTTTCCTAGCCATTATATAAAGATTGTTTAATTGAAGTTTAAAATGTTTTATTATGTCATTGTATTTATTTTGTTGCTGCTGTGACTAAACATCCTCTGACGAATCAACCATTTAGTGTTGATTTAAGCAGCCATTTGACCTTGTGACTGTTATGATTGCCTGCTTACATGCTTTTCAAGGACTATATTATACTAAATTGTAAGAATTAAACTACTATAGAGTAATGCATGTCTTTCTAGGTTGATTTCTAGTTGTTGCTGTTTTTTTAAATACTTAAAAAATATTAAAAATATTAATATTTTTTAGTTCTACTGAGATGTTACGATCATACTTGTAATTATATGCCACAACTGGTGCTTGCCTATAAAATGACAGCTTTATACCATCATCTTTCACACAGGTGTAGATTTCAGCAGAGATGGCTGCTATATGGCCTTGGCTGAACGGCGTGACTGCAAAGACTATGTCAGTGTATTTGTGTGTGACGACTGGCATTTACTCAGGGTGAGTAGGACATCAGAATTTTTACTTGAGTTTTATGGCTCCTATCATTCATTTAATATGTGAGGAAGCTAAATGAGCAGCAGTGGAAGAAACCTAAGTTTAGGTGGCCAAAAAGATACAGTTTCAGCCTGTGACAGTGGGAATATAATTTAGCAAAATGCCTCAAATATGATTTACATGGTGTAAAATCTTCACTGCCACAATTACTCATCCTTTGCAATTGTCATTGAATTTTCTTTTTTCAAGATGCCATGAAGATGTATTGGTAGACACATTGGGACTAAGAAAAATCTTTTCTTTGTTTTAAAAATTCATGCTTAGTAGCTAATAGCTTTTTTTTATTCCTTCTTTTGTACGATTTTGGGTACATTTGTTTTTTATTTTTACATTTAAAGTGCAAATGAATTTGATTTAATCCAACTTACTGTGTGACAGCATTTTGAGACTGAGACACAGGACCTGGCAGGGTTGGAGTGGTCGCCCAATGGCTGTGTGCTGGCAGTGTGGGATAGCTGTCTGGAGGTGAGTCATTTGCCTTACAGACACAGAGAAGCTAATCTATCCTATTCTCTTGTTGAATCCTGATAGCTTTTTTGAGCTCTTTCTGCTCCAGTGGATCACCATTTAAGGTGTTTAACTAAACAACAATCTACAGAGGTGGCTGTTCCACACAGAAACTGAAGAGACTGGCTAAGAGAGGCCAGTTAAGAGTTTAATCCAGTGTAGGAGTGCACTCAAGGGCTGTCATTAAAGTAGACAACCACATTTTTTACATTTTGACTTCTGAGGTCTGTTTAGTATGTGCAACGCCTTTTGGCATCACATCATATATTAGAAATAAATACACATATTAAGTGTCTTTGCTTAAGCATTGATACAAAATTAAACTTTACTGACCCTCAGAGGGGAAACTTGTTGCAGGAATCAGCAGGACAAGAAACTGAAGAGAAAAGATATACAGTATAACATAAGCAGTATAAAGGCATGTAGCATTTGAAATGCTGACAGAGATCTATGACATATCTGAGTTAAATGATCCCAGTAAAACAAATGTTGTCTTTTAATTATCTTCAGTGTCAGTATTGAGTTTACAAACTCTATTTACAAAGTGTGCCTATCATTGGTTAAAAATGAACTACAACTTAGTTCTAGCAACAGTAAAAAATCTGTCGACTCCCTGTCAAATCCAAGTGCAACAGAACTGTAAAATTGGTGACCGTTATAACGAGGTGTCCTTATTGTCAAAGTAATGCAGTATCCCAATGAGCACGCCATGTGTGGACATACACAGGATGGATGTATGGTTCTATTGTTTCATGTGGGTGCATCTCTTCACAGTATAAAGTGTTGATGTATTCTTTGGATGGACGGTTGCTGTCAACCTACAGTGCCTACGAGTGGTCGCTGGGTGTCAAGTCAGTGACCTGGAGCCCAAGCAGCCAGTTCCTCGCCATTGGCAGCTATGATGAAAAAGTATGGACAAATGGGTAAAAACTATTGCTGTTGACATTGAAAAATAAGATATCACATTATAGCTCGACAGAATACAACTAACACAAAGTACAAGTGATCATTGTAAAGTCATTGGTCTCAAAAGACTACCATACCAATTTAACATGGCACTTCTCTAACAGTGTGAGGGTCATGATGGGAAGTCTTTTTTTTGTTGTTTTTAAAGATCAAAATCTATAAGATGGAACTAGAGATATCTTCTTTTTTATTTCATACATTATTATTTCTTTTCAAATCCTGGTCCCTATATGACCCACTACGCACAATTGTTTTTTGTTTTTTTTTAATTTTCAAACCTCACTCAAGCAGTGTTTGGGCAGCTCCATCTGAGCCACAAAAAAAACTTAAAACCTCTTTTTTCACATATGTGGTTGTACTCCCCTGTAAACAGACTTGTTTAAAGTTGGTGGATTTCCCCTTTAAGAAATTCATACATTCATTCCTGCAAATAAAGTATAGTGTAAACTTCGAGCATGACACAAGTTTAAATCTTAACTATTATTTGTTGTGTGCAACTATTAATATCTCACCAAATTCAATAAGAAGACTTTAATACCCTCATCTCAGGTGCGGATCCTCAATCATATCACGTGGAAGAAAATAGCACAATTTGAGCACCCAGCAACCATCAACAACACAAAAGCTGTGAGTATTTTCTGGCATTTTCATGAAATGCCTTGAAGGTATTACAATTCAATGCCTTGCCTTGAACAATTATTTACTTTTGTTTGCCTGTTGTGTTTCTAGGTTGTGTATAGGGAAGTGGAGAGGAGGCCGGCTGTTGGCACTGATGACCTGTCGCTACACAACATCACAATTGGCACTACACTTTTCAACAGCCAGAGCAAATGTATGTCAGCTTTTGCCATTATTAAAAATGATTTTCAAAAGGCAGTTTTTGACTAAGACTACTGAGGTCAAGTCTTGTTTAATCACACTCATTGGTTGCGATTGCCTGCACCAGACGAGATCTGCCCTCTGCCAGTCCAAATTCCTGTGGTCAAACCAGACCCAGACCGAGCCAACCCCAAGATCGGTGTCTCTACTTTGGCATTCAGCTCAGACAGTCGCTATCTAGCCACCAAAAATGGTAAGACTTCACAGCTGTTCACTTTTAACTCTGTAACTGTGAACTATAACTGAAGAGAACTATATTATATATGAATAACAGTTATCGCGTTTTTGGTCATGAACATCAACTTTTGCTGCAGTGCTAGCGTTTCATGGCTCTTTAAGCTGCGAGTGGTTTTGAAAGTGTGTGTTTCTCTGGCCGTAGACAACATGACCAGTATTGTCTGGGTGTGGGACACACAGAAGATGAACCTGGAGGCTGTGCTTGAGCAGACATCGGCCGTACGTTGCTTTCAGTGGGACCCCCGACGCCCTCGGCTAGCACTGTGTACAGGCAACAGCAAACTCTATCTCTGGTCCCCGGCAGGCTGCGTCTCTGTCCAAGTGCCCACTGAAGGTATCATGCTTGATCACTAAAGCCAATGCCACACTGCCTACCTGTACCTCTTGTGTGACGGCTGCTGCAGTGCTGCTGCAGCGCTGTCTGCCAGATAGTATATCTTCCTAGATTGAGTTTTCCTTCGATAATCGCCATCAAATAAAAACCTGTTAACATGGGCACCAAAATAAAAAGCAGCACATTGTGCAAAGCACACACACTGTTCAGGTAGGCAGTGTGTCCAAGGGTCAATAATTGGAACTGTCAAGCCCCATTAAGGTGTTCTCAGATGTAGAAAAAAGCCAGTGCTCTCAAATGTTTTAAATTTTTAAGACTAAAAAACCTGAAGTTATGTTGTATGATGTTGGCTTAATCCCAGTGACATGCTTGCAAGGCCAGGGGATCAGTTTTGCTCTTCAGTTTAAAATTGTTTTTTCCTGTGCAAAGGGAAGATATTCCACCTGTGAGTCATAATTTAAAATGCAAACAGAACAACTCAGCTTTTATCTCAGCTTTTATCTCAGCTTTTACCTGTGTGATGCTCATCTGTGTTGCTGCAGTGCATTTTGAACAACAACAAATAAAATACACCCACTGAAAGGTGGGTGTATTTTATTTGTGTTTTACAGGCTTTAAGTAGGAAACAACAAAAATGAAATTGTAATTGCATGAAATCAGAATCAATAAAACATTTTACAGTTAACAAACTCAAGAAAGTCATATATGTAGATGATTTGTTGTCACACTTGCCTCTCTCCCTTTCCTGCCAGGTGGTTTCCAGGTCCAGTCGCTAAACTGGCATTGCAGTGGAGACTCTCTGATCCTGCTTGGAAAGGAGCAGCTGTGTTTATGCTACATGGACACTGACCAGGAGGACAAGTAAAACACACAAAAACACAGTTCTCAAGAATACCTGGATTACAATTCAGGCTTATTGAGCTGTACACACTTGGTGGGATATGTGTTAAGATGATGACCTAAAGACTGATGGAAACATTCCTCCTCAAAATTTCACATGTTGAACTGTAGCTCATCAACTGTTTAAGGCCATCAGTGCAGGTTACTGGGATGTTTTTTTCTTGTTAAGTTAAAATCTTATTGAAAACCTGACTTAACATTCCTCCTTAGAGACAAAGAATGAATTAATATCACTTTTTAAATAACCAAATGGAAACTGAAGCACTAGTATAAAACACTGTGAGATGATAGAGTTTACGAAGTTTTATAGATTTCACTGTTGTTTTAGTTTTAAGTATTTTGTATGTTTTACCTTGAAATTGTGTAATTATTTTGAATAAATTTTGTCATAAATAATGTGCCTTAAGGTGACTTACTAAAATCTGTGCATTTCAATCTGTCAGTACAAAACAGAAAAAAAACAAACAAACTTGCAGACAAAACTGTGTTCCAAGCAGCTGTTTTAGTGAAATAATGAATCTTTATAAAAAAAATACAATGACCA
Organism: Pempheris klunzingeri; assembly: GCF_042242105.1. Taxonomy (NCBI): domain Eukaryota; kingdom Metazoa; phylum Chordata; class Actinopteri; order Acropomatiformes; family Pempheridae; genus Pempheris; species Pempheris klunzingeri. The sequence continues at coordinate 8,379,418 of NC_092022.1, forward strand.
ATACCTGTTTGTACAACATATATTTGTAATGGTGAGGCCATTACAAGGGATCCAGGAGGATCGAAGACACAATTGTTTTTCTCTACTGGTGATTTCTCAAATTCAGAAATGCAGTAACAATTAGAAACTCAATGGCTGACATGCTGAAAGAAAAGCAACACGTCATTTTGGTTTAGAGAGTACGTTTTCAGCTTCTTTAGTGCCACATAAGGTTCAATCTCCCAACTATTTGAAAGAAGGCTTCAGTATTTGTGGTGATAGATCCGCTCAGGGCAACAAAGACATGAGACAGGTTTTTAAATGTGTATTCTTAAAGCATTGTACAGTGTGCAGTTCTTAATGACATATGAGTGGCATCATCTTCAATCTGGCAGTACTACATCATTACTCGAAGGATTTAAACTTTATTATCCCCTGTGACCAAACTGATATGCTACAACAAACAGGCGGTATACTAAATATGTTAGCGACGTATTACGTGGCCTCAAGGCATCATCTGTCCGTGTGATATCCCATTTATAAAAGCTTCATTTGTACAGCCACTTGAACTGTCACTTAATCACTTTGTTGCAGTTCTTGACAGTACGAACATAATGCAAATGCACTTAACAATGACCAGTGCCAAGGCCCCGACAAGAACATGTAGGCATTTATTATTCTCCATCGTGGCTATTGTGCTACAAATATCAAGAACAAAAAGTAAGCCTTCACATGGTTGTATTAACAAGTTGATCTCTTTTAAAATCCCTAAGTAAAATACTTCAGAACTGGCAATGAAATATTCATTTTCTAGAAGCATTCATGAGTTAACTGCATTAAAATAACAGCAGATCAATCAAACCTAATTAGTATTTACAAATCCATTTAGGGTATTCCTTTTAAAAAACATCCGTCATGCAGACTCGACGTGCAGGGAGCATGCACAAGTTACGACCAGAAAAAGGCATTTTGGGACACGAATATTCATTGGCATTGTTGAGCATGAAAATATGGCCTGTTAACTTTGGTAGCACAATAATGAAAACAAATCACCTAAATCCTGTTCACAAAATACATACAGTATGTGGTTAAATAACTGACGCAATGCTTCGTCTGCATGTATTTCATTTTGTAACCCCACCGTTATCCTCACTGCAGTTTAGTGCAAAAGTGTGCCTAAAATGAATGCAAGTCGCAGGACTGTTTAAGGCAACTTACAAACAAACACAGAGACATGGTTTACAAGTTCATGTCGCATTAAAACATTTGTAAGATACAAGAACATTTTAGCTCTTCAAGGCGGTACATCAGCTCCCTACTCTGAGCAATGTCATAATTTAGGCAAATGTAAGAATGGAGAGCACATTAGCCAATAAGAGAGGAAGGTCACAACATGTAATTTATCATTTCCTCAGATGCTGAAAAGTGTATTCCGGCTGTTATTTACCACAAGTACCAAAGCTGAGCACAGAGCTTTTCAGTATAGCAATACAGATCCTGGAACAGTTTCCCTATTAGAAACATTTTTTACAATAATCATGACATAAACTCAGTACATCAGCTGCTCCGTTCAATGAAGCTACCCTACGATCTTAATGACTCGATCCTTCATTTCAAACCATCTTAATGTGGCAAATATGGAACATATTCTTGGCTGGTGCTACAGTTTCACATCACGTTTCTCTGCTCTCCTCTGCGTGATGCTTTTTGCTGCAGAAGTGCATCTTTAACTCTGAAATATGACCCTGATGTTTGCATTCTTCTACCAAAATCTAAACATCATATTAGCCTCGACGGTCTGTCAACAAGTGGTTAAACAAGGAGCATGAGACAACAAGAAGCTCAGTCTGGAATACAGAGTGCAGAGGTGATAAATTGATTCAAGTGCTGTGTCCTTTCTCTCCAACTTATGTCACACGGACATACGCTCCTGAGGGCCCACATGGGTATGGCAGATCTGTGAGCAGCTCTTTGAAGGGACTCGGGGCGCAAAAACAAACGAGTAGACAGTCCATGCAGTGCTGCACATCATTCACCTACAGTAGGGCAGACCACTTGTCTGTAACACCAACTTAAGGAGGTGTGAACATCTCATGGGCTCAACTTACACACACAGATTGGTTTGCGCATTATACTGTAGTAGAGCGACCGCTTCCCTCAGACAGCGCAGTATAACACAGACACGTGGGTTGTAATTTTGACAAAAACTGTGGGTTTTAGAAGCCGATTTTGCCACGGGTCATGGAGTAGCCCAACTTAGCCTCATTGTTGATGAAGGACATGATGCCCAGATAGGTCTCGATGAGCAGGGGTCTCTCCAGGATCAGGACACCGTTAGCCCGACCGGGGATGGGGTGCTCCTTATGGGCTTTCTTTACCGCCTGCACCAACTGCGTCCTGAAGTTGTCCAACTTGGCAAGTAAAAAGAAAAAGAGCATGAAACCAGACCACCCCTCCAAAAACTTCCAATCAGTGATGGTTGTTTCTTAACTGAATACAATTTATCTGAATGAAACTGACACTCAATGTCTGATATGAAAGCAACATCGCCTGAAGCTGCTCTTGAATAATGGCTATGATTGAGACTTTACATCTTAAATGTGCTTGATCTATGTATTATATATATATATAGTAGTGCTAATGGCTCTGAATGAGAAAATGCTGTCAAATACCCTGAACATTGCCCCAGATACTGGGACTGCTTTGGCAACAGGAAATAAACAAACAGCTTTGAAAATAACTCCTGAATACACAAAGTCATGACTACACTGTTTACAGTTACATAAATAACTGTCTTTCTCTCAAGGGATGAATATCGTCATTTAGGCAGCAATCAGTCCATTGTTTCTGTTGGACTGTGACTGCTGGAGCTGTTTTTGATTCCTATTGTGCATAAATGAACTGCTGTACCAGGATACACCATTGTTTATCTTGTGAAATAAGCAGAGGACCAACACAAAAGTTAAAAGTTAAAGTACATTACATTTAAAGCCTTAAACCCATCATTCTTCATTTTTTTTCAAAATGTCAAATTATCCATTAAATGTATGACTCAAAATGCATTTTTTTGCCTTATTTAGTTAAAAGGAATTCTACCTGGCACAGGGAGGCCACCTTCTCATCAGCGCGGGCCATGGTGTGCTCTGTGAAGGTGGCGTAGGGCATGTCTGTGGACCAGGGGTTCCAGCGGTTTAAGAAGGAGGCACGAGGACGTTTGTCCCACTGGACACGAATCCCGTAGCCTTCTCTCCTGAAAGAAAACACAATGGTGTAAGCAGAGTGACTGCTGGGTACACCAAAACACTGCCACCAAGCTGAGCCACGTACGTTTACCAAGTCCATTTTTGAATCAGATTTCCTCTTCCAATTATTTATATTTATCTCCTCATTCTATATTTTACAACTCTAATTTTTGCTTTCCTTTTTGTAAACATCTCCATCAAGCTTTTAATACTAATTTATTAACAACATAAAATTACAATAATAATGCTTAAGGGAACGTATTAGACTTTATAACTGCAGTATTCTCATGATTACTCGTGGACACAATTCTTAACACTAGCATTAATATAGCAGAGTCAATATTGATTTGCTGTTGCCAAACTAATTGGTGCTGTCGTACTTGTTTAGGGACTTGGGTGGGAACTCAAACTCGCCCACTGAGATGGTGTCCACAGCGTTGAGAGAGATCCTGACGACCTGCTGACACAACAGGTTGATGAAGTCGTACTTGCACACCAGCAGCGACCTGCACATACAACCAAAGTAGTCAAATTGTGTCAAGTGTCATATGTTATGCCATGTGATCCCTAAAAACATATGAGTCAACAAACACTACTTACTGACTCACCTATCAGTTATAAGCACAAGTCTCTCCCTCTCGTTGTTCCAGTGGTCGACTCTGTAGAAATGATAAACATATATGCCAGCTTTTTTTACAGCCATTAAGCATAATTTGAAACCTGGACTAAAACATTTGTCTAATACTGATTTGTGTGCTTAAGTAAAAGTTAAATACATAAAACTAAAAGATGAGGAAAAGTAGCAAATCTTTTGCACCCATTTATGAACATACATGTAAACATGACTGAGCAACTAAAACCCAAAGTGTTAGCTGATGTGTCTCTATGTACACTTTAGTCATACTGCTAATAAAACAGCCACATGCTGCAGGATACTCACTCAGCTAGCAGCCAGACGCTGAGCACCTCTCCATCCTCAGAGGGCAGCGCCACAGTCCTGATGTCGCTCACAGCCTGCTCGATGGTACCTGGCTGAGATGAGAATCACACAACCATCAGTCAGCAGCAGCATCATCTCAGAGAGGCCGAGGTCCCGTTCCCAGTCCTCTCTGCGATGTGCTGCTGTAGCCTTTTATTTACCACAAGTGAGACGTGCGCATGTGGTCAAGATCGGCCATGGAGCCGAGTAACTCAAGCTGTTATTAAGGCCCGTTAAGGAGCAACTTACCCTGAACACGAAATAGTCCTTCACTTTCGCTTGGATCGTGGGGTTATGGACGTGAAAGGGCGTCAGCGTCTGTAGCGGGGGGCAGCAGGCCACGGAGGCTCCGCGTCCGAGGCTGCGTCCGGCCTCCGGCGGCGTGAAGGCGACCTCGACCCCCTCCTCGTCTTCTGCGGGGTGGAGAACCGCAGCGCCCGGGCTCTCCGGCTCCACCGTGTCGTTCAGCTGAAGCATCGTGCAGCAAACCCTGATCGAGCAGCTGCCCGACGATGTGCGCCTGGTGTTAGATTAGAAAATGTCCTTTCGAGGATGCGGACTCACCCACCCATTGCGCACCAATAATGTTTTGATTGTGAGGGCTACGAGGAAGCGGTACCCCTTGGCTTCACTTCCCCCTTTAATTCCCTTCCTCTTAAAGGGACACGATGTGTTTAACGGAGGTAATAATGGCACAAGCAGGTGCTGAGAGTGGATGATATAATTATCAGTGCTCTGACTGAATCATGTGAAGTCAGCTGTCAGTTTCATTTGTAATGTATTGGCCTTTTAAGCCTTAAAACTTCATTAAATAATTAGTTATTCAATCAAATTTGCATGGCCTCTAAAATCTAGCATTCAGCAGATTAATAATTCCTTTGAAGACTCCACACATGAGGTGAAAGAACAGGCATAAAGAAAATACAGTGAGTCCAAAGGCAAGTATTGGTTGAAGAAAGTGGTTGAAAGTAAAAAGTGCTCTCCAACCTGCACCTCATCCTGAAAAGCTTATTTTAGAATGAAAACATGCAGCATGCTCTTTGTTCTGACCACCATGTCATTTGTCTTTATTTCATTGCTGTTTCAACAGTGACGATGCAGTTTAAATTAATACAAACCATCATCGAATCACACATCATCAAAACCAAATCCTTCATCAATATAAGAATTTTCCAACCGCACATATGATGTTGATGCTGGTCAACATAATCAATGTGTCCTGGCACAGTGACTGCAGTTCTGAGTGTCCTGTAGCCACTTATCAATATTACACTTCAATACTGAGTGGCAAAGAACCCAGCTGCTAGACTGGCATAACGGTTCCCTCTAGTGGAGCCTCCTGTTGGCCTGCTACAAACTGTTAGAGAGGTTGTGGTGCAAGATTGGTTGCACCACAATTAATAATTGAAAATTATTTGGTTCCATTGGTAAAAAGATTTCAGTGGCGATGAGATGTGGTTGCATACAGACATTATGCACTGACTTACTATTCGTCTGTGTTGTAAGACAGCGTGACAGTATCATTGTGTGCATGTACAGTTTTACTCATTTAATTTCTTAAAAATTTAAAATCTGTAATGTTCTGTTTAATCTGAGATTTTTTTTATTTGCTTTTACATTCAAATTTAAAATGGCTGTTGTCTCAGGCATCGATGAGATTATGAGCTCAATCAACAGAGTCACCGATCCATTTTCAGGTTAGAAGCTCTGCACTTTGTCACATTATTACTTTATAACTCAGCACTTGTCTGTTGTTTTGGGAGAGATTGTTGATGATGAGAAAAACGAGGCTGTGTTGAAGATCACATTAACTGCACGTATGACTGCTGCTGCCTGCTGTGGATGTTTTTGTACCATTTCGTTGTTGCTCTTCAGCAGCCAGGGTTTATTATCTTCCTGGATTTATTGAGGAAGTAAAGAGGCAAAAACTGTTATTTATTACACATCTGACATCTTATCTCAGCCCGAAGGAGGTCACCACATCAGTCATTAATGTTTGAACAGGGCGGCATGATCATTTTTTGTGTACTCTTCCTTTTTTGTACTCTTCGTTTTTATGTCTAGTTGATCAGTGTGAAACTTCTCCTAAATTTCAGTGAGGATCACATTTATATCTCCAGCCATGAGGTGATTTTTAAACAACGATTTAAACCTTTGATAATCCACATTTAAAACTTGTTTTCTAATAAAAATGTATTTGCAACTATTAAAATGCCACAGTGAGATTTTCTAGACACAGACAGCATTGAGAATAGCTAAAAAAAACACTTTGAACTTTGGTAAATATTAAAACAGGAGCTAATTTCCAACATACACCTACTAGATCCTTTATGTTTGCAGTGTTTTCAGTGTTGTTTCCCAGATGATATGCTCCTAGTAACAAGTGTTATCGAACAGATCTCCTGCACATGTTTCTGATAATGATGCCTGGTAATGATTGATGAGCAGAAGACACTATGTAAGGCTGGGATTAACACAGACGCTACAAAGTAGAACTACATAGACTGCTGCTTTGACAATGGAGACAAAGATGTTTTTCCCTCTGTTGCTGCTGATCTGCTCTCCCTCCGCAGCTCAGCTTCAAACACAGTCTGACAACGAGATTATTTCACACGGAAAGCAAACTGAACCCCGGAGAAGAGAACCAACCAACGGCTCTGACCCCCAGCAGACCTGCACACAAGACATCCATGCTGTGGGAGATGAGCGCCTCGTTGGCTGAACAGAGGGTGGAGATGAGGCACTTACAGAGAGAGAACGAAGGTACAGCACTATATAAAGAAGTGAGGGAAGTGGTCTCAACAGGAAACAGCAACTGCTTTGTTACAAGAGGTTTTTGTAAAAGGAAATAATCTGCAGGATTACTTAGAGCTAATGATGAATATGAGTCTGTATGGAACGTTAAATATTCTTCTCAACACAGACTACTGTCACACACAGTCTTTCAGGTTAATGACAATAACAACACCATGCTTCTTTATGCTTTTTAACTCTATTTAACAGAGAACATGACCCTCAATGTTATTTCCAATTTACTGTGTTATAATATCATACAACTAAACACACAAATGAAGGAGAGTACTAACACAATTTTGGCTTATTAGCATGCTAACATATACTAATTAGCACTAACGGAGATTACAGCTGAGGCTGATGGGAATATCTAGTTTTGGTTGTAAACCAAAGTGGTGCTCTTATTAATGTGCTGACCTGATGAGAAAGGATCACAGAAGTTCTTCCAATTAATTTTGAAGAGAACATGAATGTCTATTCAAAGTTTCAGACAATCATCGACTAGTCGACTAGACATTTTAGTTGGAAAGACACTTTTAAACCGCAAATCATCCTCACTGTGGTGTTATTTGAAATTTTGCAGCAGATAAAATGTCAGAAGATCAGCAAAGTTATGACAAATTATTCTGTGTGGAACATTGATGTTTATCATTGTGATCTATCAAAACGTTGTCACAGCAGCGTTTCACTGAATTAAAACTGTCCTGCTGGTGGCAGTAAAGTCATGAGGACTTCTCATCTGGACACCACATGTGTGTACAAACTGTCATCCATCCAATAGTTGACTAGATATTTTATTATCACAGTAAGAGGTGAATACCCAGCATGACCGTCCCTAGAGACATGCTTGGCTAAAAAAGTAACTCAATTTAAAAAATTTTTTTTTGTGTTGTTTGTTAGATCAACTATTGACTATTTTCTATTACTCAGTTGTATTGGAGCAACCTCCAAGAAAACTGATGGTGTAGAAAATAAAAACTAACATACAGGTATTTATATATTTATCCAAGCACAGGCAGCTAAACTGGAATTGCAGAGGACTGAAGTGGACAAGCTAAAGCAAGAGCTTCAAGGTACCGTGTTGGGGTTCTGATCATGTATGGTGAGACATCACAAACAATGCTGTGTCAATTGTACAACTTAAGAGCAAGAACAATAAATGTTTGTGCAGTTGTTGCATAGTTTTTATATACATTTTTTTTTATATTCTTGAAGTGCAAACATCTAAACTGGAGTTGCAGAAGACTGAGATGAACACACTAAAGCAACAGCATCAAGGTATTTTGTGGAGAGCATCGTGGCTTTTATAATCTAATGAAGTTGGAAATCTCCGAAGAAGTTAGGAAAATAAAACCTTGTTTCAGGAAACATGCTGCATGAAATTTCATACAACATACTGGTTAGCGAAACTGAACTATAGGAAACACAATTATATTATGCTTTTTCTAACATAATGATGTTAATGATTAATGGCCAACACAAACCTTGATGGAGACGGTGATGAACATCGTTTTCATCAGAGACAAATTTGTCACAATGCCACTTTTTTCCAGCACAAGTAGCAGAGCTGAACGCCTTGAAAGCCAGATCAAATGTCACAGAGAACCAGGTGGAGGCTCTGAGGAGAGATGGAGAAGGTAAGACTCAAAACTAAACTAGCAATTTAGTGATTGAAGAGTTTCAGTATTTGCATCATTCAAAAACATACCTAAATGGCAGATAGCACAAAAACACTGAACAGTTTGGTCAGATTGTTGTATCCACAGTAAGTTTATGTCTCTCTCTCTCTCTCTCTCTCTCTCAGTCAAACAGGTGGCTTTCTCAGCGTCTCTGTTGTCTTCAGGTTCAGGGAGTGTTGGACCATTTAACACACACACTCCTCTGGTCTTCAGTCACGTTGTCACAAACATTGGAAATGCCTACAACCCAAACACAGGTACTTGAACTCACAGACTGTGGCAGTAAAGTTCACTTTTCTGCAGTGTTGACTTCACCCTGGTTGGCAGATGTTGCAGCAGTTGATTTTCTACTTAAATGTCCCACAGGTTTTTTCATTGCACCAGTGAGAGGAGCCTACCACTTTGCGTTCTACCTAGGTGCACATGGACATGCTTCATATTTTTTATGTGCTACGTTGGTCAAGAACGGAGAGCAGATTGTCATGGCATATGAGTTTCAGCCGTCCCATTTTGAGAGTTCTGCTAATGGCGTCACACTTCTCCTAGAGGTCGGAGATGTTGTGTTTTTGCGTTTGTGGAAGGGCTCGTGGATATATGATGATTCAACTCACCCCAGTACCTTTAGTGGCCATCTGCTTTTCCCCATGTGAGCAGGAAACAGCCCCTTTTCTTCAGCTGTATGATAGATAAGTGTCATTTCTTTTTCCTTTTCCCTTGTTTGAACTATAGGATAGAAGTTGATTGACAACAACAACAATAATAATCTTTTTAATAAAATAAGTCATGAGTTTTTCATCAGATCTGCATTATCATAAATTATAGACAGTGAGAGAATATATGCAGATTTTTTAAAACATTTAATTTAATTAATACCTAATAAGACAATTCATGAGGCAGTTGTGGAAATATGCTTTTATTATATTTAAAAAAATGTTGTTAAGTATCTTTACACACAAGAGTACTGTACCTACAAATTAAAGATTGATCTGCAGTATTTACATTATACACGAAAGAAACAATAATCTGTATATATCAAAATATTCTGTACTTTTTATATTATATTTGAATAAAAATGTGCACATATCATTGCAGTACTGTCTGTGGACTTTCTTTGAACTCGTGGTTAGTTTTGTTTTAAAATAAACTATTGTCTTATTAGCTGGAAACAAAATAAACGTATCTGCCAGGGAATAAGAGAGTGAAGATTTGCCCAATATACCTACTACTTAAACATGAATTGTACTTTTTTATGTTCACTGAGTAATTATGATTTAATAACAATAGAATCTCAATCCGATTACAATGGCCATGTTATTCAATCAACACAGTAGTTGTACTTTGGTCTTTACCTTTATAACTATAATGTTACTGTGATGTTTCCTTCCGTCTGTTTATTCACATTCAAATTTGAAATTGCTGTCACCACATATGATGATGACATTATGAGCTCAATCAACACAGTCAGAAAAAACTGTTGTTTATTACACGTCTAACTTTGCTTTCTTATCTCAGTCAACCAACAGCCTGAGGGAGGTCACTACATCCATCCATCCATCCATCCATCCATCCATCCATCCATCCATCCATCCATCCATCCATCCATCATTATTTATATAGCGCCAATTCATAACAGCGTTATCTCAAGACGCTTTACATTGGCGATTTGATTGTTACATCTATGCCATTAATGTGGGAACAGGTAGGGACGAGCATTTTTGTTTCCCACTTGAGTGTTAGTAGTTTGACCACTCACATACGCACAGTGATTTGTAGACTTACGCACAGGAATGGGCATACAAGCAGATATATGTAATTAATATTAATAATCAGTATAATTCTGATAATTAATGTATGTGTTGTTGATGCTTCAGTCTGGCGGTGATGTTAAGGGGGCCAAGAGTGATGTAGGTTTGCTTCACATGAAGGTGTCTTTGTGGTGTGACTGATGAATGACATCTTCATTTTCATCTTCTCATGTATTCCTCAGCTGAAGAACAAGCTCAGCCAAGCTGAAGGTCAACCTTTGGTGTGCGTCTGTGTGTTCAACTTCTCATCTCTGCCCTGAAACCTCTCGTTAAGGGTGAGGATGACATTTATATCTACAGCGTAATGTCTTTCTCACAACCTGCCAGTGTTGGCAGCCATGAGGTGATTTTAAACAATGATTTGAACTTTTGATAATCCATGTTGTATTAATTAAAATGTGTTTGCAATTTCTTAAATGGCACAGTGAGATTTCAGGCATACACACCAGTGAGAATAGATGTTAAAACACACTTTTTGAATTTGGTGAACCAACTGCTTGAGGACTGGGAGCTTCAATCCAACACGCAGGTAAATAATTTATGTGTTTGTGCTGTGTTTTCAGTGCCGTTTCCAGATATTATGCTCCTAGTAACAAGTGTTATCAAACAGATCTCCTGCACATGTTTCTGATAATGATGTCTGGTAATGATTGATTAACTGAAGACACTATGTAAGGCTGGGATTAACACAGATGCTACAAAGTACAACTACATAGACTGCTGCTGAGGATGGAGATGAAGATGTTTTACCTGTGTTGCTGATCTCTCTCTCTTCACAACTCAGCCCAGCAGACCTGTACACAAGACATCCATGCTGTGCTGAGGGAGACGAGCGCCTCGTTGGCTGAACAGAGGGTGGAGATGAGGCACTTACGGAGAGAGAACGAAGGTACAGCACTATATAAAGAAGTGAGGGAAGTAGTCTCAACAGGAAGCAGCAACTGCTTTGTTACAAGAGGTTTTCGTAAAAAATGTTGGAACACTGAAATATTTCTCAACATTACTTACAAGTAATCATTTAAATAAAAGCATAAACATATGACTACAGTATGTAGATTTTATACGTTAACACGTGAAATATTGATCTCTTATTTTTAACAGAAAACCACATAACTGTAAAAGTATTTTTTGAAGAATGGTTAGACCCACTAGCCAAACATAAATTGTAATTTGTGTGTGCGACAAAATACGATTATGAAAAATGAAAGGGGGGGTTGAACTAATTTACCCCTGCAGCATCAAGCCCAGTCAAACATGGATATTGACCTGATCACCACCATGACTTAAATGATCTGTCAAATACACTGTCAGTCTTTGTCCCACTGTGGCTCTGTGTAGTTATGGAGGTTAAATAGCTTACATGTTCATTCATTATTTGACCAGACAATGACGCCACTGTCTAATTTTGCTTGATAAGTGACTTTATCACCTTGACTAATAGCTTTATCCGGCCCTAAATGATAAATTATAACCTTGGAGGCACTACACATGATGTGTTGTCTTTCAGTCTCATAGCTCATAAATATACAAGCGGGCATCTCATTTAAAAAGCACACAGGTTTTATTGCATATCAATTTCATGTATAAATTCTTCATAGCATTGGAAAGATTACATTTGGTATACATTGCTATTCTACAGAATTAACATCAGAGTCATATCTTTTCAAGGAAATTTCTCTAAAGTACATCTTCAATAATCACAAGCATCAAAAGAACTGCAATTTCAGAATTGTTCAATATTATTCTACAATCCTTTATTGTTTTTCATTATGTCTTGTCCCACAAGTCTTTTCTATGTCTTTCAGAGCCACCTGTAAGGCAGTCAAGAACTTGAAGTCAAACCTACTAACCTAACCACATGTACAATAAGTGCATCTACGGATTTATTTTTTTCTTCTCTTTTTTTTCTCATTTTTTGATTCGATACACATTTCACAAATGGACATCATTATGACCGCTAAACACGTCATGCACAATATCTTTTTTTTGTTTGTTTTCAATAAACATAACAGAGGCGATATACAACTCAGATTCAAACAAAACAAGCACCATCCATTTAAACCCATATTTTTCAATGATTTTTTTTCTTCAGACAAATGCATCAATGTTTTTCATTCTTTAAAATACTATACAGATAAAAAGAAACAATATGTATATTTTTACTTTCTCCTGTAACAGTGGGGGGAAAACAGCAACCATGTTCTATTATGCTGAAACATATTTCAGTGACCATCTGCCAGAATACTTTCTGAAGTTGGCAAAATGGAATACTTCAATGCCTTCAATTCCTTTGCTTTACACAGCGCGTACTTATTACAGTAGTCCATGACATGAATTACTACATATAGTCAACCTAAAAACTTAGCAACCCAAGTCTTTACATTTTATAACCACGAGTTGGAAAACAATACGTTTACCATGAATGAAATCTCATTCAGTAGAATTATTTAAAAAAAAAGACTTCTGTCTTTAGAAAAATGAGATGATGCATCAGTCCTGGCATCACACTACCACCTGCTGTGGTGAAGAAAAATTACAGTGCTTCTGTTTCAGATTTTTCTTATCTCTCCATGTCGAGCACGAGTTGCTCATCTACTGAAAGTGAGACTAGTCTCAAAATGTATGTGTGTGCTAAGTTCTAGAGACCTAAGCCTGATCAATTTATGGCTTGGACCCATATGGTTTAAGCACTACTTTGAAAATACAGCGTCAGGCCTAGTTCTCAAAGTCCCAGTACGCAGGGAGGATCAAGGCAACAATGATCAACAATGCTCACCCCCCCCGCCTCCTGCAGCTATCTACAGTTATCTACAGTAAATGACTCATGCCCTCCATGGCACAGCTACCTTGCAGACCACATGGAATGAGTTTTCAGTATGATCTCACAAGAAGAACAGGGAATATCAAGTTAAACTCATAATCAAATGTTTCTGTTCTCCCCGTCCAGAATCAAGTAGACATTTTTACATGTGTTGGAAGGACCGACCAGCAGAAATATGATTTTAACACTATCTGTGGTTTAGTTAACTCTCTTTTTTTTTTGGCTTTAATGAGTCCTTTCCTTACTTCTTGCATGACCAGTGCTTTTGTCACTCCAATGCAGCGAAGACCAGATGTTCATGTAGATTTGACTGTGTGTTTTTAGACTTTTGGACCATGTAATATAGGACAACTAATTTTAAAAACAATATTCATCGGTTACACTACATGTATCAACTGAAAAAACAGAGAGAAAAGGGAGCTTCATGTGGTAGAAATTAGTCCAATTTGATAGTGACAACGTAATGCCCTTTTCTGACATTCATAGTGAAAGTTGCCCATATCTGACCGCCCCACCCTCCAGCACAACCCCGCCCAATAACATTTGAACAAATTTGAACAAGACACACTCAGCATACTGGGTAAAATGGTCGAACTGAAATAAGAAAAAAAAAACAACTAAACACTGCAGGGCGTTACAATGCCAAATAGGACCTAAAACTAACTACAGCTATCTTTCACTATAAATAAAAACAATTAATTTCATGGGGTTTTTTTTCTCCATTTTGGCACACTAACGCATCAAAACCAGAGATTCAGAATCTCCCTCGCGTCCTGATAGGCGTTCATTCCTTCAGCAACAAGAAAAGAGGGATAAAATGACTTCTTTTTTTCATTTTCACTCCTCCAGTCATGACAAAACAACCAAAAATAAATACATACACACACTTCTGAAATCAAATTTATAAGAGCGTAATAAGAAAAAAAAAAAAAAAAAAAAAACTATGACAGCAAAGGCAAGCCCCTTGGAAATGAAATGATTGTCAGAAAACAAAACATTTTCTATGGGTTATTTGGCACATACCACTCTTGCTATGAACATCTAGGTTATTTTGTACATCATATGACAATATCATACAATTTTGGTCCTTCTCTAAAATAATTATATTAACAATTTAGCACTGTGGTGCCTACAAAGAAACAATACTGTGGTATCTAAGAGGAAAGAACGTAAATAAAATTAACAAATGACGATGAAATAAACAAGCAGAGAAAGACTTTCCTCATTTTTGAGTATGATTTCAATTATTTTCAGCATGATCAAATTGGGTAATCGATTACAATGGCTAGTCTCCCAGATAGCTCATTAAAATCACCAGTTGCTGTGCACATTTGAACAATGAACATCATTCTCCATGTAATCATTCAGAAATCAACAGTGTAGGGGAACTGCTATTTCCTCAAGTAACATTTAGTGTGGTGCTATAGTTGATTCTGCAGTTATAACTGAAACATGAGTCGCCCATGATTGATGGGAGAAACCTGGAGCCAACAGTGCACGCGCCCACTATGTTCCTAGTGAAACAGCACCACCTTGTGGACATGCAGTGCTAATGCAGTGCTGATGCTGCAGTGCTTGTAGTAGGCGGTGTACACAGACTTTAGAGACATACTAGTCATTAAGTGTCTTTATGAGAGCCTTACGTAGGGTCTCTGTGGTGCTGGGGTGAGCCTTGTGGACTTGGGGAGGATCAGAGTAATGCAGAGTTTCAATGCTGTTGAGAAGCATTCATCATGTCCTTCACATCAACAGGAGCTTAGCAGTGCTTTCTCTTTGACAGAGTCTTGCGAGACGCCTCACCTAGGGACAATCTCTCTCTCCCTCCTCTCTCTCTTTCACTCACTCACTATCTCGCTCACACACTCGCACACACACACACACACACACACAAATGGACACACATGTCCACAAAAACATATTCTTTCTTAAATGTACGTGACACCGAATTCTTCTCCAGCCTCCATGTCTTCACACTATTCATGTCCGCTCAGTCTCCTTCTCCTATCCGTTTGCATTACTAATGTTCCTCTTACTCCACCCCCCCCCCCTCTTTCTCTGTCGTGTCTAGATGTGGTTGAGTGGGTGAAAGCTGCTCGTCTCAGACGGTCCACCTCCCATGCTCAGCCAAGCGTCCAGAGAGTTCTGGGAGGGCGCGTGCAAAGGGTTGTTTTCTGAGAGAGACAGCATCATTGCATAAGCCTGTGGGAGAAGACAGGTGACTTTTAACAAGAGCACTGTTTCTCATTTTTTTAATAACATTTCTCTTTGTCTAATCACCTGTCAAGAAATTAATGGAAAAATTTGGTTTATTACAGGTCTTATTTTTGTAGCTTTGGCCATCATTTCTATTGATAATAGTGAGACTGTCTGTCCACTTGTATTTCTAGTTCCATTGGACATCTTTGCAGCGATGCTGCCACGTTCCCAGATCTCACGCTGTAATAAACTGTAATTATACCTTAACTTCTTGACAGCATACCTTGTAATTATGTTTCATTAGACTACAAAGACAGGAGCACACAGGTACAGGTAATTTGTTAGTAGGTCAAGAGAGAGGAAAAGATGTGAAGGGGGCAGGACAAGGGTGCATTTTAACTACAGTTTCAGAAAGTGTTAACTGGATTAACATCCCTTTCTTTTATGGAGCACCAGAACACCTGACAGGATCCACTCCCCTTATTTTGCATTCCTCCTCCTGTCTTATGAGGACATGTCTTCTCTGTCCCTCCCTCTTTAAGTGGACATCCAAAAGCCAGTCACATACCTGGGTTTTAGCCTGCCTGTACAATGTCTCTTTCAATGCCTCCGACTCTAGCGAAGTGTTAAATATGTCTTTAACATCAAAGGGTTGCTCATCACTGGCGGCTTTACGCAACACCTCCAGGCTCTTGGGAAAGCTCGGTAGACCCTCCAGGTCCAAGAGAGAGCCCTCCTCCTCTATACACCTGCACACCGAGGGATGGATGGATGGAAAGACGGATGGATGGATGGAAAGATGGATGGATGGATGGATGGCAGAAATAGGGCAGTATGGATAGGTTGGTTGGCGGACGGAGGGATGGGTAAATTAATGTAAAGATAGACATAGGGACAGGACAGATGAAGAATTAATCCAATGGTGTGGGGAAGGAAAATTAAGAGGAAGTTTAGGTGTAAGAAAACATGAAGAGAAGAGAAAAGGAGTGGCATAATTATTAAAAGGACAGGAGAAGGAAAAGGAGAGAAGAGTAGGAGAAGAAGCTGACCCCACATTAGCTAAACTGAAACATTTGACTTTGAGTTTTGGGTCTCAGTCCATGTTTCCTTCTCAGAATGTAGTGTTGTTTAGTATCCACGTTAGTTATAATGGAAAAAACTGTTAATGGAAGA
Source organism: Pempheris klunzingeri (assembly GCF_042242105.1). Lineage (NCBI taxonomy): Eukaryota > Metazoa > Chordata > Actinopteri > Acropomatiformes > Pempheridae > Pempheris > Pempheris klunzingeri. Next base: position 8,396,085 of record NC_092022.1, read on the forward strand.
AACTGTTTGTTTAAAAAACACATTACATGATTGGGGTGTAAAGATACACATATTACCACTGGAAATTTTCGGTATGGGTCTTTCGGCTTGGTTCACATGCGCACTGAACGAATGCAGTGCTGTTTTAACCACTGCACATGTGGAACTTTTTTTGTATGTAGAAATTAATCTAAAACTGAGTTTCCTCCCATGAAGGGTTGGATGTTGTTCAAGTACACTTAATTTTCTAAATGCTAAAAAATCTAAAAAAAAAAAAAAAAAAAAATCTGTATGTATTTTATTCTATTTTTGTTGTAGCAGTATTGACAGACAGATAATTATTTGTCCATAGTTTATTCAGTAAACCATTGTGTAATAAAAACAGAACTATACCGGAGGTATATACTGATTCCTGTGTACTGTTACACCTTGATAATATATTGTCTGTGCTACCTTTGCTGTGGTTGTTGAGTCTACATTTAGATAAAGAGCATCCATGAACTGACTCGTGTGGTTTTCTGTGTAGTTAACATGATGAGTACCTGCGAGTGTGTTCGTAGCTCATAGCTAATGGAGCCGCTTCCGTCTCTTCCTCCTCCTCGTCCTCCTCATACACTCCTGTTGTGACGGGAGACGGGGACTCAGGCGCCTCGTCGTGAGACTTCTCAGTCAGGCTGCCTTCCTCCTCCTCCTCATCGTCGCCCTCCACTTCCTCTTCCTCCTCCTCCAGCCCCTGGAGCGCTAGCTTCGAGTTGGACAAACTGTGGCTGGGTGGGCGCTCCTCCTCAGCCTGCTCTGATCTGCAGAGGGATCAGAGGTCAAAGTAGAGAGGAAGTGTTACTAATGTTGCCAACTGTTTGTGAAACCACTGCCTCTTTCCTGCCGTATTAGTGATATTTCAGTAAAAGAAACAAGCATGTACAGCTCATGTGAAGTTATGCTCATCTTCTCTGCGGTGCCGCGTGTTCTTCAATTCTCCAATAATGTCAGAAAAGTAAAAATGAAAAGGTTCTAAAATTGTGAAAGCTTCTTAGCTCTATTTCTTTCAAAAGAAATAGATGTAAGTGTGAGGTGTCTGTCAAGCCAATCAGGGAGTCTAAGGACAAAGTACGAATCTTAATCATGGGGTTTGTGCAGAGGTTTTAAAAGGGAGCATATTTCTGTTTCTATGGCATTGGTTTTAAAAAGATTTTTATAAACTGTCTATCATGAGCACACCAACCTTATTTGCAAAATTAAATTGCTGAATGCTCTTTTTACTCTTTACCGAAGATTCTCAAAGTGTGAGAAGGCCTTATTTCAGTTTGTGCTGTGAGTAGCGGTAACAATTTCCTGACTATCAAAAAGACACAACTCATCACAAGCAGGGAGAGAAACATAAATAATCTGTTGACAGCACGCACAATCGAACTCTGGTGTCCACACAAACAACACGGGTGCTGACAGACTGCCCGCAGCTCTTTTCAAAAGGCCCACGTGTGATTAATTGGCAAGCTTCTCAGAAACAGAGCGGGAGACGGCCCGCTTCAGACGGGTTCTTCTACGCCCTGTAATGGTGGAACATACTTTGTGTGACTGAAGGAAGACGATGGCTGATCTGCAAACAGGCTATCAGCACACCACCATTACGACCTGCCATCTGTACATTTTCCAGCCAGCACCCGCCCCCCCCCTCCCTCCATCACCCCCAGACCACGATGTCATGGCTCATGATATCATTTCCTCTGGGACAGCAAATTTACCCTTTCCATTTTTTGCCACACAGTGGACATTTATCAAACCAGACAGGATTACCTCTGGGAAGGGGTGCACAGGGACAGGATTGGGTCACACACAGTGGGTGGGTAAATACGGGTAGGGGGACTTTGTGGGGGGAAAAAAAGTTCTCCTCTTTCAATCTAGATTAAATATCACCATAATCAAATTGCAGAGCTGGTTGGCGGGGAAAAAGTCCATGCCTGTGTTCGAAGAAAGAAGCGTAGCTCTGACATAGGGGGCCCTGGGTTTTGTCATTTAGTCTAAACACGTCAGTGGGGTGTTTGTGTTAGTGGGCTGGGGGTATGGATATAGGGGGTGGATGGGGGAAGAGCTCCATCATCAGTGGATCTCCTAGATAAATGCCTCAATCTGAGTCCCCCTCGGGGTCCAAACTGCCAGCCTTTGTAGCCCAGTCCCAGACGAGGAAGCAGCTCCAACTGTAGTTTTAGCCAAAACGTAGAGTTCGAGCTGTGGCCAGCCCGAATTACGACCTGGATTGTGGACCCAAGGACACAGATACTTCTCAGTCCTCCAACACTGTAATGTTGGAAATATCTGTGCACATCTAAACCCCCTGACTTTTTTGTTTGCTGCCTCAGCATCTACAACATCTCCAGCTTGGAAACTGGTCAAACAGAGTTTTCATGTGAAAACGAGAGCTACCAGGCACTGTTATTTTGACTGGCTATGATGCTGAAAAAAGGGGAAGAACTGATGTTGCGAGGGCGGTTAAGAGCGATTACAGATAGTCATCCATGAATGTGCGTTTGCGCTCAGCGTTTGACTTCAGTCACTCAGCGGGAGAATAAACAGTGGGCTGTCTGGTGGGAGGACAGAAAGCATAATACTTTGTCTGAATTACAGATATTAAAATGTCAGGCCGGCTTGTTGTGGATGAGACTCAGTATTGATCCCAGATGGCAGAGGGGCTAAATTGCCACTGGGTCTGCTGGCTATAATGTGTGTTGACAAGAGAAAGGGGGGATGATGGGAGAAGAGACAGACAGAAAGTGAGACTACCAGAAAGGAATTCACATCGAGAATGAGAGAGAGAGAGAGATGAAGAGTGTGTGGAGTCGAGAAAAGAGGCAAACCACTGACTGAAAGAGAAAACCATTTCATCGTCTCTCTCTTTTCCAATACCTTCCTCTTGCCTGAAAACTCTGAAGCGTCTCACTGAGCTACTGACACTGAGAGCATTCCAGGACTTGAGGCACGGAGCTGACGTTGTGGATGTTGCCAAAACATCTACTGAAAGATCTTAGAAAACCAAAACCAAATCCAAAAAGTTTTACATCTTTAAAAAACAGTTTTATTTTAGCTTTATTAACTTTATTTAACTGTTAGTTAAGTCCAACTACAGCCACTGTCAGCTTGTAGTATGGTGTTGCTGACTGTTGCCATACAAATCCAAGCCATTAGAGAGCACTGTGCACCAAGTACTAACATGTATGGCATGTTGTTGTGTACAGGGAGAAGGAAGAAGAACGTGTTTCTCCATTTCTCTCGGGACTGCATGTCCTGATAAGACCTTCAAAAAGAGGACATTTTACCATTTTACCAGTTCTTTTTGCTTTAGAGTTAGGATTACAGTTAGACTCAGGATGAGGCTGAAGTAAGAATTAGAGCCTGGCATGAAGAGTGGAAGGTTAAGCTCACGGATCAAATGTAATCACCGAACGTCTTTGCAAAAATCTTAATACAAATGTGGATCCGTGCGAGCGAGTTTTCTTGTTACCTCTTATCCGTGGAGCTGGAGGCCTGGTTCATCTCACTGTTGGAAATGAAGTTGCGGATTTCTGAGAAGTATGAGTCCTCCTTCTCATCTAAAAGTGCATGATTGTCTGGCTCGGAGTTTGGGGAGGAGATGGTGGTTCCTAGGTTGGAAAGCATCCCGGACTGTTGGCTCACTGTTGGGAAAAGCGTGCAGACACACACATCCACACACATAAACACACATGGACATGCATACCAGTCCCACACAAACACACACAATCAATCACACACGCATGATTAGTTTGATGATCATCAGACATACATAATAGATGAGTTTATCAAAATACTAAATATGTTGAGGGTTAGGATGCACATTATTCACATTTTAATAATGTATCAATAACTTGAAACTGCATTTTTTTTGGTTCGAACTTGAAACTGGGTTGAACATATTTTGAAAAATAAGATAATGTTCATGGAATTTTGTGCAGAAGATAAACACAGCTTTGTTTCAAAGCTTTGTTGCGTTTTGACAGAAAGGTTTTTATAGAATTTGTATTCTTGCAATTTTGCCGTATGCTTTCACATAACTCCCTTTTGGAAAGTATAAAAGGAAATACCACAGTCACTGTATCACTGCTAACTGAGGCTAATTTGCTGGGACAGATGTGCGTGTTTGTGAAAATCAGATTGAACATTTTATCTGTTCTTTCATCCTGGAACACTAAAATTATAGGAGGAGGATGTGACTCTATCCCATAGGAACTGAATTGTCTTGCTTTTTTCCTAAAAGCCATGTTTGACTTTTAGAATATCGGAGGCTGTCTCGTTAGCGCTCATCCTGTTGTTTCGCTCACGTGACAGCTCACACATTGTCTTCACTGGCAGCTGAACACTCAGGCACACTCACACGCAGGCGATGCCCAGTTCAACCACAGTCTTCTACTGTCGGCCAATGTCTAGTAAAACTCAAACTTTACTTCAGAACTCATTTTTAGGTTCTATTTAAAAGTTTAGATAAATATTTTCCCTTCATGTTTTATTCCTGCTTTCTCCTGGATGAATCACATTGGTATTTAAGGGGAAAGGATAGTGTGATTCACAAAATATAAGAATAGTTGGATATTCTGTATAGTTTGTGTTTAAATTGAGGTTGATGCTGAGAGCATATAACATTTTGAATGAAATATGAAATACTCCAAATGTACTTTTATGCCAGTGGGAGCCAAGCAGTGTTTTCTTGGTCTGTGTTCTTGCACTTTTCATTGAATAAATTTAGCAGATGCTATTGCTGACATTAATTTGACTCAGAATTAGGAGTCAGTGTTCAGTGTCCAAATCAAGGATGCATCAGGAAACATCTGGTCACTCTGCCACAACGAACTTGTTTATAAATGACCTCTATATTAACATACTCACTTCATCAAACACTGGCATCCTTTGACATTTGAGGGATTTAGTTTGTATGTTGCTGGTGTCACAACAGTTCAAAAGAGCATTCAGCACTGGGGAAACGATAGCAGCATGAGGTGGAGACATGTATGACCTTGCTTCATTGTGTGTGGGTGCGATTTTAAATTGAGAAGCATAGATCTCTTGGATGTCTGCTTTTAAATACACAATCATTCAAGTTAAGTTTGTGTTCCATCCATATTCAGTGGCATTCTTCCATGCTGGAGATTAAAGGCTGTTTTTGGCAACACAATAGGAAAAGCAAGTGTGAATTCTTTAATTAAGTGCTCCACTTTAAATCCTTCACAGCACCAAGCTCAACATTTACTGAGGTGAAGATTTTCCAACAGGGTCATGTGAGCCATTCATTATTGATCCCATTAACATAACACGAAATACAGCCTCACTTGTCTCAAAGAAAACAAGAAAACTGAGTCACACTGTAGGTGTTACAAACTGACCAGGAATGTTCTCATGCTCGTGTTTCTTGAGATGGCGGTCGAGGTTGGTTTGCTGACCGAAGCAGCGGTTGCACAAGTGACACTTGAATGGTTTCTCCTTGTTATGGATGTTGCGAACGTGGCGTTGAAGATTGGATGAGATGCTGAATGAGCGGTCACAGTATTTACACCTGCCGAAAGAGAACAGAAGCATGCGAACGCGGGTTACAAGGGCAGCAGCGGCATAGTGAGCAGGGACTGTCCTTCAACCAGACATGACGGCAGTTCATGGTGATTCTATTATCCACCTGCTGAGGTGTGAAAGACCCTCCTTAAGGCTCAACTCATTTGTAAAAAAGGAGCACATTTGTTTAATGAGGTGCACAACTTAGAAAAATCTTTCTGTAATCATATAGAAGAGAATAATGGGAAGACAACTCAAACGAGTGAGAGCAGAGTCAGTTAACAAAACTTCCCCCAAAATCAGATCTTGTGTGGAACTAAAAATTCTGAAACTCACTTTGACAGTGACTAAATCTTACTGACACACTGAAGGACATTGATGAAGAAAGAAAATTTACAGCTGTATAAATTCCTCATGTCTGGCAGATACCTGATCCACTTAACAAGGCCAGTGCTAGTCCCCCATACCAATCTGGTAATTCGTATAGAACACAGATAAATCCCTGGAGATTTTGAAAAACGAAAAGCATAGAGCCTTTCACAAAGATTAAAGACAACGCTGAGCTAAAATAGAACAGAATACCTGTAGGGTTGTTCCCCTGTGTGTGTCCGCAGGTGTCTGGTGAGGTTTGCCGAGCGAGGGAAGATTTTCCCACAGTACCTGGAGGGGAGAATGACCAGAAAGGCAAAGCGAAAAAGAAGTGAAAGAAAGTAAGAATGGTTGAGTAGCATAAAACCAAACACGTATTTTATTATCACTGCAAACATTTTATGCACCATATGGCAGTTTCACATCTGTAAACATCTGATCAACAACAGAAATAACAGCACAGGGCACTAACCTGCAGGCGTAACGCTCCTTGCCCTTGCGGAGGATAGCGTCTGAGAGGGAGGGTGGTGGCGAGCGGAAGTTGAACAGTGGATGGGCCGAGTGTTGCAGTGAATTGGGCGGCGTGTCCAGTTTTAGAGCACCAAAGCTCTCCAGCTTCTCTGTCATGTTCTCCATTGCTGACATCTAAGGAGGAAGAGCATGAAGAGGAACAGGTGAGATCAAATGTTTTTATGAGAATCAGGAGATGCCATTTTTTATTTTTGACAAGCTTGATTTTGATTTATGACAAACTTAATGCAGCAGTTCTATAATCACATACTGTAATCACACTTTCATTTCATATGTGTGTGTGTGTGTGTGTGTGTGTGCTAAAAGAGAAAAGGAAGCACTGAAAACAAAAGCACAATGTCAGAAAAAACAGGGAGCGAGGGAAAGAGACAGAGAGCGGAAGTAGTATATCAGAGGTTAGCCTTACTGTTTGTGCTAAAGGCGAGTCACCTCATGACCTATAACACATTCACAAATGCTCTTGTACCATTCCTCCAGTGCCCCCCTTTCCATATAACCTCACCTCCAGCTTCAGCCAGTGCTTTGTTCTCTACCTCTATCTCTCTGCTGCCTTCTCCTGCCGAAGCTACTGTTACAGGCCGGCAGAATGGCTAAATGAGGCATTCAAGAGCCCTGATTGGAGCTGTACAATATAGTTTGAGATACCCCCAACTGATAGCCGCTTCCCCTCGCCTAGAAGCTTGTGAACAAAGGAGGCCGGTTATGTAGGAGTTTATTTGCCAAAAACAGCTTACATCCTTCCTTTTTTAGTGAATACGGGACGGGAGAGACACAGGGACAGACACTCTGTCTCAATGTGTTTATTCGCAGTCTGAGAACGGGTGGAGGGGGAGCGGGAGATGCCGTCATGAGACTGAATTAGAGGTGGTATTGTCTTTGGATCACTGGGAGTATCACAGCTAAGATACTCTGATATGAGAAGTTTGTACATGGGGCCTTGTGAAAACTTTTCATCTTGGGATATTGATCAATTATGGGCTGATGCCATCAAAAAGGCAGGAAAGAGTTTGTAGCTTAGGTCATATCCTTATCGTCCAATGACGAATAATACAATGTTTTAGAGGAGTGTGAGTACAGGGTGAATGTAACTGTGAAGAGATCAGAAACAGAACCAGAGATGCCACTAGATTGGGTTTTGTTTGCAAATTACATGACAAAATCCATGTTAGCTATTCATATATCATTGATTTGTATAGGAATAACTACATCTACATCTGCATATGTACCAAATTAGTGTATTGCAAAGTCACAGTTGATAGAGGACACAGATTTCCAGGTCAGATTGAACTGTTTCCCATCGAGAGCCCCCCATTCTCCTTGAGACAAACACAGGATGTCCTTGATGGACACGGTGCTATTATCTAGCCAGCCAGCCAGCCACAGAGAAAAAAACACTTGGAGGGGGCTGAGTTATTAGCTGGCCTGTGGGCTCCCAGTACATGAAACAATGCCACAACTAAGATTAGCGTGGCCAAGAGAGGCAGTTTGTTACAATTCAAACGGTTATTATTCTCTCTTTTATTAATACTATCATTCCTTGTAATCAAGAGTTTTAGAGGTAGGGAGGGTCTGGGGACAGTCAAACAATGCGACTGATTATCAAAGGGGCTGCGATAACAGACTGTGTCTTCTGAAAAAGGTAGAAGTGACGAGGTACACAGGCGCCATTCAATAAACAAAGGAAGAAATCATACAGAACCCTTGAGAAAATAACATCAACACTGTGGAATGATGGTGCATTGGGCCCCATCAATTCAGGTTGTAGCAGCGTGGGAGGCAGGAGTGAAGTATTTTCACATACAACATGGTTTGAAAATAATAGTCGATAGCATCTGGGAATAATCAGCCTGTGTGCAATACCTGTAGGTTAATTCCCCTGTTTGATATTCCCTTGCTGTAGTTTTTGTTCAGAAAATAGATGCACCATTTATTGTTTCTACCTAAGATTTTACAAAGTGCTTTGCTAGATCTGAAAGGTGTATGTGTGTGTGCTGTAAGCCTACCTGTGGATGGAAGATTGGTGGTGAGGGCCTGAGGAATTTTTCCTTCAGAGCTCCTACAGGGTCGAGTAGCTTCCTCTTCTCCACCCTGCTGGACCGACAACAAGGCAGAGGGTTACGTACCAAGGTCAGAGTTCACCTACAACCTTCAACCACATACTTAACACCAACCTTAACCACCAACCTTTTCAATGTGTGAACATTACATTTTTGATGCTGCTCATGTGGAAATAGCAGTTTCTGGTCTAATCGGGGCTGAAATACCTGTATATGGGATCCATGAAGAATGCTGAGGGCTTGGCGTAGTGCAGGGGTGGCGGCTGGTGTGGCTGTGCCTGGGGCTGCTGGTGCTGGGCGATGGAGGATTGGTGCAATAACTGGGAACGAGGATGTGGAAACCCAGCTGGGATTTCATCCTTGACGGAGACCCCCTTTCCAACTCCAAATATGTGATTCTTTCTGTTTTGTAGCTCAGCTGCCACACCATTATGACCCCCTCTGTTCCGGCTGCCAATGCTGAGGTCCAATGGCTGTTCTTCACCGCTAGATATTGCTAAAGGTCCGCTACCGCTCCCAGAAATGCTGTTGGGGTTTGAGGGGTTTGTTGGGGTGGAAGGAGCTAACTTGGTCTCCTTAGGCTTTGTGGTGAGATCAAATGGTGACTCCCCTGTGGAAGCTGGAGCTCCTGGGGCACCAGAAACCATCTTGTGCTGCTGCTCGCGAGGTGACTTGGGCTCTGCATTAATGAGCATACTAGGATTGAGGGCACTTCGATCAGGGAAGGAATAGAGAGAGTTGTGGAAGTTGGGCAGGAACTGGATGGGAAACATGGAATGGTACGGCAAAGGGCCCATCTTCTTCTCCTGATGAAAACCAATCAAACCTGGACCAAAATATTTCTCAGCAATAGAAGCAATGGCTTTGATGGAATCTGTGGTAGCTGCATTGGCATTTGTGGAGGTGGACAGGAGGGCTTGCTCATCGGGTGGAGGGAAGAAAGAGTGCTGGGATGATGCAGAGGAGAGAAAGGGACGATCAATAGTGATGTTCCCAGAACTAGACACAGCTGATAACAAGTTCGTGCCTTCTAAGTGATGGCCCTCTTGACTTGACACAGCCCCAGATGGCTTCCTTCTTTTACCACTTCGCTCCCGTTCACTCTCTCCATCGCTCTCCAGGTCAGAACCATCACCCGATGCAGTACCAGTGGTGGTGTCCAAATCTGTCCCACTTGTGGTATTAACATCTTCAAGGTCACTGCCGTCAGACATGTCTACCATCTTAGATTTGGGCTTGGCTTCTCCACTAGAAGACAAATCCAGTTTGCTCTCTTTGTCTTTGTCCTCCAGCTGACTCAAACTGTTACCTCCATTGCTATTTGTAGAACTAACCAGGGACAGTGGAGGGGCATCTAGCAGACTGCGAGGCAGCTTCACCTCCTGGCTGCTGCAGCTCAACGGGCTCTTTATTAACGGACTGGCCGGCAATAAAGGTGGTCGCGGATACAGTGATGGGGGGAAGATACCTGGGAAACCATGTGGGAGGGATGAGAAGCCATGTGGTCCTGGGGAGAAGGCCAAGCCAGCATGAGGGTGAGGTCGTGAGGGAAAGTAGTCAGTGAAGCCCAAACCTGGCTGGCTTAGACCTGCAAGGTGGTGATGGTGGGACTTGGCCTTGGCCATGATGGGGCTGGAGCTCATGGGGATGCCTGGGTTGAACATCCCTGCTGGAGAACCATAATGGTTTTTGCCCTCACAGAAGCGGCGGTGCTTGTTGAGGGAGGAGGTAGTGCTGAACAACTGCCCACAGTCCTTACACTTAATCTGGGTGCGGCAGTCAGCATGCATACGCTTGTGGCGGCAGAGGTTGGAGAACTGGGTGTAGGATTTGTGGCACACCTCGCCTGGGGGAGCAAAAAGACGCAGCCCATCAGGGCCTGGTTAAACCCATTTTAACACTGTCTCTAACTCTGTATACCAAATCAATAGCAACACATACATCTGAATGGAAAGTGCTTATGAAATAGTTCGAGAAAAGTGAACAGACATGTTAACTGTTTTCTATGAATGAAATCCACCACTCATTCCGCAAACTAACACAGCCAAATCATCATACCTCATACCTGATTTACTGTATCTACATATATGTATGTTTTTATTTTATTCACAATATACACATGTATCTATTTGAATCAAAAAGAAATACAAAATAGGTCTGTGATCCATAATTTTCAAAAATTCATTAGTTCATTACTGTAAAGTAATCCAGAGTAATCTAATGTATGTATGTATCATAAAAGTTTGCCAGAGTGTAAGTGAACATTACACATCACTTATGTGATTAGATGTTAACAGGATTTAAAAAAAAAAAAGTGCATACAGAGAGGATGGACATTACGGGGATTATGGAGATGTAGCCTACACGACGTGGAAGGAAAATAAGTGTAAAATAAAAGGAATGTTGATATTAAAGCAGTCAGTAACTTCCAAATCTCTCACTTACAGATAAAGGGTTTGACACTGCTGTGGATGTGCTTATGCTGCTTGAGGCCTGATGAGGTGGCAAAGGTCTTGCCACACTCAGGACATGTGTGAGCGCGTGCCCCCACGTGCTGGGAGCGGATGTGGCGCTGAAGGTTGCTGGGATCTGTGAACACCTGAAATTTGAAATAAGCGTATAAAAATATAATGTATGGCATAATTAGCAATGAGAAAGAACATACATATTTGAATGAGTTTTGATTGCTGTACTAGCTATGTCCAGTACCATTATGAATGAAGCCTAAAAAACAAGACCAGCAGAAAGTCTGAAGCAGATAATGCCTGTGTGTCCTGTGCACAACTTACGTGCCGGGTATGCTGTACCTTATCACAGTTTTCACACTCAAAGCGCTTGCCACTATCATGTGACATCTGGTGACGGATGAGGTTGGACTTCCAGTTGAAGGCTTTGGGGCACTGGTCACACTTGTACTCCCTCTCCTCTGTATGGACTATCATGTGTTGGCCCAGACTTGATAAGAACAGGACAGGACAATGAGTGGCAGAATTAAAAAAATCACATTTTTTAAACGTGGGCTGTATTTGTTAATTGTGTACATCTTTATGAGTGCTTGTAGAGATTGTTGTTACGTGTCTCTGTACCTGTACTCATTTGGGAAGATCTTCTCACAGTCTTTACACTCGTGGACGGGCTCGTCGCTGTCCTCGCGTTCCTGTTTGAAGTCCTCTCTCAGCGTGTCAAAGATGGAGCCGGTACTGGAGCACGAGTACTTCTGATGCCGCCGCAGCTCAAGCGTTGAGGAGAACAGCTCATCACAGTCTTCACAGCGGTACATCTGCTCGTCTGCACGTGCACAAACAAACGCAATTTGTTTAGCAGCTGTGTGAAATCTATACTGTAATACCCACTGACATCCACCATAAAAACATATATATACATACATATTACATATACATGACATCAATTTTTAACCGATTTACCGCAGATTGACATCAGGATTCACAAAACCTACAAAGTTCCTCATTTATTCCTGCTGTCAAAACTGCAATTTGTAAGTTTCACCACTCACCAAAAATATCTTTATGTATTATTCCTAAAAAAATATATTAGATAAAAAAATCAAGCAGCTGTTTTTTTTTGTTTACATTTAAATATTTTCATAAATCAAATTGATCTGAATGAACAAGTTCAGAAAAAGAAGATAAAGAGCAAATGTTGAAACTTGAAGTGACATTCCCCAATTTTATCTAAACAAAACCCAAATGCAGATGTCTGGATGGTATTTATTAACTCCTGTGAGTTGCCTCTTCCCAAATATGCAGAACTAAATATTCATGTATTTAAAAACTGTTGATGCTACAAACCAGGACAAAAATCTATTACCCATCTGTGGGTTAGTTACAGCTAAACTGACTCCCGTTCAAATAGTAAAAGCAACAATCGTGCCATTGGCATTCACATAAAATGGAAATCAATTAGCAGTGAAATGTAACCTTCATTAGCACAGTTAATTGCTTGTTAAAGCAAGTGTGTGCTTTAGACTGTAGGTGTAATAGCACACAGGGGAAACAATAGGGGCTGGCCTTCCCCTTCCATGTTGATAACCTTTACAATACTTCTCACCACCAAGGTCAAATGCATAAAACTCGGGCCAGCTTTTTCAATAGCAAGTTCCTGAGTCAGATGCCAAGTTCAACAGATCACGAAAGCCCAGAGTAGTGTCTTTGTGCACGGGCATGTAGTGTTTGTGTGTGTGTTCTGCAAAGAATGAGCCACAGGGAACAGAGGTAAGCAGGGGCACAGTGGCGCCAACCACATGGTGATTTCAGCGCCAACCTGCCGTACCCTGTTTGCCATGACCCAAGCAGCCAACGCCTGAGTCGGCCCCCCCAGGTGTCTCCACACGCCATGCACACCCATCCATCATTTCAAGCTGCACTAAATGAGTTTATCCAAAATGACTTACAGTGCATGGCTCACCTGTTTTCTACTGCATGTGACCATTTATCCAGCTGGAACTTCTTGGACACATTAAAAGGGCATTAGTGTAGCAACATCAATGTGTCTAACCTTGGGGAGGAGGATAAATGACCTTCTGGTCAATGGGCCATTACGCTGAGCTCAAATGCTAACTAACTCGCTCACTTTGACACCGGTGTGCACATACTTCATGGAGAGCGAGCGTTTAACTGTGAGAGAGTTGGTTGTCATTTGCTCTGATGCTCAAACATCTCAACACTCAGACATTTTTTTTTAATCATCTTTTAAGAGTGGAAAATGTTTCTGAAAAGACAAAGGTGGTTCACACACATTTAAAAATATGGAAAAAGTATGTGTGTGTGTGACAGGAGTACTTAGAAACTCCTCTTGCAGCAGGAACATGAGTCTCTGAGAGGACATAAGTGTGATTCAGTGATGATGCCCACGAAGAAAGATGCCTGCATGTGTGCATCATAGCGCATGTGTGTTCTTTTTTTTCCAGTTAGTCTGGTCTGGGTGGGTGGGGTGAGGTGGAGGGGGGGGGGGGGGGTTATAAAGGGGAGACTAATAGCTCTCTGGGAGACGAAGGGAAGCACAATTATGTGCAGTTTAGCAGCTAATCTGGGAGCATGGGTGAGGTCTCGGGGGACTCCTCAAGTCCTCTACTTCAAATTCCTTCTCCGATAAGCCCGACACAGAGAGCAGGGCTGCACTGCCAAGCTCCCACTCAGGCCTGCTACCTTTCTCTCTCTCGCACACACACACACACACACTCACTAATACATGGAGACAAGCACATTGAACAGACCGTCTCATTCCCTCATTGGACTTGATTGACTGTCTCTCTTTGTCCTCCTCTCTTTCCACGTTTCTTTCTCTCTCACTCACAAATAAACATCTTAAACAGTGGATCAACTGTTAGGCTTATTTTTCCTGTATGTCTCCATCCCTCTCTCACACCAACACACAAGGCCAAATACTTTGGCTCTGACACACACATTCTGGCAGGTGGATCATCTCGCTCCTCTCCCCCTCTGCCTCCCTCTGCCTCCCTCTCTCTTCATTTCACATACAAACACACAGAGGAATTGAACAAATCAATTACAAGCCTGCTCCATCTTTGACTCACTCCTACAACACGTCAATCTGCCTCTTTTCAATAATCAAGCTTGCTTTGAGCTCCCGTTTCCTCCTGCTCCTTTGGCATGGAGATCTGTGCATAAACTGTGCATCAAGCAGGAGGGAAAAACTGGTGAACTGCGGAGCATCTCACGAACATCTAGTTCTCCTCTCCACCATTTTATAATAAATGACAACTTAGAGTAATCTGTCTTTTTTTAAACATCCGTGGTTCCAGAAAGACTGGAAACACAACAAAACAATGTTACCTGACAACAGCAGTTCACCACAATAAGTCCAAGATGTTTAAAGAAATCCAGCGGAACTACGGCCCCTTTTCCGCTCAAGTGAACTTTGAAAGAAAAGCCCAGATCGACAGTGAACAGCTGTCCAAGTTAGATTATCAGATAAAATATTGGACATATTCAGTCTGACGTATGGAGGCACGGTTGAGAGGTAGTGGGTGCAGTGAATCAGGTTACCCTCTCAGGGCTGGGTGAGAGCACCTAACAACATGACGAGCTTTGAAACGTGAGCCAATGTGCAGAAACCAGCGCGTCGCGAGGTGCAGCGGAGCGGAGCGCTTCACACACCATCCTGCAGACTTTCGTGTCACAAACTCAAACTAAAATATACAAAAATGCACCTGAAAGATTCTCAACGTCTGTTGTGATTTGCATAATCTTTAACACGTGTCTGATTGATGTGGGATTAATTAAAGGTAATAGGATTAACGGCTGCCGCATCAGGTTCAATCAACTTGTTTCATTTCCATAGCCGAATTTAACAAAGCTGCATCACATGTGTCCTGCAAAAGTTTGGTCAACAGTTTGTTTTTTCAACTCGGGAAACGGAGCCGATTCCCAGGGGCATCATGGTTAAGTCCGTTTTAGACTAATGGCCACTAAAACTTCCCAAAAAAAAAAACGCTTAGGGTGAATTTCTGGGGACAAACTGCAACGCTGACTTATAAATGCCAAGATATAATCATCATTATTCTTTGGCCGATGTGACAGCTTCCTCATAATGTGCTCTTAATGAAAAGGCTTCCTAATAATGTCTGTTTGATCTCGGCTCTCCGTTAACAGAAAGTTTCTCCTCTCTTTGGATGGGATATGACAAGTGCCAATTGACGCCCTAATACAGTGTTTCAGGCAAAGAGGCCCATTACATCGCAGCATTGTGTGCGCACCATTCAGGCCAGACTCTCACGAGTAGCCTTCATTATTGGCACTATTTTAAATGACAGGTCCAAAACGGCCCTCAACCAAATGCTTTATGCGGGATTTAATTCCATCCTGGAAATTTATGATTCGAATAATTCACATTTCTTGAGAAAAAAAAACAACAAATTCTTGGAGGGAGAGATGGTGGCTTTTTCCCCGTCACATTAGCGAGGTTATGGAGTGTTTTGGCCGCCAAAGCAGCACAGGATGCAGGTTGGAGTTTGTTTAAAATGTGCGCTAATGACGCGCATTAATCTTACCTTGTAGGTTGGGTGCCATGGATCCCTCAGGGAAAATACCGTCCTTCATATACACTAAAAGCTCCTCCCCTGCTTCGATGTCCCGGACAGCTTTATAATAAATCTGAGGAGAGAGAGAGAGAGAGAGAGAGAGAAAGAGAGAGGGAGACTTTAACTTAAGGTCAAGATGGAATTAATAAGTCTGGACCCCCACGTATTTATTATCGCAGTTAAAGGAAGGGCCTGATGTTCAAACTGGTATTATTAGCATATTAATATGCTTGTTATTAAGAAAATAAAACGTCATGCTGCAGCAGAATTATGGAAACATTTTTATTCCCTGAGAACTGTTTATTTCGCAATTTATTTGTATTAATTAAAAGCCGGGCCGTCACAGGTTATTTTAACAGGCCTTCGTGATACAACACAATGATTAAGATTATTCCACATTTACTCAAACTTTATAAAATAAACCAAACGGATAAAGAATAATTTCTCCTGCTTATAATTCACTTGAAATAAAACAAAAACAGGTCTGTGACCTTTAAGGAAGAACGAGCCCGCTCTCACATTAAAAAAAAAAAAAAATCCAGATGATACAAATACTCTTGTAATGAGTCTGAACAGTCTGAAAGAAAAGTGGTGAGAAACAGAAATAAACATAAACATCGAACCGCTCAGCTGCTCTGCTGGTTTTTTTTTTTTTTTAAACAGCTGCACTAAACCGGGAAATGTGTCTTGATCTGCACAAAACTATTCATGTCATGAATATTCGTCTGAGGTGGGTTTAACTTGTGAGATCGGGACAAAAATCACTGCAGGACTGTGAGTTTTGTTAGTATTATTTGTGCTACAAGTAAAGACAAGGAAAACTGGAATAAAGTCGATGTTCGAGGCCATTCAGAGCCGCGGCCTCATCCAACACCTGGAGTCTGTGGGGCAAACTGGGCTCAGCACACACACACACACACACAAACACACACACACACACAGTCTGAAGAAAATTAATTAAACTCGGTCTCAATGAACAGGTCGAAATTTCCAATAAAAAACACAGCAGCTTCACGATCCCCTGATAAACCACAGCGTGCAACATCCACTTCAGACTGCACGCGGAGGCTGTGGTGCCTGAACACATGGGGGCGCTCTGCACCAATTCAACGATGCCACCACAATAAGGAAGGCTGAGCACGCTCATTCAAACACACACACGGAGTCACACACACAGACACACCGAAAGGCCAGTGAAACTAACTTCTCAGACTTAGTGCTCTAAAGACGAGACAGGGAGCAAAGGCCTGAAATCCACGATAATACCACATATTATTATTATCATTATTACTATTTTAACAACAGTTATTCTACAGGCACGGCTGCCTCTCTACGTTGTTTCGACCTGACCTTTCTTTTCTCCGTGAGACGGAAGAGTTGAGAAAGTTGCGCGGCGCTGCGGAGAGCCTCCAGCTGCAGAAGCACTTCAGTCCCGGTGGAGTTGGCGACACAACCCATAGTAGGTCTACCGGAGAGGGAGCGGGGCGCTGGAGCGCACAGGGCCGGGGAGAGGAGGTCGCAGAGCGGCCAGGCGCGCTGCGGACGGTCGGCGATCGTTCCCTCTGGAAGGATGATGCCCGACGCTTCTCTGCTGGGCTACTCTCTAATCTAGTCAGTGAGCGCGTCTTTGATGATGATGATGAGTCTCTCTCTCTCTCTCTCTCTCCCCCTCTCTCTCTCCCTTTCTCTCTCTCTCTTTCTGACTCTCTCTCTCTCTCATTAGTGATTCCCTATTGCCCCTTGGTGCTCTCTCGGTTACCCGTCGGCCACTCCTCCTCGTCTTATCTCCAGCCAAAAGGATTGAGGGATCTGCGCCGCAGACCCCTCCCCGCATCTCCGATCTCAGCCACCGCTTTGGCCGCTTGATAAATCTATTATCGATGTAAATAATGGATAAAGCAGCCGGACAGACTTGCACTCATTCTGTCAGTCACTCCATCACTCCCAGACACACTCATGGAGCACGGACCCACTCACGCACGCGCACAGAAAATGTTTCATTGCTGATTATTTTTTAAGTTTTGCTGCTGATCAAAATGCAGCAGCATTATTTTGTTCTCCTTCTCCCAAACTGTCCTAAAATTACTGCAAAAAAAAAATTTCTTTGAACTCTGAGGTCTAGTTTGGATTAAATGGTCAAAATGGTAACTTTATTGGTAACATGGCGAAATAATTTGCGTTATATTTGAACACAAATTGTGAGCAACGAGCATCTTTTTGTGCATGTATTTAGTTTTCAAAGCTTACAATTATTAATACAATTCATTTCATATATAATAATATCAATATAAGCAGTAAATGATTTAATTTTCTATTTTCTATTTTATATAAACAATTAAAAAACATTAAATACAGGAGACACAAAAATTGGCATTGTAGAAAAACACTTGATATTGCAAAGCTGCAATATGTGATTTAAATACTTGACCGATTTCTACATTTAATATCTTTATTTCAAATATTTTAAAATAGATGGTGGAGACATCTTCCTCATTATTATGACGGGATTATAGATTAAATATACTCAGCAAATATTACTTGCTTTTCGTTTACTGCTTTTTGAATGAATACAGCCAGGTAATAAATAAATACATTTTAATTACTTTCATAATTAATATCTATAATATCTGCAACATTTTGAATTTCATGAACTTTTGTTTTGTGTCTGTGTGTGTGTTTATTCATGTGTGTGTTCTACAGTAAGGCCTGCACACTCAGACCTGTCTTGACCTCTTCCCATCTCTGTCCAGTGTTCACAGGACAGATGCCTCATCGATCAATGCCAGCCGTAGGGCCCACTCTAATCCCCCACTGTGGCCTCATACACACAGACACACAGACACGCACACAGACACACACACACGCGAGTGTCTATTTATTGATGGATCCATCCCGGGGTAGAAGGGCAGATCAAACAGCGTTGGAAAGGGCTCCACTCCAAAACACAAAAGATGAAGGACTGACAAGAAGGTGGACAAGGTTCATCTTCTCTTCAAAGCCCCATCAACTACTCACCCAACACACACACACACACACACACACACACACACACACACCACCCCTTGCTCTCTCTCAGCCGTTTCCTTCACTAGATGCAACTTGGCCTTAGAACCACTGAATGGGCTCGCTTTACACACCAGTTCTGGGTGATTGTTGGCCTTCTAAATGAATGGGAACTGTTTCATTGGGTTAGACACACACACACACACACAAACACACACACGTACACGCACGCACACACGTGCACATCATATATGCACACATGGGGTAAACTGTTGATTTGCCTTGTTTTATTAGGCCATCATTTAAGGGGCCTGAATAATGCATTAGGATGAAATTTATAGAGAACAGTTATTAGAAATGTGTGTGTGTGCTGTATGAGAGGCTGTTTAGAGTAAAAACACTGAACTGCGTGCACACACACACACATTGACACATTGCAAACATAAAAAAATAACCTGATTGTCTGCAGATGCCTACACAAAAGCACTCTGAGAAAGACACACATTTCTCTAGTTAGAAAACTCCAATTGCATTTCTAAAGAAACTGTGTCAAGAGCACTTCTATTATTTGCACCTGATATATATAGAAACTGATCTATAAAACAATACCAAATTATTATATGAGCATAAATATCTAAATTATGCATGATATTGCACACATTTGTCTGTCTTACATCATTAATGACATACAAATAAACAAATAAATTATACACTCTTTTTAAAAGGTTACTGCCTGCATTTGAATTTGCACTGTGTGCACATATTTCCATAAACTCATGCATTGTGCATGCTGATATGAAAAAAGAAAAGAAAAATCACTGAATAGTCTGTTGAATTATACATTTTAGCGCTGAGTGGCTGTGTATATGTGTGTGTGGTGTTTGTAAATAAATGATAGGGTCATACCTGTGAGCCACTACACCAAGCAAGTGGTCAGGAAAACAAAAGCAAAGCCGTTTGCTAAGTACAAACAACCGCAAAACACATCAAAAAACAATTGTGCACGTGGCCTTTTCTGGGTCTGATAATTCCCCACAATTTTCGCCGGTGCCCTGATTCTTTCTTTGACATTGTGTGGCAGTGGCAGGGGGCACTGATGTGAAAATCTTAAAAGGATTAGACAGGTTGGTGTTGCCAGCCAATTGGTGCTTGTCAATCTCGGAGGCCCCTGTGTGTTCCCTCTCTTGCTTGGCCCAAGCCCCCTTTCTCTCCATCGGTCAGGCTTAATGTCTGAAGCTTAAATGGACACACTAGCCTGTCCCCTCGATGTGACAGAGTGACAGGTGGCAGATCAAGACGTAAGGACAGAGAAAGGAGACAAAGACAGCGAGGAACAGGCGGCTAGAGACCGAGACAGGAGGGGGAAAGAGCCATGTAGGCAGGGATTACGAAACAAATAAGAGCGGAGTGACAGGAATGTGGAAACACACAAGCAAGTCATATGGATGCATATGGCTATACTGTCATACCGCCATCATGCTTTCTTGATTTGGCCCTTTGTGTTTGTTTTGAACTGACAACTTTTCATTCTCATCGCTCCTGCGGATGATTTTTTTTTTTCCACCTTGCTCAGATTCTGCACCTATTATATCCCAGTACATGACTGAGTAATCATTAGAGTCCAAACTGAAGTGAAAGTGAAATGTGTGTCAAGTAATGGCAGAGTAACACCACTGGTATTTCATTTGCAGAAAGTGGGACAAGAGTCGGCAAAGCAAGATTGGAAAAAAAAAAAAAAACAGCCTCTGCTGGATAAACAGAAACAGAGAAATATGCTACTATATTGCAGCTGTAAGTTGTGGCGCACTCGTTGCATGGGGTTGGGGTTGGGGCCTAGTTAAGCAGTTGGGGTTTTTATGGGCACTGGCTGGGCATCTTTCCAAAAGTATCCAAGTATCTGGTGCCTACCCCAGGTTTCTTTTTAGAGAGACAGAAAGAGAGAGAGTGAGACTGAGAGAGGATGTGACATGAGAAGCCAAAAGGGGGAGAATGCTGCCTCCATAGAAGAAGACCGTGCCTTGGATAATGGTTATTATGGGACTCAGGAGTGTCAGGCTATTCTTCAGCCTCTTTACATGGGTCATTTCCTAACAGCACTGGCAACTGGCCCAGCCACAGACACACAATGGAACCATTCCTTGGTCATTACCAGCGCACACATTTTGCTGCCACAACAAACACACGCACAAACACACATTAACATGCACACACAGATTCTCATAGATCAACACAGCGTTTCCTCGTCTCTGCCTCTTGCTGACAACACGGTGCTGTTTCTCTCATAATATGTGGACCACAAATCCAACCAGGACACCTCTGTCATGTCACTCACCTGGTCTCCCGTGAGGTGACAGGCGGCGAGGTTCTGCTCCTCAAATGACGGGGCAGAGCGGACGTACTTGAGCCAGCTGTTGCTGGTGGCGTCCAGGCCTGTGTCCAGCGCAAACTTGACGTTACCCATGTCATCCACCACCTGTTGAAGAGCAACAGGTTAGATATAATAAAAAGAATTTACAAACACACAATGGGCGATCATTAACACTTGGAATATTTATATGAATGCCACTTTCTAAGGAGGTTCTGGGCAGAAAGCTATGCCAGGAGGTTGATGTCAGTCAACTCTAAGACACACAGAGGCAACATGTCAGTGGGTGTTAGGGCCACCTAATGTTGTCAATCCCAACAAGAAGAGGAAAGAGGGAAAAGAGGAGAAAGGAGGAGGGAGTAGACAAACTGTGGCTTCTTTCACTTGTCTAAAGACTTTCTCTGGCACATATTGATCACCCTTTGTAACCCCTACGCCCCCCTGAGACTCCAAGAGCCAGTTTCATGTTACCCGCTTTCACAGAGAATGAAGGAGGATGGAGGTAGAGGTGAAGGAGGAAGAGGAGGAGGAGAAGAAGAAAAGAGGGACTCATTGTGGAGCAAGAAGTGAGGAGAAAACCAGGAAGGGGTAACAATGCTTTACAAAAATAGAACCGCATTCCTCACAAAATTGTAAATTAGGACATACTTTGAATGAGTCCTGAAGTTTCCCCCAAAGAACAGATATTACACAACAATGAGAGCATTTACGAAACGGGAGAGATTGTAGAGAGACTACAAACATGTTAGAGGCCAGAAATGTTGCCTTTAACTCTTGGCTTCCTTTGACTGCATTTCTGTGTGTGTGTATTGGTATCTGGGAGTGTGTGGTGGAGTTCAGCGGTGCTGGGGAATCTTGGGGCGGCTAGGCTGAGACCCCTAAGCTCACCCTCCACCAAGCTGGGGTTGAAGCTCCGATTTCGCCCCATTGCTGCATGTGATACTGAGCCTGTGTGAATTCTCTGGGGAGAACCGGCCTGAGACAGAACAACTCCTCTAATTACAACTCTCAATCAGCCTGGCCTGAGTTCAGCGCTGACCTCTAGCTTGACTCTCTGCGCTCCTAATCACAGGCAAATGTCTGCTGAAGGAAATCGAGGTGTGATGGAGAAGAACCAACAAACCGTCTGACGTTTTTAGATGTGCAAAGTTCGTGAACCTCTCTCACTGGCTGCTTTTTTAGAGGCACGTTTGTGTTTTTTTTCCAGCTCGTAAAGTGTGAATGGTCATGTTCTTGTTGTCTGGGTGAGCGCGTGCAGAGTGTGTATTTTCGTGGGTGGAGGCGCAGGTGCCAAGTTTGGTCAGTAAATATGTAAAGGGGTCTGGATGGAGGTGTGGAAGAACTGCCATGTGCTTGTTTGTACAAATACGGCAAGCGTTTTGGGTGAACGTGTGTGCGCATGGTTGAGTTAACAGCTTGAGGTAACAGAAACGTTGTGCTACATTTGAGCCGAAGTGTGAGTTTACCCTCTTCACTAAATGCGCCTGCTTTAGAATAACAATGCCTGTTAGTGCCTTGGCTCAAAATAATCACAAACTTGACCTATGTTTAAAAACCCTGTTCCTCAAATAAAAACAGTCGCTACTGCTTATGTAAATGCATTTGATGATTGTGAGAGTGGGAAAAGGGGCTGTTTATGCAAATCAGTTCCTGTTATGAATTTCCTGTAATTCACACTGAGATACTCAGAAGCAACTAATGCGATAATGTCGACTGGAAGAGAAACTTTATCCATTCCTCACTCTCCACATCTACAGCCTCCTCTGCTTCTAGTTTACAACTTAAACACTTGCTTGATCGAGTCCAGGCCTTTATTTTATGTGTGAAAACAGTCACTGAAAACTAACCAGGCATGCCCCCTCCTACAGACCCACTACTCCACCCAATATCTTTTCTGCAGTGTCTGGAGTCAGAGTGCACTTGTCATGGCATTACTGGGGAGCTGCGACAGGTATTGTACATGTTTCATGAACACATGGAGAAAAGCTGAGATCCAGGTGAAGTCAAGATGTGTGAGGGGTGGTGGGAAACTGCACAGACTGACACACACATCTATGAATACTGCCATGCCTGCGTATTGGGCACGATAGCATTCGTACACACACATTTGGTTCCCCCCTCTACTCCAATACGCACACCCACGGGTCTGATCATGGGCTTAATGAGCAGCAGACCTGTGTGTGTTGTGCGCTTTTGTGTGTGCACATGTGTGTGTGTGTTGTGTGGGAGGCCTGCTAACACCCTGTCTCCGGGTGGAAGCCTGATTTATAAGGCTTCAAATGAGGTGCAACAGAGAAGGAGAGCCAGAACAAGCCTGCGGCTGATTGTTTGTTTATTTACCTTTCTTTTTCACCCCCCCCCCCTACGTCACAGGGCGAAGAGAAGGGGGGGGGGGCAGAAATCATCAGCTCCACGTGCAAAAGGGTTTCAACAAAACAAAGCAAGCCAAGGCTGCTCAAAGTTCCCCTTAAAGTCATCATTCTTCAGCTAAGAGGCTAGAGGCAGAATGGAGAAGGAAGGAAGGAAACTGCTGTATTTGTATTTTCAAAATGTTGCATAAAAATGAATATCCAACAATAATTATCTCACACTGACTCCAGTGTGGATTTTCCATGTTGTTTATCCAGTAATTCTTACCGTTCTCATTCTGCTCATTTGGCCAGATCAGCGATTCACCTCCAACTTAACTTTCCAAGCCAGTGTACTGAAGCCTGTGTCTGACGACCTTCCTCCCCTGCTAACTAAAGGGTATTTGTAGTTTATTACTCACTGAATCTTTTTTTTATGATTTTTGAGATCATCATTGGGTTTTAAACAAACCCAAGGTTAGCAAGACATATTTGGGATAGAAAATGAAGGCAAACAGTAGAGTTATTGCCCAAACTGTCCGTTGTGAACATCAATCACAGTTTAGAGGTTGATTTCATGGTTCAGCTTTGGTCAACTTCGCTGTGAGCAAACACAGTTTCATTGGGTTAGGGTGTCTTCATTTCAGTTTACAACCCATCTGATCACTGAACTGCTTGTGTTTCTTGCCTCGTAACACTTCATTGTAGTAATTTTGCCAACTCATTGAAGTGATGGCTAAATCCATGAACACAAGATCAAAGTTGCAATAAATGAAAAGAATTATCCATTAAGGCCAAGAGCAGAAAACAGTCACCTTTATTAGGTTTATTCAGACTTTTATTCACTTTCATATCACTGATTCACTACCACCTAAAAGGTCAGTTTCAGAAATTGACCTATAGTTTTATTTGATTAAACACCATCAGAAAATTACATGACAGCGCACACACACACACACACACACGCACACACACACACGCACACACACACACACACGCACGCGCACACACACACACGTACCAACACTTGCACACAGACACAATGAGACCTCAGTGAAAGAGAAGCAGCTCTGAGTGGACAGGATGCAGAGCAAACTCCACAGGAAGCTCTGATAAGAGCACGACACTTATATCGCTCCTCACAGCACAAAGGGGAACCTTTGACAGCTAGGAACCTTTAATGGATGTCTCGGCATGCCCTCTCCTCCGCCAGTTATATCTGACGGATGTGTGTGGCGAACAGTACTGAATTAGTAGAGGAAAGTTGCTTGTACGGGTAGACGTTGGTGACAAGGTACATATTATTTTCTGTTTGACGGAGGGCAGAAAATGGAAATGGCGCGGTGGTGATTGTGATTCTGATGTGAGCTGGAGATAGAAGCAGACTTACAGCATGTGAGACATAACTGCTAGGTTATTGTGTGTCTCTAAGGGAATATTTTTATGAGGTGTGATCCTAGTTCTTTGTTGCTCTGCCCTGGGTTTCAATGTGTGAACACACCCTAGTTTGCATGTATTTGTATATGTGTCTGTTGTAGACAAAAGAGTAGCTATTTTCATACTGCTTTTTGTTGTTACAAAACTCTTACAAAAATTTTTGCAACTTCAATTTGACTTGTTTATAGGTGGTTTCCATGTCAGGAAATATAAAAAAGTTTATTTTATATGTAGTACATGCTTCAGCGGATTAAGGAGTTGATATTGCTTTCCCTTTTTCATATCACAGGGTATCAAGACAAGCAACAAGCCCTGGCCATTCCATGTGAAAGTCTACTAAATGTGTGTGTTTTTTTTTAAAGCTAGTCAAATGATAGTCACACAAAGATACATAGTGAGGCAGCCCCCTTTTCAACAAAAGTTAGCTGAATGATTTCTCTGCATTGAAGGTTTTTACTCCTGTGGAAAGCAGGAAAGCTGCACTTTGAACATGTAGAAAGAAGGCTGACTCTCCCCTGGTTCACTTACTCATATCCTGGGGAAGTGGACAAATGAAAAAAAAATTTTTTTTCAAAGACAAAGAGCAAAGAACAGGGGGCAGATTGCCTTTCGATATGGATCTGGCTTTTAATCTATCTACATCAAGAATCTGTGAAAATGTAGAGAAGGGACGAAAGGAGGAGACGCAGAATTGCATGCACTTCTCCTTGAAGCTGCTAGGGGGCAGTGTGGAATGAACTCTCTCCAGGTTGAGGAGCAGAAGTGAAAATGAGCCGTCCTTGCTCTCACTGCAGCTGTACACACATGCATATACAAAAACAAAATATAAAAACGGCAGACAGAGTAAGAACTACATGCACACACATACACACTTGACGAGAGGGTCAGTCATGGAAACAGAGCAGTGACAGTGACAGATTGAGTGGCTGTGAAGTGGACTGCGGAGCTGGTTGTTAGAGGTGTTGCAAATTAAGTTGCAGAACGACGAACAAGAAATAAAGAAGTGTGTGTGAGAGTGTGTATCCTTTCTGGAAAAGGATCTGTTTCCAGTTGGGAGGCCCCTTACCATCCACACACATATACACACACACACACACACACACACAGGCGGACTAATAAAGCGTCTGACAGAATACAGATCCCCACAGCCTCCGATGTGTTTGTGCACATTTGTGTGTGTGTGTGTGTGTGTGTGTGTGTGTGTGTGTGTGTGTGTGTGCCTGTGTGTGATGGATGGGGGCCTGCAGAGATGACCCTACCCTGCCACATCACTCAACAGTCTAAATGAGTGTGTGTCCGTCCACATTCGTGTGTGCGTGTGTGTGGAGGTGAGAGGTGGACAGGCACACAAGGGGTCCTGTCAATAAGCCTTCTCTTAGAGCAGGAAGGAAAAAGACAAAGAATAAAAGACACAAAGAAATAGAGAGAAAGAGACATTATTCATACTTTATTTTAACTCCAGTCTACTTTGGCTCTTTGTGTGTGTTAGTAAACCTGGGAAGAGGGTGTTTGTGTCAGTGGATGTGAATACATGTACAGTACATGTAAGAATTAAATGGGCTCAATAAGATTTTAATAATGTCTAAATAAAATGTGTATATAAATTATATCAATGACAAAGTTACACAAAGCCTGTCTTGTTAACATACAAATTCAGAAGAAGCTCTAATTAACAACATATTTGTTCATTCATAAACTTGAATTTGTCATGTTTTTTTATAGGTTTACAAAATGTTACGTACAATCACAGGCTTCGATCCCTCCACAAATCCAAAATTTTACTGATTGCCCATGAAAAACAGCATGCAAAATACATGCCAGCTCACTTCACGTCTTACCGTTTCAAAAAAATGGACAGTTGATGTGGGAGAAACCCACACCAGAAAAGATGTATTCCTTGATAAAGCTTCAGTTCTGTTCAGTGAATTCAAAATTACATTTTCACCTGAGTGTAACACTATTCAATACAGGGAAATCTGATCCTTTCAGCTCTGAAGGTGAAGTTGACAGAATTTGTCAAGCATGACTCATTCATTTTCTTATTCAAATGTTCCCAACCAGTCCACAGATTTAAACAGACACAAGCTCAAGCAGAATGAGTTGCTGTTAATGTGCTCTGCACGAGACTATACTGTACAATAATGCATATAACATAATGATACTACACATTTTCATTTTCCTCTCCTGCCTATTAGAACCACAAAATCTCCTCATTCCTGACCTTTCATGCATATAGCGCACATACACAAAAAGACACCAAATCATCCGCACACTGCAGTAGCAGAAAACAAACATAACTGTCAAATATAGGGGCCGTTTGTTCGTCCAGCTAAATTCAAATTGTATTCAAATATTATTCAAACATGTTCTTCAAACAGCTATAATGTGAAAAAAACATGTGCACTTCTACCGTCTTAGCCCATCAAATTGTGCTGACAATGTTTTATTAATACACTCACTTAATAATTTAAAGCAAACTAATAGACACATTAAATTACAGATGTAACTGTCACTTACACATCCTTGAATTAAAATAGGATTTCAAATATTTTCATAGAAAAGGTTCAGTTCAAATAAAGATTAAGTTGAAAATGGAGTGTGTGTATGCCTGTGTGTATGTGTGTGTAAGGCCAATTACTGATGTTGGTAATAGTACACCTGTGTAGCCATGTCTGGCAGCCTAATGATAGCTAAAGAGGAAACAGGCTGTAAATCCACACATACGCGCACGCACACACACACACACACACACACACACACACACACACACACACACACACACACACACACACACACACACCTTCCTTTTGTGCGGTAAGAGCTCTTGTGTTGAATATCACATATTTACTGTTTGTCTCTGTCAAAGGCACAAGTGAATACCACTGTAAAAAGGTGTGTCTGTGAGCGTTAGCTTTGTCACCAGTAATATGTACGCAAGGTGTTGGAGTGTGTGTTCGCAGCGTGTGAGTGTATGTGTGGTGTGTGTGAAGGTGAGTGAAGCCGTGTTAAATGTGACCCATTTTATCTGGGCCGGGCAGCCATCGACATAATTAAAAACCAGGCGGGCAGGCCAGGGAGGGCCTGGGGCCTTGTAAAAGCCATCTGGGTTGAAGTGTGTGAGAGTGTGTGTGTCTGTGTGTGTGTGTGTGTGTGTGTGTGTGTATCCGCATGTATTGTGAGTGTCAGAATGTGGCCCGACTCACTAATGACCCAACTTGCTTCTCTTAAATCAGCGTCTCTACAGTCACCGTCATAGAGCTATCATTTGTGGTGAGTGTACATGTGCCACACTGAAAACAGCATGTGAAAGGTTCCAATGTCAATCTCCCACACTCACAGAGTAACTATAAAGTCAAATCTCATTTTGTTTGAGTTTGACCTGTCTAACTTTTCCCTATAAGAGACTTCCCATGCAGGTTGGAATATGAAGCTATATGTATGGGGATTTATGATATTGAACATTACTTCATAAAGGGTCATGTATTACCTGATGATAATACCAACTAACATGGATTGTTACATTAACAGATTTGAATACATTTTGGCTTAATATTCTTATTCTTATTATGTTACCCAGCAGTTCTGATTTTGTCATGATTTTTACATTACCATATTGTCAGTACTGCATTAGTTTTGCTCTCTGCCTCCAGCAACAGGAGGCCGGACATCAATTCTGTTTTTAAAAGCCACCAATGACCATTTTTCAACTTTGGATTACAAATATGTCCAAACAGGACAGGAGCTTTTTGTATGTGTAGCCAATGATGACACATCAGGAGCCACGCTGTGTTATTTTTAGCATCACGCCGCCATGTCCACCTCCGCATCCCTGCAGCTCCTGCAGCTCCTGTGAATTAGCAGGTTGCCATGTGCTGGGTTGCCAGGTTAGGGTAACTTTAAACAGGAAGTGTGCGCTCTTTAAAAGAAGAGAGGCAGTGAGTTTTCAGGCTGGACCTCGTTAATGAAATGGCTTTGTGTTATTTACAGCCCCTTGTTAAAAGGCTGGATGAGTGTGTGTAAGAGTGTCTGTGTGTGTGTGTGTAAATGCACATGCTTGTGTATGTCATCTTACACGTGCTGTGTATGTATGTGCAGGTGTATGTGCTTATGTGCATGACTTTTTGCCTGTGTACATGTGTGTTTTTATGTATGTGTGATGTGTTCAGTGTACAAGTGAATGTGTGTGTCTGTGTGTGCAGAGAGGTTACCATCATGCCATGTCTGTTTTACTGTTGGACAGCCTTTTACAGGCCGGGCTTTATGATATGTATTTAGGGCAATTAGTGTGCAGATATACTGGCTCATTATTGTAAAGCAGGTGCAGTGTAAATGGGGAAATATATGAACAGTACATCAGGGTCACACACTCTGTCTGTGGTGTTTGAAGGCTAACAGCTAGACTTGTGTGTGTGACAAACAGGAGCACACACTGAACTTGGAGGAAACCGTTCCTCATGCTCATCATTACAATAAATGAAGAACATTTCTCATACTTTAAAATGAGCTAAACTAATTGTTAACAGGCTTCAGAGGAGAACAAAGTGAATCAACTGGTTGAATATTAACTTAGAGGGAGGCAGAGTTAGTAAAGTATGCTTATTGGCTGGAGGGAACGCACAGTGAGCAGAGTGGTTGCTCATCGGCTGCAGGAAACAATGTTTGATGTTTGGCGCCGCTGGTCTCTAGAAGAGTCCACAGCAGGGACACAGATAAACCTACAAACCCAAATGTATGTACTGAATTACTACATGTTTGTATAGCCATGATATGAGGGATTTCCATGTCATAAATCTTTGTGTAAAAAAAAAAAATGTCAGTGTCTCTGTATCAGGCACTTGGGAATTTTCAAATTTTCTATATAATGCTAAAATGGCAATGGCAATTTTATTTATATAGCACATTTCATTACACGTAAACATTACACAGGCAAAAATTTTAAAAATGTTTACTTGTTTGTATTGTTTGCAAGATTGGCAATGGACTCTAAATTAAGAATTTATACATTTCAATGAACAATGGTGGAAAAAAAACCATGTAAAACATGAAATATTATTTACTCAATGAAACATGAGAGGGGTAAGATATGGGTTTCTGAATTTGAGGATATAATACATACAGCAATCATGGCATTCTTTTGTCGAAGTCCTTAAGTAGTGGGGATATAAAATAAAATTTCCTAACCTCAAGCAAAGCAACTAAATCAATCAAGTCTAATGCATCCATGCCAAGAAAAATGACAAATAATAATGCGGTGAGGAAGCTTGCATTCAACATTGACACAACTTGACCTCCACTCTATCGACTGACATCGGAAGTGAAACACAAAATGGGACAATTCCTGGAACTGTGCAAACACAAATAGGGAAGTGGTGCTCCGAACAAGTTTGCAGTGCATGTAACACTATCAATTATTTATTAACACCCAAATAAAGGAATACTTCCTTCAAAAACATTTGCTTTTGTGATACAATAGAGAATGATGGAGGGAGCGAGAAGCCGAGAATAAGAGACACAGAAATGCAGTGACAAAAACTATTCATTTGTAATCTATTTCTAGGGATCCAATCCAGAAAACAGGGGTTTCCAATATGGAATGAAAGAGAGTTTTCCCTCTGCATGTCGGTTTCTGCTCAGTGTCAAATCAATGTTGACCTCAACATTTATCCCATCAAATCTCATTCTTCGAATCTCAGAGAAAGAGACTGACACAAAACAGAAGATGTCACGTCTGTCTCCAACCATTCCCTTTAAATTGTATTTTTTAGTGGAATGTCATTTTGTCCCTGCATCACAGAAAGTTCCACTGTCCTTGTGTTTTATGAGATCAATGTCTTGGCAGGACAGCAGAGAGCTGAGACTGAGACACGTAAACCCTGTGAGGCATGAAGCATTTAAACTGGAGAGAGCCTGCAAGAGACTGATGGAGAGTAACACTAACATATATTCCACTTTCTGTCTGTCTTATGGTCCTCCTCTCTCTTTCTCAACCCATCCTCACCCACACTCTTCCCGGCTTTTTTGCAGGATGTTTGAATTAGAAAGTTCAGTAAATTTGCAGTAAATTCGTGCACAGAAAAAAAGTCAGCTGGCCAGGACAGCATGTGGCAGAACCCCTGTGTGTCTTCAGGCCTGGGACTTATTGGAACCATCTGAGCAAAACTCTTCGTTTACTGTAACAACCACACTCCAATTTCTCCTCTCTCCTCCTCCTCCTCCTCCTCCTCACCTGTAGTGAGGAACCAGGCTTTTTCTCCTCAGTCTGATGACCCAAAATAAAAGATTTACTC
The DNA here is from genome assembly GCF_042242105.1 of Pempheris klunzingeri. Taxonomy (NCBI): domain Eukaryota; kingdom Metazoa; phylum Chordata; class Actinopteri; order Acropomatiformes; family Pempheridae; genus Pempheris; species Pempheris klunzingeri. The sequence goes on from NC_092022.1 coordinate 8,427,071, forward strand.
TAGAATAAAAAACTTACAAAATACACAGAGAGACATGAGCTTGTATTGGCTAAATACAAACAAAAGCCTCATCATTACAAGGTGAGACCCTATTTTTAAAGACCTACGTTTAGATAAAGACCTATTTTTAGAGGAGAACATGAGAGAAAAAAGGTTGGCAGATATGCCATCTATGTTGTTTTCAATGTATAGTCACATAATTGACAACAGATTTAGACTGAGTTAATGGTTGGTGTAACCGCAACAAAATACTACTACTACTAAAAAAAATAAATATTTTAATAATATAAATAATAATATAATAAATAATATATATAAATAATATTTTCTTTTTTTTGGTTTTGTTTCTATGACAGTAAACCGGACATATTTTGGGCTGATTATCTCTTGCAAACAACCTGTAGATGGACAAGTAGAAACTGGGTAAAACTGAACAAACAGACAAATAACTATTACACAGTCCTGTCTTAAAGTATAATGACTCATGCTGTAATACAAGCGGTCCCTCCATTAAAAAAACAGAACACATTCTAACCCTTGACTACTTGTCTGGCAGTTGTGAGGAGAGGTGCCCTGCCTCAAAGGATTAGCTGTAGCCATAGAGGCATACGTGATGCTATGAGACGTGTTACTCTCTTGAAACAGGATTAGAAGAATATCTGGCTATTCTCATCTCTACCAAGAGAAAATTTTATGTGTGTGTTCTCATCTGTGCTCTGTGTGTGGCGGCTGAACATAGGTCTGCCTATCTGAGTATGTCTCAGCCTTGCACCAGCCTCTACATCAGTCCACACACATGTAGGCCGGCCCTCCTCCCCTCCTCTACTTTACCAGGGGCTGAGACTAGCAGGAGGGCCAATAAAGCTTACTCTCTGAGTGTTGGGCCTGCTGGCGAGAAGCAGAGGAAAAGACCTATTTCACTGTTGTGTAAACCATTGTTTCATTTCCACACTTCTCTCTCCGCTCTGATATTTCACAGGGTTTTTGGCCCCCGTTCAAGTGTGAACACAATACAGCTATTGAGATCATCGCTCGCACCTCCTGGCCTGAGCCAGGCTCAGCACTAGCTTTAGCTCTCGCTGCTACGACCTCATGCGCAAATCGCCAGAACTACCTCTTCCTTTTCTTTCCTATATTTTCATTTCTGTTTTGACTTGGTATGCGGCACAGACTCACAACACCCCCGTACCCCATCCCCCATCTTGTCATCTTAAGCCTTTACCCCTAACTCTGGCTCTGGAGGGCCCCAGTGTGCAGGTAATGGATCCTGCACGACCACCTCCACCCAGAGGCCCATATATCCAACTTTTAATTAAGAACGCTCATCCCCTCTCCTGAAGGAAAGGCAAATGGTAGAATAGGCTGGGGGTAGAAGTGTGTGAATGTATGTTCTGTGTGTGTGTGTGTGATGCAGAAGAGCCCTGCAGCCATCTGGTTTCTGTTAGACACAATATTAAGAGTGTGTCAGTGGCTGATGGCTATCAATCTGCCCTTTAATGTAGGACGGGATATATGGAGGGATGGATGGATATGAGCCCCCCTCAGAGAAGCAAATGGCTAAATGGGCGCATTAAGGTGATTGAGACCCATGCTAGAGATGGGGCCCACGGTGGAGCTGCACAAGGAGGCTTGAGGGCTTTCTATCTCCTATGGCCTTGAAGCTATTGGAAACAGCAGGACAGCAGTTGTGGGGATGGATGAGTAGAAGGATGGAGAAAGGAAAAAACAGCAGAGGAGTGGAGATGGAGGATTATGGATTATGCTGAAGTGACAGGGAATCTCCGGGTAAACATACAAATTGTGCTGAAACAATTACTCCATTAAAAATTCTTAAAGTGCTATGGTGATTTTGTCAAGCATAAAAAGTTATTTGAAGATTTCCACTCTTGGAATGGGAAATGGCATTTTTAATAATTTTCTGACATTTCAAAGACTAAATTATTAATTTAAAAAATCAGCAGATTGATCTGTAATCTATATAATTATTAGTTGCTCAAGAGGCAAATCAAAAGTAATCAGCAATCATACATCACAACAAGCGAACACTGCGTGAGCTTTTCATTTGTGAGAAAGAAAAAAGGGGTTGGGAGAGAGAGAGAGGGAGAGAGGAGGAAAGGACAGAGGGAGATAAATGAGGAGGAGGAGCAGCTGTTGACACAAGCCTTCTCCTCTCTGTCAGATAAGAGATAACTGGACTGCCAGTGTTTAGACGCACCATTAGCGGTGTCATCAGTCACACACATATGTATTCACATGCACGCACATGCACTCACGCACACACACACACGCACACACACACACACACACAGTGAGACAGATGAGGAAAACTGGGGGAGGAGGGTACAACATATTGCTATATTACTGCTTCACACATGTCAGACTACATCCTTTTCTATGAAACACATCACGCACATGCACACCCACACCCACACCCCCTCTCTGTAGCTGCTGGTGGTGAGTATTCAGTCCTGTTCATCTGCACTGAACAACATACAGCAAACCAGCATTGGAGACTTGCAGCAAAGCTAGAGACTCCTAGAGAATACCCTCGTCGAATAATAACGTAGCAGTCCATCATCAAATCTAGCTGAAGAGCAGATTGATGCACATGTTTGTCTTTTTAAAGTCCAGCTCTCCTTGATATGCTCTTGTGTTTCAGAGTTAAATCACAGTTATGAGACACGCCATGCTGGAGAGGGTCACCATTCTTAATATCATACAGTAAGTATGTGTGTTTGTGACTGCATACAGTACATGTGTGCACGGAGAAATAAGAGTTAGATATACAGTACACAGTTGGGCCGGGTACAAAGGGGTCATGAAGGACAGAGAAAGGGCGCAGATCCAACTTTAACTCCCACCTGAAAATGTATCATTAAAATGCAAAAGGCCCACGGCATCTAAGTCACCATTAAAGTCACACTAGCAAATAACAATGACTTTCAAACTAGCCTTTGACTAATAACGCTGTCACTACAAGTTACTTGTGGCTTTGCAAAGACCAAAAAAACTTTTTGGAGTGGTTCTTGGCTCCCCATGGTCACATTAAAAGCTAAGGCATAATTTGGCCATTCACTAACAACTCTTGGAGAATGCTTCCCTCAAGGAACACAATCAGGCATAATTGGCCAATCAACATTGGGAACAAACACAACAATATACCTCACACAGTGAGGCTTCTGGATACAGTCATGTGGACAAGACTTCAAACATGGAAATAAAGAAGAAAAGGGCACAACACAGTATTACTGTTTCTGACCTTGGCAATGACTGGTGTGGTCACAAATTGATATGTATCATTACTTTTGACATGTATAAAAACCCTGTTTGTTTGTGCTGATTGATTAATAAGTTTAGATGTAGATGTAGAACCTGGTTAGGGGTGTTGATACTGATGCTCCCTTTTTTGCTAGTTAGATAGGGGTAGTTAAAGCTTAAAACAAATCCTCTCTGTTGGGTGATTTTCATGTTTTTTCAAGTTTTTTTGAAAAGTTCAGTTGAGGTATCGGTTGAGCAGCCGAGTTTAAAACCTGGCTTTTTGAAAAATCACAGACTTGAAAAGTTGTAAATTTGTAGATGCGAGGCTTTAACCCAACAACAGGGAAATTAATTAAACTGATGCCAGTAAACAGAGTCTGATCTATGAGGCTGTTTGAGTATGTTCAATAACACTGAGGACTTGAGGTGCAGCGTGTCATCGCTCAGCACTTAGACATCATTATCTATTATTGACAGACTATCGATTTGTTCAGCCAAAAGGAGTCAATACAAGCATAGCAGACTTAATTTGAAAGACTTTGTAAAGTCAATAGAAGGTATTTTAATTTGAAGACATTAAAGGACAGGGTAAACTCACCCTAAAAGTAGAAAGCAGATTTTCTGAAGTTCCTGCAGCTGAATTTGTATTTTCTATTTCTTTTCACTTGTTTTGTCCAGTACTTGAAGGCATCATGAACATACATTTTCATGCATTTTGCAACCACAATAGAATGAACAAAATGAAATTAATTTATGTAAACAACGTCTGTATGTGCCTGTATGTATGTATGTATGTGTGTGTAAGTACAGTTTTGCTCTTAATGTGGGTTTGAGCTTGTTAGTTGTACTAATTACTCCAAACAGCACAATGGATCCTTTTAGCTTGAGGGGCGTATCCACTGTGACCTCCCCGTGTGCTGGAGCTCAGTGGTCCTGGGGGGTATTTAGGAGGTAAACATGTTGACTGCACCTCTACCCCAACATACCACCATCCATTTACTTCCCCACACGTCCAATTAACGAGCCACTAGCTAATTTGGGGTTAGTGCATATATGTAAATGAAAGGCAAACAAAAGGAATGGGTGATGGATGACAAAAACGGGTGCTTGGGAAGGGTCCATGTGGGACACTTAGCACCGCAACACTAATTAAAAAGCTATAGCACTGAGAGCACTGAGGTGACTCATTAGCTGCAACCTGCTTCCGAGCCACACAGCACACTGAGTGCTAATGTTAGCTAGCAGTGAAAGAGGGAAAGCCACATAGAGAAAGAGAGAAAAAACAGGAGGAGAATGATGGACATGGGCATTGTGCTAAACTGAGGTGTCCATGTGGGCCTATAAGCCCAGTCAAATTAGCTTGGTTGCATTAGCCCTCCTGTGCCATTACCCATTAGTTTAGTGCACGGGGTAGCAAGCTGAAGAAAGGTTACCATAAGCATGCCAATTAGGGTTATAATAGGATAAACAACAACCTGGCCGATGGAGGAAGTGGAGCAGAACACAGTGTAGGGAATGATTACAGAGGCCAAGAGTGTGGAGGTGGGTGACTTTAGCTATATTTATCTGTGGCACTGTGGTAGAAGGAGGCTCAAAGTGACACCAACTGAGCCCGCATGGACTCTCTGCTCAGTGAAGACAACGCCAACAGCGTCCGTGTGAAAACACAGGTACAAACAGATGTGCACTGGTTTTTCCTCTCATTCCTGCAAGCTCGCACACATACACACCCTCTACATGTAAGTGATTTGTGTGTGTGTAGTGTGTAACGTAGCCTATGTGAGTCACCTATCCCAACCAGTGTCCGTGCCCGTGGTGTGTTTCTCCTCTGGCGATTCATTTCATCTCAGTATGAATCGTCACGGTCTTTCCCCTGCTGATCTTTATAAAATGCAGTCATCTCCTAACATTTACTTCATCGTTTAACAACGAAACCCCCAGAAATACCATTTTCATAGAGGAGGACCAGGAGGAGGAGAAAAAAACAGAACAGAGAAACAAGTGCTGTGGGATCAATGGTGCAAAAAATTGTTTTTATTGAATGCTGCGTGGCTCACATTTCCTGCAGACACAGATAAGAGAATGGGACCGAGCAGACCCGTCTGTGTATTTGTATGCGTGTGTGTGTGGCTGGTTGGGTGAGAGAAAAGGGGGGCAAAAAAATAAATTAGATTATTGATGTTACATGTCAAATATAATTGCTGAGATTTGAGCAAAGAGGAGGAGAGGGTAGGCTGATGGGCTCGCTGATCCATGGAATACTTCATTTGGGAGAAAGGCCAACAAGTCACAATATTTGGATTGTGACCCCGGGTGTGTGAATACGTGTTTGTGTGTGGTACTGTGGGGGAATGAGATCAGTTAGCCTCTAAACTGAGCTGTTAACTTTTAAACTTTCCTAGACATACACACATCTCTGGCCTGCATGTCATAATCCCAAAACAAGGCATCAGTGTCACAGTATGTCGGACGTAATCTGTTCTGATGTTTGCCTGTGCATGTCCTCTTGATTTTTCACCTCTCAGAGGTTGGACTTTTTGGAAAGACCCTCCATTTAAAATTCTCTGGGGCTTTAAAGCATGCATGCTTTATTTCCCCTGTGGACCATCTTTAATCAAAGAAGAGCTAAATGACAGCTTGAGTATGCCGACACAGAGTCTCAAAGCAGTGCGGGATCTGCATCTGAGATGAAAAAAATCATCTTACAGAGTGTGGGAACACAGGAATTTCTTTAGTGGGTGATACAATCTGCTTGGAGTTTCAAGGAAACGTCTGACTAGCCTTTGGAGTCATTTCAGGTTAATTTCCTGATCAGTTTCAGTAACGTAAGCTTCCTAGTATGCTACGTTACATAAACTTTTCAATCACGAGTTTAGCAGAAGTATGCTCATTACATCTGATATAATCAATCATGCCCATCCAGTTTGAGATTGAAAACTACTGATTTACATGAGATAAAAATGCTTTAGCAAATGTTTAGATTAAGATAAAGATAGATAAATAGATGGATGAATGGATATGTGTGTGTGTGTGTGAATGTGTGTTGGATAGCATATACTGAAAAGTCCCATAGCTGGTGGCTGCAGTCCCAAAGAGAGAGATGTTCAGAAATTGTATGAAATTAGAGATCATCTGCAAAGCCAAATGGACATCTGGCCTGTGTGTGTGTATGTGTCTCTGTGTGTGTCCCCACTCACAAAGACACATTCAGAGGCCTTATGGCTCCGGAGAGGTTTGGGCTTCATGATGGAGTCAGAAATCTCATCTCATTCACAAAGCAAACATTCCAACTTTGCAGCGCTTTTCAACACTTTCCACTAATTCTGCTCATTTCCCGCGTACATCGTCTTCATAAGTAAACAGTTGCTCCCTCCTGGAAGAAAATCTCAAATCCTAACTTATCCCTCTTAAAAGGTAACATTTTCCAGCTCAGTGGCCAAGATGGCCCTCTGGCTCAATCATTATTTAAATGTCAAATGTCAGCATCAACTTCAGGACAGTTTGTTCCTTTTACCAGAGTGATGTGCTTGTGGCAAAAGAGGAAAGTTAGAAAGAGACATCTGAGAGAATGAGAGCAGCGCCTGATGGCCCAACAGGGTAGTTTAACCTGAGCTACCCAAACACACAAAGGAAATAGGTGAGGATTTCAGAATAAGACAAATATACTGTAAATGTCATGGTGCAATGTTGCAGAAATAAATTTTTGTACACAAATTTCGATATTCAGTGAAAATAAAAATGACAGCCTAATGACACCTGGCAAGTGAAATGGTGTAAATAAGCACAATTTATAAAATGTGCCAATGAATCCGTACAATGATATCAACCATATTACAGCTCTCCTCTTCCACCAACGCACTGCTACAGGAATCGTGTGTCTGTCAACAAGTTTGTGAGTGATTTTATGTGTCTGCGTGTCGTCTCTTTTTCCTATGTATCTCTCTTGCGAGCATCCTGTCCATCCCCGGTTAAAACAGACCAATTTGCAATAGGATCCTGAAGGTAGTCAAGTCCCTCTGCCAAGTCTCTCATATTTTCAAGCTGACCGTTTTATGGCAAGATCTGTAAAATAAGCCCTCCACCTTGGCCTTGGGTTCACACCACCTCTATAAATACTGAGCTTATGACAAAAGGGCACAAAGGGTCACACTAGATTGAAGAGAGTAGAGGTTGTTACAGAAGATCCTCAAGCCAAATGGATTTGTTAGATATCTTGCGCCTTTCATCACCGACTTCAATTCCAGTTTGGCTTCTAATAGTCACACATATTCAAAAATATATGATTATTACAGTTATGCATATAATTTTATGGATTTAAGTGTTACATTTGAAGCTTGGCAGAACTGTAATCCCTCACACTGCCTCCCCTCTCACTCCTCACCCATCTCTCTCTGTCCACAAACACTCCACACTCCTCTGAATGTGTGTGTGTGTATTTAGATGCCAGCTGAGAATACATCTAATGACTCTAGTGCTGCCCTAGCCATCAACGGCCTTATGTGTACAGTGAAAATCAATGGTTCCACACAGAGCTACCTGAGGTCCCCCACACTTCCTTTGTCATAACCGCTCAATACGCCAATGAGCAGAAACTACAACACATTTCAGTTAGGAGGCTATTGGCTTGCGTGGTGGGTGTAAATCTTTTTGGTGTTTTCCGATGATTGTGAACTTCTCCATTTCAAAGCAGCTTTGTGTTGTGTCAAAGATCACCTATTCAAGTCTGCGGCTGTCGTCTTTCTTTCATTGATAATTCATTCATCTGTTCTCTTTGTTTCCCTTCAGGCTCTCATATTTTGTGTGCATGATCTTTCTTTGATAGATTCAATTTTTTCTCTTTTTCTTGTTTGCATTCCTCCCTCACTTTCTCTGCTTCCAGCTCCTAACTCTCATCTCTCTGGGCGCTTATTGACATTTCCCTGCTAACCTTCTCTTTTACGCTCACCTTAATGTGTGCTGCCTTATCAGATGCGCAGGTGGTTTGGAGTTTCATTCGACCTCACTCCCTACTCTCCTCCTTTCCTCTGGGTTATTCATCCCTCCTTCCTGTGCTCTGAAAGTCAAGCTTCCCTTTACAAAACCCCTGCGGTCTTATCTGGGAGACCCCGCGACCCCACAGTCATTGCAGCAGCCAGCGGGAGAGAATGGAGACCACAGCTCCCTCGGGAGGAAGACAACGGGACCAAGGTGTGTGCGCGCGTGTGTGTTTGTGTGTGTGCGTGTGTGAGTTCAGTGCCATTAGAGCAGTCTATTTACTGCCCAACTGTCTAAACACTTGTGATAACATACAGTGGTGCAGCACTAGACTACAGTACTCCAGGGACAGTGCTGAAAGCTGCTCAACATGGAGTGAAATGCGTAATATCTAATGCATATCTGTCTGTCCTGACATGGGGAACCCTCCTCTCTTGCTCTTCCTGGGGCGTCTTTGAATTCCCCATTAAAATGTTTTTTTGGGGAGTTTTTCCTTTTCTGAATTGAGTTGGTCTAATGACAGAGGGTGTTGTGCGTTATATATTGTAAAGGCTCATGAGGCAAATTGATATTCATGATTTTGAACAATCTAAATCAAATCTGACTCGACTTGAGTTTGACATGAAACTAAAAACCAGGGCTGCAACTGATTTAATAATAATAATTCAATAATTTTCTTTTAACTGATTTGCTGGTTTGTCTACAAACAAAGTTACAAGTTACAATAATATAATACATGTTGGCAGTTTTACTTGAGAAATAGCTTTCATTAATCGTGATATTTTCTCACTTATGGCCTGTTGATCAACTATCAAATTAATTGAGAAACATGTAAATGTCAAAGTGAGAGAGAACGATAGTGATCACGTTTAAGCATTGTTAATAACTTGCTCTCACATTGTTTCTTACTGAAGTGTTTTTTTTCTACCATTTGTAAAAGAGCCAATGAAATGCAGTGATGATGTGCGATGGAATCTTGCATTTCCTCTTTATGTTTGTTTGTGTATGCGCATGCTTGTGTGTGTGTGCATATGTGTGTGTGAATGCGTGGTCTTTGTCACAGTACCTGCAGGTGCACAACAGTGCACATATCCTATATTCATATCCTTATTCTATTCTGGCCAAGAGAGCTCCCAAAGGAGAGCACCTGCTGCATACGCACACACACACACACACACACAGATTTTGATTAATGGAGAGAACAATGGAGAAAATACGCATGGAAGAGCAGGAAAGAACCAGACACCAGAGGGAATATATAGGAACTAATGATATGAATGGGTATTGAAAATACAATGAAGCCCCAAGCTCAACAGTGAAGGCCTCTAAACAAATTAAGAAGTGATCAATTACCAAGCAATGATCGAGTGAAATCACAGGAACAGAAAATACAGATTTAGAAGCATAATACAACTGCTGACATAGAAGTCAAAGAGTGTTTCAACTTGATTTTGCACCGAATCTATATAATTTAAATCATATAAACTTTGTACTAAATCTTTGGGATCTTGGACTAAAATGGTCTGTGCTTAAGTGTTTTCATATATGACTATTTAAGGTCATACATTCCAAAATGGTGAGATGGGTAGAGATAGGCAGACAGGCTCTGGCTGCTGCTGCTGAGTGTATTTATAGGTATTATCATCCAGTCTGTAACACTGACGATCTACATTGAAGGCATGCTATTAGGTTACAGCGGGAGAATGACATCACATCAGAATGGGAAGGACAGATGATCAAGACATTACAGTTGCTCACAAAACTTTACTTCAGTTGCCCTTTTTGGAACAAAATGTCCTCACTTCAGGTCTGATGTCAGATCTTTTTTTGAAAACTGAATTTGGGAAACAGTTATGAGCTCATTGTCAGAGATGCAACAAACCAGTTCTTCCACAGTTACCTGTAGGGGCTGTATTTTTTTTTGACAAGTTGATTACAGATTGTGCAAACCTGCTGTTTTCACCCAGTCACAGCCAAGCACACAACTTAAGATGATGGAGTGGAGACAGGAAAGAGCAGTGATAATTGGTAAACCATCTCCGCTTAAGGGGTGTGCCAATCTTTGATTGCAAAGTATTCTATCCCGCGAGAGACAAATATGTGCATTGATACTGCACATAGGGCAAAGTGCTAATGTTGCATGACTGTTTAACTGTGATATATTGAGGCATCAAGAGGAGTTTTTTTTTAAAAATGGGACAATTTTGAACAGTGCCTCTGTTTTAAAAGAGGTTGCTACTTAGACTGTGTAATCAATATCAATGTATGAAGTGCAAACAGTGAATCTCAGTAACACCTGCAGTGTTATGTGAGGGGGACGTTTTCACTATTTTCAGTAATAATAAAATTGTACTCAACAATTTGTCATTTAACATTTCAGCCACATTTCTTGATTAGGTGTTGAGTATTACAAGTGATAAAAAGTTAACAGCCACCCTTGGGTATGGAGAATTAGGATCTGCTGTGAGGGTAACATCTGCAACTGTCTACAGCCTAAGAAGATGGATGATACGGTACACATAAAGATGGATGGATATGACAGAGAGAGAGAGAGAGAGAGAGAGAGAGAGAGAGAGAGAGAGAGAGAGGAGAGAAAGCTCTATGTGAAGTTAAAGACAGGAGGTGAGAGCCTGAAGCAGCATTAAGCAGGATGTGACAATTTGGTTGTCACACAACGCTCTATAATCTACACCTCATTCTGCTGCCATGCTTTGCCTGTTGGACACTACCCAAGGTCTGTGTATGTGTGTGTGCCAACACTGCATGCTTGTGTCTGGGTTGTAATGGGGGATAGTGTTTCAGTGCATACACAACATTATTCCAGTATTTCTGTGGAGGTTGATGTGTGTTGCTACTTGAGCCAGTTTCTCTCTGTGTTTACTTGCATTTTACTTTTGAGGAAGAAAAGACAAGTTCAGAACTCACTAATAAACACATACATGCACGCATTTACAAACAAACACACACTGCACTGTGCTTTGTCTCGTCTCTCCACCGTCACATGAAGTGAGCTCAACTGTAATCCAGCTGTTGTGTTTATCACTTAATAGAGATTACATCCTCTACACTACATTATTTCTGTTCTCTAATGTTTGTGAACCCCTTAATATGGAGTGTAGATGCTGTGTTCATGTACATGCATGTTCATGTTTAAGTTCAAGTGAATACAAAGCCTCTCTGTACCACATAAAAACTAATATGTGAGGCTCAGTGCATGATAACCAGCCATCTAACTGGACAGTTTGTTACTGAGACCTGGGGATCTGTGAAACTGCAGAGACGCCAGCACAGATTAAGCTGACATGTTTGCGGAGGGGCACTGAGAGTCCACATGTGCACACTCACACCAGTGACATCATAATCCAGACAGCCAAAAGTTTAGGTTTGACTACAAAACTAAGGTGAAAGGCGCTATGAAGAGAAGTGTGTTTGAATTGAGGAAGCTGATCTGAGTGTGTATGTGCATTAGTTGAATATGTATTATATATGGAACACACACACACACACACACACAATACTGAACATCCAGTTGAAGGATACAGTAGCTAAACTCACAGACAGAAGACAAGTCTTGCCTTTCACCTAAACACTAAAGGTTCTCTGTCTTTTCAACTATTAGCCCAGGGGCCAACAGATATGTTGTTAATGGCTAAAATAAATGGTTCTCCAATCATGGAAGGCGACTGGTGGAGGTTATCATCCCTGGTGTAGGGAGAGAGAGGGAGAGACAGCCTAATTCCTTCCAGCTGTAAGGCTCTGAGGAGTGTATGCGTGTGTGTGAGTGACTGAATGTTCAGGGGCTGAAATGACAGATTTACTTGGCCCCTTAAATGCACCAGACAGGCCAGGCTGCATATACTGTAAGAGAGGCCTTGTTAGAAGAAGACGAGGCCCCTCAGACCAGACTGCATACATGTGTGTTCATGTGAGTGTGTGTGTGTGTGCATGTTAAGTTATACATTTGTTGATTCAAACAAACGTGTCGCTTCTATGTTATCACTTTAGTGCTGCTGTTTGTGAGAATCATGTAACACAGATATTTTCTTGCGCTTTTGTTCGTAGGCGTATGTTTCATTTGAATATAGCAGTCTAAACGACACGTACCCGTGTCACGTGTACACATGACACATGTCTACACACACCTTTTCTCCCAAGTCCACTTAATTCATTTCCTCACTTATGTAGTTACAGTAGTGGGACCACCACAACCTCTCCTGCAAAGCCCACCTTGTGGCAAGAGGCACCTAGTTCATAGCCTCGACCAAACATATAAACACACACACACACATACACACACACACACACACACACACACACACATTCACACACACACACACACACAGTAAGTGGGATTCCCAGACCTACACATTACTCTTGGCCAATGCTCGGCGAAATGCATACTGTATGAGTAAGGTTGGCAGCACTCACTGTAAGGAAGCCACATATTTAGGAGAGGTAGGAAGAGTGGTGGAGAGAGGGAGGGACAGGAGGAGGAAGAAGGAAAGGTGGAGGGGATTCTCAGATGATGGCTTGCCTTGCTTTGTCAGGCAGATCTATTGGGAAGAAACAGAAATAGAATCTTCCATCTGCATTTTTAATCAACGTTTTGGTCTCTTTTTTTTGCTGAGTTTTGGTTGGTCAGGTTTTCTGTTTCCTCTTTTTGTGTCTAAGGTGACATTTTTAAATATTCAAGTAGCTTGTTTTGTCCAACCAACAGAAAATGTGAATGACTTAGACCATTATATGTTTATTAAAATAATAGCCAATTAATTTTCTGTTACTGAACAAGCCTATTAATCACCTTACCATTTAAGCACATTTATCACTTTTTCGCAAACACACCGTAACTCTGACAAGCACATCGATAGCAGTACGCAGTATAAGTGTGCATGGATGGTACAAGCATTCACATCCACATGCATGCAGGCACACATAGCCAAAAGTACACGCTAAGGCCTTGACATGTATGCATATGTGTAAACACAATGAAAAAGAAAAAAGATGGAAGGGGAGCACAGAAGAAAATGCAAGGGGTATAATTTTCCACAATCAGCCTCTGCTTGAAACAAGCAATTAGGGGGAATGTGCAGTGCATCTCCTTGTGCTGGGGGATGCTCGTTGTGCGTGTTAATCTGTGTATGTGCGTGTGTGCGTGCGTGTCTCCATGTCTATGTATACCTTTCGTCTCCTCCTCCAGGTCTTTCTTGTGGTTGGGTAGGCTGGTTCAGGGGCAGTGCACAGCAAATTCGATAATTCCACCACCAAATGAGCCAGAGCAAGCAATCATATCACGATTTATCCCACACAGCATCACAATACACTTCACTATCTGTTCTCACTCACAGTCACAGTAAAACACAAACAATATGTACCGAACAGGTTAGTGAGTAGGTTCATTATTAACCCTAACATAACTGCCTTGGCTACCTACTGAATAGTTTGATTTTCCAAAGACTTTATAACTATTTGGGATAAACAATAAAGAATTATATACTGGATTAAATACTAACATTATGTATATGCTAGTATTTAATTGTTTATTGGTTACATTAGGCATTTCTTTTCACAAACAGCATATTTTAGTGTTTAAAATTAACAAGAGGGGGACAGATAAATCTCACACAGTAGGTAAAATAAATCAACACAGCTATAAAGACAAAAACACTTCAGTGCCGTTTTTGCCTTAAAATAAATCCTATATATCCCATATAAGGCGTTGACCCTACTTTTAGACTCACAAAGAGACTCAGATAGTAGTATGTAATGAATATATTGCAATTCATAAATGGACATTTTTAAAGAAATACAAATGTATTATTATTATTTTTTTAACGGTTCGTCTTGAGGGGGTTCTTTATGATGATTTTGCTGATGAAGAGAAGTGAAAAGATGAGATGCAATGATACAAGACAAGCAGAACAGAAATATATTGTCTGAGGCAGCCATAGCAGTAAATTATGGAAACACAAGCCTTAATCCCAGAGGTGGAGTTTCCTCCTTCAGGTTCCTTCAGGAGGAAAAAGAACAGAGCACACTCTTTTATCTGTGTGGTCCAGCGGCTCAGCTTTCTTTCTCTCTGTCTGTCTCTGCCCCTCTTTCCCTCCTGCTATGTCTCGTTCACAGTTCACAGATGCAGCTTGTTCTCTGTTCAGGTAGTGTGTGTATGTGCATGTGAAGTCTGATCTCCTCCCTTGAGATGCCCTTTTACCCCTCAAGTCACCTGTATGACCTGTCCTTCCCATTAGCACCAACTCTGTTCATGAAATACCCTAAATTCATCCTAAAGACCATTTTCCACATCTGATTTACTCTATGTGTCCTTCGGTGACATTTAACCTTTCTTCCTACCAGTTTCAGAATCCTCCTCTTGCAATCGCAGAACATGTGAGGTAACAGGATATGTGGTGGCTGCTATCAGCTTCCGACCTTGTCTCTCTATAGAATAGACACCAGTGTTTGTCCTCCAGATCGCTTCAATACATGTTCCCATCCAAAGTAAGCAGTAGCAGGATCTTACGTTGCTTAAAACTTGCAATCTCTGGCATGATTATTTTCCTACAGGGTACTTCTGCCTAACACATGTGTATGTGCAAGGCTGTGTGTTTATCTCTAGATTAATTACCAAGGCCTGTGTGTCTGTATGACGAAGTGAGTGCGCATGTATGTGTGTGTGTGTGTGTGTGTGTGCGTGCGCAGCATCCAGGGGCCAGGTTTATTGAAAGTCGGCATCCCTCGGATAAACATACAAGCACCGACAAGATTCTCCAAAGAGGAACAAGGTGTCATGGGAGATGCAGGGAAAATAATCGGCCAAGTTCAGAGGTGCAGAGAAGAAAAGCGCGGAGGAGAGAAGAGCACAGAAAACAACACGAGAGAATAATAAACGGCAGGTGTTTGAGGAGATTTAGTGTAGCACTTGCAAAAACGGGAAACGGGTTCATGCAGAGGAGGAGGAGGAATTCCACATTCTTGGGAAAAGACTAGCGTCAGGGGTACTTTGGAGAAGCAAAGCAGGCGGGGAGACTAAACGTAAACCTTTCTCTATTGTTATCCTACGCTCCCCCCTTTTTGCTTGAAAAAACACAAAGTAATTCAATAAACATTTACAACTTGAACAAGAGGGGGCTCACTCCTATTGCAGTCTACACACTGGAGGAGGATTGTGCACCCACATGGCAGCTGGGTTGAGACTGTCCGGGTTTTGCTCTGTGGGCCAGTATTAAAATGAACTGCTTGTGGCTGGTGTGGGGAGAGCAAGGCATCTGATATGGGGTCTGTAAATGGGAACAGTAAAGGAGGGAGACTCATTCCACCTCCTCATTTGGGGGAATTACGGTGACAAAGAGCAGGCCTAGCAAAACCAACAGCATCCTGCCATACATGTGCATGCGCACACACACACACACACACACACACACACACACACACACACACACACACACACACACACACACAGACACACACACAGACAAGTGGGCATGAAAACAGACGCACACCATAAAGAAGAATTGTCAATCATCTCTTTTTAAATGTGTCGTTCATTGACTGCATGATTCACAATGAGTGAAGGAAAAAAAAGAACTTGTACCACAACTCAATAAAAACTTTTTAGTCCGATCCTAGCAGGAACATAGATTAAAATAGGAACACCTCACAAACCACAGACTTGCTTGCTTTGTTGGAGAGAAATTCCCAGAAACTCCCAAAGGGGGAATAACAGGGCAACGTATGGAGGAAGACAGAAAAAAAAAAAGTTGCCTTGCTTAAGAGGTTCTTCCTCGCCGCCATGGCAGCAAAAGCCACAAAACAACGACAGTACCTGCTTCCCAGGACTGGAAATACAAGCACTCCCAAAATAAACCTTTAACTCTTGCCACCGAGCAAAAATGGGCACTAAATGGGGTTTTCAAAACAGCAACAGCTAAAAATACAATATTGGTGGAGTATGAGGTCCAGCAGCTGTGCATGTGTGTGTGTGAGAGAAAGAAAGAGTTAGGGCAAGAGGGAGAGAGGCTGGCATTTCTGTGGCAGGCCATGAAGCCTGAGCCAAAGGACCCGAAGCAGGCTAGCCGCTGGAATGCCTGGGCCAACCACCGGCTTCCTCCTAACAGTTATTGACAAGTCGCTGCTGGCACCTGCCTGTGGGACAGCATGAACCCTCGCTCCTCCCCATTATCAGTTCTAATAGCAAGATCATAAATTATTTTCATATTCAACCATCTCTCCTGTATTACTACCTATAAATAGGGTATTATATAACACAGGGAAACATTGCAAGAGCACTGTTCCATGAAAAGGGCTCCAATTGCTTCAGAGTTCATCCGATGTGGATGCAATCACCCTCAATTAGAGCTGAGAGTCAGTACTTTGATTTCATAGACAATGTTTTCTTTTAAATTGAATGTGTACTCACATACTGTGTTAGTGTGTCTGACAGAGAATGTATGATTTCCACTTCACACACTTTCTTCTATGCAAATGAATTATATAAAACAGTGTTGAATAATTAGTCATTTAATCTAACACTAGTTAATCACATGAACGTTATTTGATGGGCACTTTATAGACTAAATGATTAATCAGTAATGAAAGACATTGTTAGTCATAGAAAACAGTCTATGCAGAGTCGATGCAAAGGTACAATTACTGTTGCTAATTTCCACCCCAGTGAAGCATTATCTAACATTAGTCAACAGGACATTTAAAGGAGATTTGTTTCAGAAGTGTCACATTTCCACCTGACACTGAGTTGGTATATAGCTATGGACAGTGAAAATGAAGCAGGGGAAGATTTCTGGAGCACGCCAGGTAAAATAAGAGCCATGTTTCTTTTGGCCAAATAGAATCTAATGGGGGGATTTGGAGGTTTAATGGGAGGCAATGGCCGGTGCATCTGCAAGCAGTGTCAGCGTTTGGCATAACATCTTCCTTTGTGTTAGGAGGCCATGCAAAACCACCATGGGCCCGTTTGTGTGTGTGTGTGTGTGTGTGTGTGCGTGTGTGTTCTGGGCCCATCTCCAGAACCAATGTATTACAAGTGTTCCCGCTGTAAGATTATATTTGGATTCTCTAGGCCCACTTCCAATTATTACTGGCACTTAATATTTTTCGCACCATTCACAGACCCCCTTACCCCACCACACATCATCATTCTCTCTCTCTCTCTCTCTCTCTCTCTGAAATCGGCCCTTTTTTTATCAGTTTAGGAAGGGAGGTATAGAAGCAGGAGATTGAATAAGTAAAGGAGGAAGTGATTTAGTCCCTTTTAGGCTGAAATGTTACAGGAGATACATTTTGGCAAAGAAGTCATGCACACACCAGCACGAGCAGAGGAGTTTTAGCTAGTAAGCTAAATATACATTTGCTCATTCAGGAAAAAATTAGTTTCACTAAAGACAGATGTCTGTCTGTCTTTAAAAGGAATGGCAGAGATTAGAGTCTATTTCACTATCTGCCACAGTCAAAAGACAAAAACAGAGGAAGAGACTGAGATGAGAGGAGTGAAAGAATGAAAGAGGAGAGGTAGAGACTCTTCTGGATGTGAGTGACTGACAGGCTGTAACAGAACAGGGATTGTTTCAGCACTGATCTGTTTTTCATTACACTTTTTTTCATTACACAGTAGGTGTGTGTGTGGCATGGCTGGAAAATTTTATATCTGCATAAATGTGCATATTTTCAGCAAAACATCCATAAACACTATGCTATTATTTGAAGCATTATTGCCAATATTATCCCAAAGCAATGATGAATCATTCTTTTTAATCCAGTGAAAGGTTTTAAGAAGTTTGTTTCACCATTAAGAAAGCCCAGAGCAGGGAAAAGACAAGTATTGTAATGATGTTATTTTTCTTTCCTGGCGTGAAATGGAGGTCAACACACTGCCAAAGTGTGCTAAACTCACAGTCTCTTTTAACAACCTTTTAAAGGAAAACAAAGGATAAAAGCTGCCAACCAAAAGCAGCCTCCTGTTTTAAAATGAATGGAGACAGTGTTTGTTTGGATTTTATCACCTTAATAATAGAACAGCGTAGTTACATGCATATAACTAGGTGCAAGTCTGCGGTAATTCATCCAATTTCAAGTGCTGCAAGTCTGCTCAGTAAATCAAATTCAGTTTTATTTCACTATATATATATGTGTGTGTGTGGTAACTACTGTCAAACATTTTGACTTAGCAAAGGTCCAGTCAGGATAAAAATATTGTTTTATTGGTTATATATCAAACTGTGGCCTGGACTTGGTATGCAAGCATTACTCTTGATGAATCTTTTTATTTTTAATCTATAAGCACCCATTGATTATTTAAGGCACTTGACAGGCTATAAATTAGCCTATTTCCCCGTTATTAACTGCAAAAAAATATTATGATTATTCCCAACACCCACTACATGTAAAGTGAGAATTCACCTCCAAGCAGCCCCAATATTTGGTCAGTACTAATTCTGCTATGGATTTTTTTCTCCTATTATCAGCTGGCTGCCACTCATGTCAGTGAAATGATGACAGATATGACTTCATGCAAATAGAATGCATATTCTGCTTCTTTCAGGCTATTGATATCATTACAACTACACAGTAGAATGTTAGAGCAGTAAACGTCTCAGGCTTTGATTAAGTTTAGTAGCAGAACTAGTGTTTTGGACACAGGAGCTTCCAAAGCGCTTGGTCGGCAGGCACATTGAAGCTCTGTGTTTGAAGTTCAACCAAGTTCTATTTTATTGAGCAGAGAGACACGCTTTGCCCTGGATTTCTACATGGTCTGTTTGGTATCCAGCGGTACACCTGGTGTGTTGAAAGCTTTGTGTTCTCATCTTTGGATGGAGGGGGTTTTCTCTGATTTAGTCAACAAGCTTGAAAATAAATGCACAATCTAGCTACATGACACGTGCATTAAGGTGCTATTACAAAGAGGTATCAGGTATACTTCAGCTCACAGATGCTCAAACACTCATACCAATCAATTGGCCGTGCCCCTAGAGAGCACACCTTTCTTGGGGAAAAAAGGAATTATAATAATTCAATAAATAAACAAGTGTATTTCCCAAGTCAGCAGAAACAGTATATTCCTTTGTTTGTGTGTATGTGTGGGTGCTAGATTCCTTTTAGTTCGCAAAGGTACAACATTCCCCCCCAACACACACACGCACACGCACACACCCTGTGTCTCATCATCTGTGAAGAAATAATGGAATTATATATATTTTCTCCCCTGCGTGCGGCGAAGCATCAAAGTTCAGTGCTGTGATAAGTTGCCTGTGTGCTTTGCCCCTGGCCATAACGGTGTGTGGTGTTTTCCTATTACTGGCATGTCCTGTTTCATAGATGGATGGACCTCAGGCTGACGTCTGCCACTGCCTCTGCTCTGCTCTCCGTGTTATTACCGAAATCGATGTCCATGTCTGCCACCATTTATTATCCCCCCACCACCCCAACAAACAACCACACAAACACAACCAAACACACACATGCATGGAACATAAACTGAAACGAGACGAAGGGGTAATATTGGGAAGTTCTATAGCATGGAAATTCTGCTGGGCTTGTGAATCTCTGAGTGTGTGTGCTTCAGAGTACACTTTTGCCTCAAGATAAGCAACGGTTTGCACATTTCGTAAAAGTAAGTAATGTTATTTGTCTCATGGCACCTTTTCGGTACTCCCAATTTAATTTGCTCTGTGTGCAGCCTATAATTTACTTTTTGTTTTGTTTCTCATAACATGAGATCATCATAACAAGGCCAAAGGAACACATGTTCATGAACAGAACTAATGAAAGCCAAATGTATAAAATTAAGGAGCAATTTTATTGATACAAATGTAAAAAAAAAAGATCATATGACATCTTTTCTGGGACAAGAAGATAAGTAAACCTGTGATTTTAAGTGGAAATGTTACATTGTCGTTCATCAGTTCAAGAGTACTGATAATACTGATAATTCTGCACAAGCATTGTTTTCTGTGCATGTTCCTTACTGTCACTGTGGGCTGGAGAGTGATATGTGAAGTATTGGTGCATAGCATCCCTTTAAAGGTTCCTGAGATCTCCATCCATATATACAGTCAGACTCTTTCCTGTCACATTAAATAAAAAGTCATTACACTGGTGGCAAAAAAGTTGGACTCTCCGAGGTCCTTTCATGGTCAGTAAAAAAGTGGGATATTTCAAGCTCCACCTGAACATATGCCTGCAAGAGTGTGTTTGCTTCTATGTGTGTGTATATGACTGTATCTGTCAGTTTGAATGCACGTGTCCTTGTGCAAGTGTGTGTGTTATGTGAAGGTAGCGTCTCAGCCGAGCCCCTGCGGTGCTCCGGCCCTTCTGTCCTCCCCTCATAACCTCACAAAGACACTAATAAGCCCCCCGATGATAGACGCTTATGGATTTCTGCGCTGCTAATTTCCGTAACTATCACTGTTTGAAAGATAGCTGAGGGATTTAGCAGAGGGGGCCAAGAGAAGGCCCTCTTGTATTCTGTGGGAACACAAGAGCTGTATTATGCGATATAAAAAAATGGAACGTCCCCCCTTTTCTCTCCCTCAGGCTAAGTCCATGATATTTATCTACACAGTCACATGAGACCATTATGTTTATGGAATATCAAATGCAGGCCAACACTGTTGTATTGAGTCGAGGCTTCGTAATTACTGGGGGGATGCACAAGTTTTCTGCCACAATCCACTCTTTCAGAAGTGACATTTGAACTTTGGTTAATAGTCTGAGGTAAATTTGTGTGGCCCACTGAGTGGAAAGTAGCTTACTAATGTTACAGGTACATGTATCAGCAGTATACTGTACAACTGCATGGCAGCACCAGTTTTCCCCTGATAAACCCTGAAACGCACCAGAAAAAAGAAAAAAAAAAAGAAGCTAATGTGAATCCTAGTACTTTCAAATGCAACAACCTGTAAGGTTGCAAACGAAATGTATTAACTTTCTACAATTGATTTGCTAATAGATTTCCTATCAAGCATCCAGCTCTCCAAGCAAGAGGAGTTTGTCATTCTGAGGCCGTAGGCCCCAAAAATCCCTTAATTACATTGTAAAGACAAATGCAGGTGAACTCCTGTAACTCTATCCCATGCAGCTGAACCAAACACTGGCCAGAGACTGAACTGCCTGATAAAAACAATGAGCAGGAGAGCAGAGCTTTTATATCACATGCACCACATAACAAAATGTCTTATTTGCAACGTTCCCCTTGCTATTGAAAAAGCTCTGCTAATTTTATAAGGCTGTTTAAACTTTCACTTTAAGAGTTTAAATTTGACGTATTATGCTGCTGCCGATGTCCAGTAATGTTGCCATGTTCACTTTCTTTCCTGGGGCTTTCACATAGATTCACACATGCTGTAGTCTCTAAAAAGTGAATGTGGAACAGGTTTGCCCCCACTTCCCCACTTACTGCTGAGTCCAACACCAAACACCATCCATCACTGCCTGTCATATCAACATGCTGCAGAGCTCACTGGATACACCAGTAGAGGTAAGTCAGACCACATGCACAGTGGCTACACACACCAAGACATGACTATGGGTGGGTGTATGTGTGCATGTGTGTGTGCGTTTTCTCTTCCACTTGCATTAATTAATTTGTCATCACCAGTTACCCCCCCCCCCCCACCTTCAGCTCTACAGTGGATGGATCCTCCCTGTGCTCCGGCCATGCTATGGCAGGTTTTGCTACCTGGGCCTTTTGCGGGGGTGGTCAGGGGCCAACTTTCTGTCAGTGAGGAATGTAATTAGGGAGAATTAAGCGGCATGGGGCTACAAGGGAGGTCAGGAAGAGCTGGCAGGGTCGAGGCGGGTCACTACCAAGCATTCTCTCTCTTTCTCCTTTTCTCTCTCTCTCTTACTCTTCTCTTGTAAGACAGGGTCAGGGTGAAGAGGTGTCATATTTAGTCCTTTGCTGCACTGTGGGAGGCTTACACAATAAGCCATGGATCTCTTACTGCTTCTCTCTCCCTCCAGGACTACTGTCCTCCTCATTCATGTGTGCCCTTGGCTTTAAGATTTTCTACTTCTTATTGACTCTTGATGTTTCAAGTCTACCATTCACTTAATTCCCTGATGAGCCACCTGCTCATCCTACCTACGATCCATTCAGGCACACATTCTCATTGCCAGAATTTGGCATTTCTTGCCCGAGTCACTGACAAAAGTGGCTTGTGTGGTAAACCCCATGGATATATTAAGAAAACTGGATACCATGTTCCAATATGGTGCCAAATTCATTTCTATGAAAGTTGCTTCCTCATGCTTAGGTGTGCTTGGACCAATAGAGGAAGAACACTAGCGTCCTTTTCCAGGTAAGCTGGCTGACAGCATGTGCATTATTATGCACATATTATTATAGACTTCCTCTAATTTGGACACAATGCACAAATGAATGATCACACAATTCTGAGTCATTCCTGGATGTTTATTAAAAAACATTTATTTCCCATTTTAAAACACAGGTGACTGTGTTTGGGAAAAATGCTTTTTGGGCCAGTGTGCCTCCATTGATCCTACACTACCGGGCAGCCAATGTCTCATGACAAAAGTCTGCAACTAGCGAGCAATATCCTTCCAGAAAACTGTCAACAAGAAAAGAAAATGTGTTTCGGTGTCCAATGTAAAGTCCAGTCCGGTATATTCCAATGTTTTTGCACATCTGCAGTGCAATCCTGGAAAGGTAGGTGTGCATTCGAGGATGCAAGCATGTCTGTGTGTGTGTGTGTATATATGAGAAATAAAAAGCCCACATGTGTTAAGGCCATCAGATACAGTGTAGAACAACATTCAGACAAAATCAGCCAGGAAGCCCCTGCCAGAATACATCCAAAATAAGAGAACTGCTCCCAACCATCTGACTGAGTAGGAGGCCCAAATTACTCTGAATATATTAGGCCTGTGTGTGTGTGTGTGTGTGTGTGTTTGTGCGCGTGTGCACGTGAGTATGTTATGTGTGTTCCAGCAGAAGGTCTGTATAAGTGCTTTTGGATGACATAATTTAGACAGGGAGTCCTCGGGGTAGTATACACTGTATAAACTGAATACACCCCTCTGACTGTCTCAATTACACTGCACTCACACACAGAGATACACACACTCACACAGACACACAGTGCAGCTGGGTGATTTTGTTGAATGTGTGCACAGAGGGGATTTCCCCACTCATCTCCGGTTCAGTCTGTCTGTCACTGGGCTACTCACTCGCTAACTCTGCCTACCCACCTCTCTCTTGGGACGTCTCCTCTTGCGCTGCCTCTGCATCTCCTCGTCTCCTTCCTTCCTTGTTTTTGGCTCCCTCCCTTTCTCTTTTTTGGCTCAGTCTGTATTTTCCCTCCTTTTCCCTCTTGCTTGTCCTATAACTCCTCTCTTAATCTGTCGCTTCACCTGCACTTTATCTCTCAGATGTCTTTTCTGTCAGCATGTGCTTTAGCTTCATGACTAATGAAGGATGCTCAGTTCAAAAGAGTAATTTTATCATTCGAAAGCCAACTTTTGAGGAACAGGATTATTTTAAACTTGATGACTAAACATTTTTGAAATCCTGGCATGTCTTTTAAATAGTAATTACCCTGGTTCCAGACCACTAAATCCTCCTGGATCTCAGTTTTTTTCAGCAGTTCAAATAGATTGCTGCAGTGCTTCGGTGGGGTTAAGAGTGATGATGCCTTCTTTTAGTGCTAGAGACATAAATAATGGTGATAGAAGAATTGCCATAAAATGGCTTCAAGCATTGATAACATTGCCACAAGCATACAAATTGTTGAAAATAAAATCACAAAATTAAAAGCTCTTTGTCATCCTGTTACTTTGATTAACATGACAAATGTTAACTGCATCAAGCAACCACTACTGCAGCTTCTGTGTCAACTAAAAATGGGCTCAATGGGATGAATACGTCACCACTGATCTGAAAAATAACTACTCCTCCCACACAGAAAATGGCTAAAGTGAACTCTGAGTCAGACCGAAGAATGAAATGAAAATGAAAAGGCAACTTGGGACTCCATTGGTTTTGAATAAGATTCACAGCTTCACCTATGACACACATGAACTGTCAGCTGAAATAAAAACATGTAAAATATGGTTTAAAAGTCTTTTTTGTGACAGGAGGGAGAATTACTTTGTGATCTCACCAGGGCTTTACAACACTGCAGTGAAAACAAATACCCCCTTTCCTTCAACTTTTCCCAACATATCTTACTAGTTTGGTTTAAAAACTGATGAGACTGACAGACAGCAGTGTGTGTTTCTCACTCCTCTCCTCCTTTGGCTTACAGCAGCTGCCAAATCCTCTGAGGTAGGGGTGGAGGGAGAGGATGATCAAGGGAGAGGGAGGGGAGAGCAGGCAAGTCCTAGAGTTTGTGTTGTGTCTGCTGGATCCAATAAGAGCATAGACGGAAAGAGACAAAGACTGGCTAGACAGAGAGCGAACAGGAGGCGGTGGGATATTTCACGAAGTTCCATGTCCAAACAAAGGAAAAAGCCACTATTTAAAAGAGAAAATGAACAAGAAAGACTGTTGGTACACTGCATGATGAATTCCAAATGATTTTAATTTGACATTATAATGCGCAACACAATGTCAAAAACACAAAAAAAAATTTCAGTAGTATTTTCCTCGTATCGTATTTGTGTGGGCAAAGAAATAGTAAATATCTCTATGTTGGACATGTTGGCTTTGAATGCCATCCATCCCCAACGCCTCCTGTCCATATGTTTTATGCAGCAGCTGGAGAGAATTACAGCTATGTAAAGTCTTGGAAAGCGATCCAGAGGTTTCTTTTTTTTGAAGAGACAAGCCAGATTTAGTCCTAACATATAGTGTTTTAGACCATAATTACATACATATCATATAGTGGTCCAAAATAGAAAATGCCTGGTAAAAAGCATAATTAAGAAGAAGTGCTGCTGTTGGTGACGTGCCCTGAGCTGGAGCTTGTGGTGCAAAGCGGTGACTGTGTTTTATTGATGGTAGTTATTGGGTGATTTATAAAGTCACTTTTAAGAATAAACGCCATGTGAACGTTTGAAAAGGAATCAGAACAATTGTTTATTCATTATGTGAAGTGTGAAGTGAATTATGCTTTGGATTGCAACATTTTCTGAACAGCCAGTAGGGGTCATGTAGCTGTATCATATCCAAGTAAAAAACAAGATTTCTGTGGTTTCAGTAAAATTAATAAGTTCAGTTCAAGTTTCTATCTTTAAATTTCAGTAATGAAGACAGATATATCACCCAGGTCTTCAACTCTCAACTTCCTGTTTGAGTTGTAAAATCTGAGGTTGCCAATCATGTTTTTGCAACTCAATCTTACTGCTGAAGTTGAGGAAGTGACACACACACACACACACACACACACTAACAAGTATCATTATCCGACGGATTGTTGTGCGGGATGGTGTTTCTGTAGAAACAGTGGGGGGATATTGGAGCCAGACGTGTGGAGCTGTCAGGGTCTAGTGATAGGAATAGGTGTCAGTCACATCCCAGGGGTCCACACACACACACACACACACACACAACATTATCATACACCCTTTTGCTCTCCTTTGTACACACACACGCACAGATGAGTGTGATTTGATGTGCTGTAGCAGATGTAAGTGGACACCCTTATTCTCCTTAATGAAGATGTATTCCTGGCCAGGGGTGGATGTGGGGCTCTGACTCTGCACCTTTACCATGCAGGGCTCAGTCCACATCTGCTTCCCATCAGCCACAAGGCTTACCTTTTTAAGGCAGAGGCGAGGGCGGGCAGGGAAACGAGGCAGCGTTCGGTTTTGGCTTGATTCAATTACTAGCAGCACCGTGAGAGAACATTCCCCCTCGGGTGTCTAACTCTGTGTATATGTGCCTGTGTATGCATGTGTTTATGCTGTAAAGGCTGACTACATATCAGTCTGGGAGTGTGTGTGTGTGTGTGTGTGTGTGTGTGTATGTGTGCAGTGGTTGACAACACAGGGTCAGTGACATGTTAGCTGGTCATTAAGGCCCATGAAAAAGTTTCTGGTCTTCCTGTTATCTCTCACCTGGTAATAAGCCTGTTACATTTTTACTCTCTGTTTGGCCGGTGGCCCACTCAGCTCTCTGTTATGGCTTTTGACAAATCAGAGTAGGTGGTTCTTCAGAATGAACGGAGAAAATTAGTGGATTTGGTTAGTTGAATTAGTGGAGAAACTTCAATTTGTTTATGGGGGCATTTTACATGGGTTGAATAAAAGAATAAACGGGTGTACCACTTCCCAGCATTTAGTCACAGTTAAAAACTGACATGAGTTTTTAAGCACACCAGCAGTTACCACAAACATTCACTCAGTGCCCATGATAACAGCCGGCAGCACATGGCCTGTGTGTTGGCAAAGAGGGTAGCTGACAACTACTCATCAGGACCCTTTAAAATAAAGTGGATGAATACAGACCAGACAGAATTCTCCTTCTGGTTCACGTTATTTTCACGTTACTGCTGGTTACAATTACAGAAAATCTTGAGTTAGTTATGAGAGCTCATCTACAACTACAATCATTACAACAGGAGTCAGTTCACGCACTGGTACTTTGGTAACAGTTGGTAACACTTTTTTTGTTCACCCAATTTGTTCACAATTCGTCATTATTTACATTCTTTAGGGGAGGGGCAACCCTAATGATGGGATGGATTTATGAAGGTATTCTTCCCAGTCAAAGATGGCATCAGATAATTAGCACAACTAACACAGAACAAGAGCTTGTTACATTAGATACTGTCGCATTTTGACGTCGCCTAAATGTATTAAAAAAGTGCTTATTTTCATCTTTGCTGTGACCGAGGAACATGTGCATTTACATGAAAGCTGCTGACATTATCATTTAGTGAAAGAGAAACTCCTACTGTATAATTGGATTTTTCATCATGTCCCCCTCCTCCTCTTCTTCAAACTATGTGACATTTTCATTTGAATAAATGTCATACTGATAAGGAGTGAAGGTTAGCCATGTATTGGCTAGGATGGACTGCGCTGGCAGTGCACTGCTACCTCTTAAATATACGTATAAATGATGACATAGGAGCCTACATGGGTGCAACATAGTGGATTTATGAAAAGTTATGTCTCCATTGCATTCATTGGTAGAATATGATGTGTGGCCATGCTAATCAGCAAAATAAGCAAGACTGCACTGAACACAAGTACAGATAGAATTGCAACAGAGCGTTAAACTCACAGTGGCTTATACCTCTTCAAGGATGAGGGGGGAGTCCAACCCAACATGCATGAGATGAAACACAGGGAAACCTACTGCACTGGTTCTTACTACTACATACTTTATCAGCATGGTGACCCACATCATTTGGGGTATCTTTTATAAGACTTAAAACTTCTTATAAACTTCTATTGAGTTCACGGGAATTGATAGTTGTTTTCATGGTGCTCGTGAGCAGCTGTAGATCTCTACAGACTTCCTACACAACACAGAAGTACTACACAAGTACAGAAACACTCCACATCCATCATGAGGTTTATAAAATCTATCTGCAACATCCTGGGTTCAAATATAGCAAGGCATCTTAGCGGCATGTCACACACACACACACACACACCTTTCTACTGTGTTCTCCCACTGTGGCATGCTGTGAGTTTTAGAGAGCGGTTGCTTGATGGGCTCACTTTTTTTTTTTCTTGAGAGGGGGTGTTGGTGTCTGAGACGGTGAACAATGGCCAAACTGTTGAGCAGCGACTCAAGTCAGCCTAGAGGATTTCCTCCTCAACCCTGGACCACCTAATACTATGTGACATGCTACATCATGAGGAGAGGAGACACAGTGAGGTACAGTCTACGCTGTTTTGTCTGGGCTCACAAAATCAGAGCTTTTCCATTTATGTCAAAAACTGTTTTTTGGGCTTGTTTTCATAACATTAACAATAAATTGACCTCTTTAAGATCGACACTCACACCCAAAATCCTGTCTTATTTTTTATCATTCCCCTTAATAAAACGGAGCATGGCCTTTCGTAGCAGTTGTTGGCGGAGACCTCAGGCAGACAGACAATTACACTTCTCACTACATACACACGGTTACCTTCTCTGCACACATCATCATCAAATCGACTATTTGACTCACACATGGGTTCTCTTGCATCGCTTCCCCAGCCCAAATGCTTTTACATCATAAATCAGTAGTAAAAACATCACTCTGTGTAGCAGCTCCACTCGTCACATGACTAGCTTTGACCTCTCCATCAAATATCTCCCACCTCGGCCTACTGTAGCCTATAGCATTGCTGCTAACCAGACACAGATGGCTATTTACAACCAACAGCAGATGGAAGAACTTCACATTCTGTGTCAACCCTCAACGCTTTAGCTTCGTCTATGGTGACACATTTGTAATTGGTTTTTATTGTTAACTGTCCTGTAACATTTAAACTTTTTAAATTATGTTTGATTAATTTTCTGTGAAAAATCTGAAAGTCTAAGTTTGTAGTAGTGTATTGCTACATATGCAAATGTAATTTATAATTTACCCAAGTTTGTAATTCAATACCTGATTGTCATTATCAGCATTTTATGCCGTTATCATGCTGATAAAACACTAATAAATAAAACTAATAAATCGTGTTGCACTTTATGTTGCTTTTTCTCTCCTCTCCTGTCTTTGTAACCCCAACTACCCTAAACACACCCAGGGTTGTCCTGCGGTGGGCAGACAGGGCTTAGGCCCGGGATAAGAGAAAGTGCTTGGTAGACGACCTGGGCTAATTTGTAAAAGATACAGCGGCTGCATGGCTTTCCAAGGCGCTGTGGGGGAACCAAAACATTCAGCAGTTGTCCAAACAGATTCCTCGCTCCACTCCGCAGTTGACGACACAGCACTGCTATAATTTACACACACACACACACACACACTCTCACTCACGCGCACACACATGCAGGCTCTCTCTTTCCTCCGGCGCAGGAATTTATTTTGCTTGGGGTGATTGCTGTGTCTGCAAGTTTTGAAGCCTTGTTAATGAATTTGAAACGGGGTCACGCTGGGATTGATGGGTGAGAATTATGTGTGTATACGTGTGTGTGTGTCTGTGAGCTGAAGAAAAGGGAAGTGATGCAGGGAGCTATTATGAGATCACACAAGCTAAGCACATTTGTTTCACTATAAAGTCTGACATTATTTTGATAAAGATGATCCATGGTGGCAGATTTGATCAATGGGTGATGTGAGATACAACTATGATAACATGGCTACATGCATTCATGTGAGCCCATGTGTGCGTTTCTATGCATTCACGTGTGTAACTTGCGCCCTGTCCGCTTCCTGTAGAGCAGAAAGTGAAAGGTAATAAGCAATAGGGGGCGCCTGCACACAGCTGGACATTCAAGTAATGCCACTGCATCCACACACAGGACACACACACACACACACACACACACACACACACACACACACACACACACAGTGAAAAATGTGTACATGAACCCTTTGTCATTCATTATCTTTGATCAAATATATATTCAAACATTAATAGCGAATATCCTGGTTGAGTAATCTTTTTCAGTACTAATAACTTCTGCATGATGTTGGACCTGCTCTCTGGGCGCTAGCTGTACCAGTATGTGTATGACTGCGTGACCACTGCTGCCCTTCCCATATCTGTCTCCCATCGCTCTGTCTTATCACAGCACACATACCTCAGCATTGCCTCCTGTGATTGTGTAAAAAGCCTGGGGCTTTTTTTCCACGCCACAGAGACAAGGAGAGGAAAAGTGAGTCTAGTTATGTGTGACAATACCAGGGTGAGCAGGCGCTGCAGTGCTTGGGAGATTCTGTTGTTATAGGGACAAAACAAATAAAGTGTCAGCCATTCAAAAGATGGCTCGGCTCAAGAGGGTCAGGCCAAGCTAATTCCTTTGAAAAACAATCAACTGCCATCTTGTTCTCTCCCTCAGCAGCTGTCTTGAAAATTTTCCTTTGATAACGCTGATGGACATTTTGAAAAAACTCTCCAGTAGTGGCACCAAGGTCAAGGGTCAGGTTACTAACAGAAATATACAATAAATTATATGGTAATGGATCAGTTCAGCCAAATATATATAAAAAAAACAGATTTTCTCACTCACCAAAAGTGGTATCTAGTTGGTGGCAAATATTTGGATGTAGTTTTTTCAGGTTCTGAGATATTACTCTCAGAGGTTTCTGTGACCAACCTTTAATTTGATCACAGTTCTGAAAAATTACATATAAAAACTGTTGACGATGCGTTCTGTCAATTATCAGATTTTGGGAAAAGATGTTTTTGAAGATTTGCTGTTGGAATTTTGGTGAACTGTCTCTTTAGAAAAACAAGCTTATGAAGAATCTCATATTTGTGTGTGCCTTTTAAATTTCTAACTACATTTGCTCAAACATTTGATGGCAAGTTAGGCAGGTTGCCAGTTTGTCCCCAGCCTGCCATGCTGTTTAAGGGCACCAGTCCAGTGGCTCTCTTTCCTTCTCAGTGAGAGTCAGTGCTTTTAACTTGTGTTAGCACTGGAAATAGCTGCGCTAGCAGGCTCAATACATGGGTCAGCCAGGATAACCCCCATATCCTGATTACTGACACAGAGTGCCCTCTGGAACATAGGCCAGCAATAAAAAAGTCTTCAATGAGCTGCTGCAAACCCGCCTGCATGGCTAGTATGGCTGACTGGGACAGAGGCTGTAACTATGAAGAGAGAGATTAATCTACTCTGGAGAAAATGCGATGCTGTGCTGTGTTTTCTTAATGTGGGTATGATGCTATGTAGCTACCCACGGAGGACTCACCTACAAAGCATGTTAAAAATATTTTAAAAGTGTATATGCGCATGCATAGAAATCAATAGGATGTTGAGCGAAAGACGGACTAGTCACAATGGTTTTGTGACCAGGACATTGGAGAGCTTTTTGTTTCCTTTGCTGCCTCCACTTTGTCCCACCAGGCTGAAAGATTGATGGGGGAAGAGAGAGAGAGAGAGAGATACAAAGAGTAAGAGAGACTGTGTGCACAGAGAAAAAAAACAAGGCTTTTAAATCTTCAGCTGATACGGCAGAGTGAGAGCCCCCCACATGTCTATGAATATCTCTTTTATTATTACTATTGATCCATGCGCCATAAAGAACAGCAGGGTCTCTGCATTACTCAAGCTTTAGAATTATGCGACCGCTACTAAAGGGCAATGGGCTCATAGACCCACAAATAAACAAAGACCGCCACATACACATTATTGTGCTCATCAATATCCGATTTCTCTCATGGCTCAGATTAAATTATGATGATAATCAAACCACTACTTTCTCTTCATCTCTTCTAAATACGATGGCTGGGTGATGTGCGTTAAATCAGATTTCGTAAAGACGAAACACGTGTAAAACAAAAAAATAAAGGACTTTTAATAAAGGATTTTTTTTAGTTTACAGTTAAAAAAATGCTCACAAATATTAAGTTGGACAACATAAATTTAATCATAAACGACAGCACAACATGGTCATGTTATCTGAAATAATTCCACTAAAAAGATGATAAATGATAATATCAATAAATGACAACTCATCTTATCTGGATGATCAACTGGTGGAGAAATTTAGGAAGGTGCACAGTTGACTCGATATGCATAGTATGATGGAAATTTGCTACTACGAAACAGCTTTTTGCACCACTTAGACAAAACTCTGGGACAATTCCTCTGAAGTGTGTGTGTGTGTGTGTGTGTGTGAGTGAGTGCCTCTGTATGTGCATGTACTGGGGGGACACTTTGATAAATGGCCAGTTTATGGTGCTGTCACTGAGGATGTCTATGGGGAAATACTTCCCCACAAGCGCTAGTGTGTGTTTTTGTGCCTGTGCGAGTGTGTGTTTATTTGTGGAGAGGGGTACAATGCTCTGGTCATCTGATTGCAACACTGTGGTCTGGCGCATGATTAATCAAACTGATTGGATGGGGCAAATATGGTTTGTGATAGCACAAAGAGGGAGAGGGTCAGAGAGAGAAATGGATTACTCTGTTGCATTTGAAGATGAGTGCGTGGGTGTGTTAGCGGATGTGTGTGTTTGTATTTGGAGGTGCAGAGGTGTGCATGGAGGGGGCTGAAGCGTTGCGAAGCTGCTGTGTGTTTGAGGGTCAGGGGTCAAATAAATGGAACATGAAAGACTAAAAACACAGTGCGGCGCTGCTGACACAGCCACAACCCTGTTAATATCTCACAGGGGCTACACACTCACTGTGAGTACACAGACTTTTTCTCACATACACACACACACACACACTCACCTACAAACACATGTATCCCAACGCGGTACACAGCAACGTTTGAGTAATTGAGCTGTGCCATTGCAGCTTTGTAATCGCTGACGTGTCTTTACATAGCCTTTGTGCCTGAACAATAGAGTGCCAGGACTAAGTTGTCGCTGGTCACAAGAAAGGAGGAAGAGAGAAAGAGAGAGAGAGAGAGAGAGAGAGAGGGGAAGAGGGAGAGGGAGAGGGGAAGAGGGAGAGGGGGGGGGGGAGTATAAAAGCAAACAAGCAGCTCAGGCTGCATGTATGGGTGCCACCTGGTCTTAGATCAATGCACTGACACATAGGTCATTTTTAATATGCTTTGATCTGTCACCCCAGCTGGGTCATGTGTGTGTGTGAGTGTGTGTGAGTGTGTGTGTGTGTGTGTGTGTGAGTGTGTGTTTTAGAAGGGTGTTTGGGTGTGCTCTATCAAGCACATCTTGTTTCAGGATGCCAGACACGGTGTATGAACTGTCAAACTATCCTTTTAATAGCCCCATTCTTCTTCGCTCATTATCTCTCTGACTGCCTCCCTGGAGATGTGGAAAGGGAGACAGAGATGGACTAACCGTTTGAAGAAGGGGTGACATGGAAGCAATTGTATGTAGTTATTGATTAGAAATGATTTCTCTTCATTTGTAAACTAATTTATAAATAAAATGATTTCATCATATCTTCATCAGCTGGCCTATGAAAGGTAAAAGTGCATGTTTTTCAATTTCTAGAGAATA
Source organism: Pempheris klunzingeri (assembly GCF_042242105.1). NCBI lineage: Eukaryota > Metazoa > Chordata > Actinopteri > Acropomatiformes > Pempheridae > Pempheris > Pempheris klunzingeri. Next base: position 8,460,299 of record NC_092022.1, read on the forward strand.
TTTGTCGTCTTTTAAGACCCACAAAATCATTCATGGTATAGCTGAGCTGAAACTCAGCCATTATCATAGCTCTCAAAAGAGAAAACTGAGGCACAGATAAGCATATTTTTACATTTTTGTTTTTTTTCCATATTTAGACAAACACAAACCATTAATTAAAGTCAATCTTATTTCTTTCAACCTCATATTCTTTCTCCCTTGTACCATGCCACCCTTGTCAATCATGTGCTGTATGTGAGAAAAACAACTCCTAATTGTGAGACAGAGGTGGGGGCACTTAAGAGCATCCCTGGGTTTACTGATTCATTGCACCCAATCAGCAAGACATGAAGATAATAATACACATTCTCCGTCTTTCTTTACTCTTCACTCTTTCATTTTCATGTCTCTTTCTCCTCTCTTTCTCCATTAAATCTGTTCCACCCTTTAACCCTGTGGGCAGGTGCTACTGTAATTAGCCATTATTTGACTATCAAAAGTCAGGAGTTGATTAAATGGCCACGAAGCAGCACGCAGAGCACTTTCCCTCTGAGCCAAGCCCCATAATTTCAAAAGCTTCTTGCAACCTGCTGAGGGCCTTTCAGGTCTGTGAGACGCCGCTTCCGACCGCTGGTAAGAGCCTGTTGCCGGCGGTAATCAAAACTGATAATCTTACAGGAGAGAAAAGGGGAGGAGGGGAGTGGGGTGTGGGTGGAGGAGAGAAAAGAGAGCGAAAGAAAGAAATGGTTGGGGGCTTTCGGGAGGTTGGAGCTCAAGCAGAGAGCCTTCCATTAGAAATGTGTTGTAGCTCTGAGGGGGCCGGTGGCCAGCAAGCGGTGAAAAATGCTGCCTTCTTAAGGCAAGTGAATGGCATCTCTTTAGTGATTACGAGCGGTAATAATGGGCACCCCTGCCTGTTACCCCTAAGTCCATTTTATTGCTAATTCATTTACCTGTTATTTCAGACAAACTTGACAGGAGTCACCTGCTAGGAAGTCATGTTTGTCAGGCAGGTATGCCCATTAGCTGGGGATCTTAAATCAGCCTCACAATGGTGCCAGTAGGGGAGTAGGCAGGCTGGCCTTGCTGTTAGCAGATAACACCACACCACAGTTATCCTGACCGGTGTGGAAAATCTTTTCTGCTCCAAAAATAATTAGACTTCATCCCCGGAGTGATTCTTAATTAATGCATTTTTTTTCATTGTAATTGAATTTTAAGCCAAGCTGATCTGCTTTTGTGCTCTGCTGTGAAAATCCTGTACACTCAGGAAAAATATTACATCTGACCTGGTGCATTAAGGAAAAACTGCTGATTGGAAATGAGTTATGAAAACATGTAATAATCTCTTTTTGTCTGAAATTAAATCTAGCCTTTGGACCCGAAGAACCGATTTCGTATTTCGCTCAGTTTCAATTGTGGAACGGCCTTTTTGCATTTTCACGGAAGAATCCCTTCTCACTAAACAAAGCCATTAACATCCAAATAAATATTTGACTAGATATAGTTTATATTAGAATAAATCATGTCATATACATTCTATTATATTCCCCAAGGAGAATTGGGGTAAAATAATCACTTTGACTCCCTGGTTAATGTTCTGGATAATTCTCCCTTGGGAAACACTCTCTATGATAATATCCTCATATGAGCATCTCGATCTGAAATGTCACAGCTGAGATTAGAGCGGGGTTGACTGCCAGTGTATAGTGTATTCCCATGGAGTGTGGAAAAACAAAATGGATTTCAGTATTAGTGTAGCGGAGTGAAGAAGCACAACAGAATATGTAAATATCTACAAAGATTTGATTGGATTATTACATTTGGGTATAGAATTTTTCTGTGAAAGTCTATTGCTTGAGACAATAATCACCACTGAAAATGAAAGGAGGTGTAATTGCATTTAAATTGAGCTTTTTAACATCTCAGTGTTGTTGCCTTGGATCGCCTTCTCCTTCAGTGCCAGGGTCAAAGGCATTGTGTATGAGGCTGTGTATCAGCACAGTGCAGGTCACTCTCTGTGACTGCAGTGAACTGTTCCCATCAGTTTCAATGTTGCTGGCTGAATAAAAGGATTATCCACTATGAATTAGTACTAAGACAGAGAAAACCCCTCTCTCGGGATGATGCTCGGTTTGTGTGTGTGTGTGTGTGGGATCCCCTCTCTTTTGCCTGCCTCTCCTGGGATCCCCCACTCTGCCTAATCACTGTTTCTCTAACAGATAATTCTCCATGTCCTCAGACGTGTCTGCGCGTGTGTTTGTGTATGTGTTAATTAGCGCTGTGCCAGCTGAGTGTGCTCTTCCTTGTAATCACCTAATTAGGGGTGACGGCCCCAATGCTTGTTTACTCAATTAGCCATCCTCTTTAATTAACTAATTCACAGCAAGTCAACTGTCCTTGTTCAGCTCAGTGAAGGAGTGATACACTGATATATCTGTGCATGCATGTTTTTTGTGTGTGTGTTTTTTTTTTCTTTTAAATGTACATGTCTTGCCACCTGACAGGAAGGGTGTGTGTGCATTAACATGTGTGAGAGATTGTTTTTTTTAGTTGGGACACTTAAAAGCTTAAAAATACAGAAAGGGGAAGCTAGAGTGATGCAAAATAGTCTTTATGTCAATTTCCTCTTCAGAAAATGCACACACATATGCATCAGCAGACACTAGGCCATGCTCACGGACTGCACTGGAGTGCTGAGCCACATGCCTCAGATTACCATCAGTCTGATTCCATGAGATTTAGTCATTAATGATAAAATCTATGTCAAAAAAAGAAAGAAAATGAAATCTCATGGTGAGTATGATTGATGGTTGCTTTAAATGGAGGGGTCCAGGGCCGGCTCTATTGTTTCTCCTGACCAGCCTTGCCACCTACTCCACCACCACCCCCGCTCGTTCATGTGGATTAAGGCCTGCTGTTTATTTAACAGTTCATTTGAGCGAAGGGGTGACCAAGGTGAAGCCGGTGGGGGAGAGGGGGGTTGGCAGGGTGTCTGTGCTGTGCCGTTGCGGGACGTCCCTTGCGGGACAGTGCCAGGCTGCGCTGTGGGGAGACGAGACAGGGCCTCCCCAGTGGACTAATGCCCTGTAATGAAGATTAAGACTCAGTCAAAGACCATACTGTTCAGCTGAGATCGGAGGGAAGGAGAGAGGGATGGAAGGAGGGGGAGAGGGAAAGAAGGGAGGATAAGGGATAAAGTAGGGAGAAAGGACAGAAACCCTGGTTTTCAGAGTGTGTTGGAGGGAGGATTATCCTAATTTGCAGCAACAGGTACAGATACCGTCAACTACGGACAAAAAGCTGAGATTAATCGTCTCAAGAATTGTTTTAAACCACATTTCACTGTCTTCTAGTACATCCTTACTCAAAATATCTGAACCAGTTGTGAATAAATACACATTTGCATCAACAATACAATGATTACAAGCCATTAGGAATGATTGCCTCTCAAATCATCACTGCTGCCACAAACCTTTATAGAAAAACTCAATGAAACGAAAATCTCTATAAAAATAATCATTCTGCATCCAAGCAGCCACAAAATACAAACTAAGAATAACAAATGTTTCCGTGCTTCTTTCCTCTGGCTTGAATAGGATCATTAAAATCATGTGTATGCAGATGTATTGTGAGAATTGAGCCAAGTAAAGAGCGGACATTATTTTAATAACAGAAAAGGACAAACACATAGTAGTTACAGGCTGAAAAAACAAGTCTAAGCAATCATTAAAACAGCCCTGCCATTAAAAGTTGCAACAGCTGTTGTGTTGCTTATTTCATTCATTCCTGACTAAACTGACAAAAATTCGCCGCCCTTTTAGATCAGGGTTGTCCCTAAACTCCTGAGAAAAGGTGGGGCCCACCAAGCACACAAGCAGATATATATACACATGTGCATGTGTGTATCTGAGGCTCTCATTCAAAGTATGAAGACAGTTAAACAGAGCAGCCTCAACACACGGCATGCTTCACTTACCACTCCGTGGCTAAAAGCTCCCCTAAGACCTGTTACGCCCAGACACACTTCCACTGTCTCCCACCATCTCCTCATTCAGTTTGTTCTCTTCCCTCTGATTCTCTTCTTTACTATTTTCCTGAACAATTTTTGAATGTTTTGTCTACCTAAAATATTCAATGGGGCAGAGTGATGTGTGGACACTGGAATAGATGGATGGATAGATGGATGGGTAGGTGGGTGGGTGGAGAAAGGGGGATATTTTTTCACATGACCTTGTGTTGGCGGGGCCAGCCTCTCACCCCCACTCTCTGTCTCTCTTCCACAGACGGGCTGTGTCTGTGACTGGGCTGGCAGTTCCTGCCTCTCTTGGGCATTCTGGCATTCCTCTCCGTCATGCCCCCCATCCCCCTGCCTCCGGCTGTCTCTTGCCCTCTGAGGGTTTCCATCTTTACTGACCCTCACTCTCTTGCCTGAGTTCTATCTTTTGCCCGTCTATGTTTAGACAGCATGTTGTGTCAACAACTTGCCATCTCTCACGCATCTCTGTTTCTCCGGCAGTTTTTTTCTTTCCACTTTTTGGGTTGATTAATGAAGCTTTGTGAAAAAGTAAAAGAAAAATTATAACAACTCAGAAATAGTGTGTCAAAATCCCCTTTTCTTTTATGTATAACATGCAAAGCTATACTTAAAGCACTAAGGTATTTGCTAGAAATACTCAGAGTTGCGCAAAATATCAACATGAGATTTTGTACAAGTTATTCTTAGCTGCAACAGCTGAAAATGACATTAAAAGGTAGACGTGTCAGTACAGTGTGACAGAGGACACAAAGGAAATACTCCCCCTTGTGATGTGGGATTTCAAATGCATCCAGCCGTTCTCACACACAGATGAACCTTTATCTGCCTTGTCTGACACGTGAAAATATTTTTGACAAGCAGGACCACACAACTCTCTGTTCTCCACCTCTCCCTGTCGTCTAGGTCTCCGTGGCAACGCCATGCGGGTCGTCATGTTATTATCACCAATGCTTGACCAGCCAGCCCTCTGCTTTCACTCTATTTGCCTTAATGGACTCGCTGCTTTCTTGAAAGACAAGACAGAGAGTGTGTGTGTGTGTGTGTGTGTGTGCGTGTCTGTGTCTCTTTTTGTATGTGGGTGTGTCTTTTTGTGTCTATTTTGAAGAGAAAGAGCACCAACTTGTCCATAAAAGCACAAAAAGATAATAACAATCCTTCAAAGGGGGCCATTTTACCAATAAGTGTTGAGGCCAAGAGATGTCAAGTGACTGTTTTGAATTTTATCACAGAAATATCTCAAAATGTCCATTCAACACCAAACATTAGAACATCAGCATTAAGTTTAGGGAAGCGTAAGGGTCAAAGGAAAAGTCACATCAGTGGATGAAGTGTTAAAATGATTTTTCAGGCAGTGACAGCATTGAGTGGCTTATTGAAACTACTGTTTGTGCCTCTACTACAATGGATTGATCGCTGAACCCAGAAATCACCCCTTGTAGGCTGATAACACCAAATATAATAATGTAAAACACCTTTCTAGTTGGAGGATAGTTATGAAAGTATGAAGATACCTCATACAAGCGTATATATTTGACAGACTACCCACAGGAAAAGAACAAGACGTTACATAAAATGCCAAAAAGAATTATACTTAAAATAAACACAGAAGTTCAAGTTGTTCTAGGGATATGGTGATAATTAGACAAAATGTCCTCACATGTATACTAACAACAAATGTGTGAAAGTGTGTGTGTGTGTGTGTGTGTGTGTGTGTGTCAGGAAACTCATATGACAGCCCCCGCAACTGTCAGACTATCGCCCTCCTCCTTTTGTTGGGTGACCCCAGAGAATGTGGTGGGAATGGCCACTGGGAGAGAGATTATGGAGAGACAAAGACTGCAAGAGAGGAATGAGAGAAGGATAGAAAGAGTGAAAGGCACAAGGAGAGAGAGAGAGAGAGGGAGAGAGAGAGAGGGGTCAAGGAGCCAGCTGATGTGAAAGTGCCTCCAATCACCTCGTGCTTCTCCTCCGCCCCCTTGTTCTGTCTCTCTCTATCTGTTCCACTCTTTCTTTCTTTCGTTCCCACTTGAATTCCTCTCCCAGCGCTTCACTCCATTGTGACGTCGGGTTTTGATTGGTGATAACAACAGAGATGCGTCAGTCAGGGCCCACACACACATATACACACACACATACACACTGGACCCACACACACAGAAACAAATTAAAAGTGCCACTGCAAGTTAAAACTCAGACACTCAGCGCACACATACACACACACACACACACACACATACATGAACACAGTGATACACAGCAGTGGCCTTTGGGTGAATTCTCCTCACAAGGCATAATGACAGCATTCTGCAGCTACCATAGCTGGGACAGTTCCCACAGACAAGACAGACAGAGAGAGAGAAAGACCATTTCTTTCTGTCTTCACCTCTCCTCCTACTCCCCACCTCCTCTCCAACAACCCTGACTTTGTCCGGACCATGTGACCTTCAACAGATCAACGCTATTTGCTAGCAAAGCCTGAGCAGATGAATCTCCTAATGCAATCAGGGATTAAAGACACATTAAAGGAATTCTCCACCAACAATCTGTCTCAAATATGAAATAATCTCCACTTGTAAACTCGAAAGTTTGAAGCTTTTTGGAAACTGTTATAATGCCAATAGAAACTTCTCCGACTTCTCATGGAACATAATTGATAGCTAGTGGATAGATAGGTAATGGAAAGTGATAGCATGATGCAGGAGCGTATTTACCTATGACGTGTGCAAATTGGAAGTTGGAACTCAACTTGAACACAGACGGATCAACAGCGGGGCAGTGGAGAACGCAGCAGGAGTAATTTGAGATGGAGCTTTGCTGCCATTTGTTGTGACATCCAACCATCCTGTGCAAAGACACCATCTACAAACTTCTGAGCCACCTTTCAAACTTATTGTGTATGCCCTGAGTATGTTAGGATGGAAACTGTATGCTTTGAAAGATTATCCTGCTTTAGGATCCAAACATTCCCCAACATACATGATTTCAACGATGTGAGCTCAGTCTCTGCATATTTGTCTGTCTGTCTGCGAGGGACCACTCCCCATCCCTTCATAACCGACCACACAAACACTACATGAAGCTTAGTGCTGACTACCTCCGGTTTCAAACAGCTTTTTTTCCTCATCGGACCTGACACAGTGCAGGATTTGGAGGTGTATATTTTGAAGGGGGGGATGGGGATGAAGGTGGTGACGGTGGTGACGATGGTGGTGCTGGGTGGGGGGGCAGGTTACGGAGCCAAATGAAAACATGTCACTCAGGGCCCATTAAAACGTAACCCAGCCCAGCAGAAGAAAGGGACCCATATCATCATTAAGTCATCATGGGGCGAAGCGAAAACCGCAAATATTATTCCTGCACCCCTCCACCATACCCCATACACACACACTCACACACTCCTCCCCTTCTTTTCCTTCAGATGACAGAGAAGACGGGATGATTGGAGCTATGGTGTGTTTGCTCACTGCCTGAGAATGACAAGAAGATGTTTGAGAACTTCCTGGTCATGCAATGGTTTGTATGTTTTCAAGAGCAGACATGAAGTAATTCATACAGGTAAAGTCTGTTTTTCTGTACTACCAACATACCTACCTACCCACCTATCTCCGTACCTATCGACTCCTTCGATTGGTTTCATTGACAACAGATTCCTAAATTTTGTTCATTTTAATCCATAAAATGTCTGAAAATAGTGGAAACTGATCATTACAATGTCCCAGAACACAAGTGATGTCTTCAAATTATTGAACCAAAATATATTAAATTTACAATCAAATGATGCAGATTAAAGGCAGCAAAAGTTCACGTTTGAGAATCTGGAACAGCCAACGTGTGATATTTTTGCTTTAATAAAACAGAAACAGTTTAACAATTATTGAAATTATTGTCAATTGGTGACTGATATAATTGACACATTTTGGCGCTACATCCAGGTTTTATGTCATACTGAGTGTAACAGAAATGTTTTGGCAAAATCCAACTTTCTAGGCATGCTTGTGTTTGTGTGTGTGTGTGTGTGTGTGTGTGTGTGTCTGTGTGAAGGCCATTTCCTGCTTTTTGGGCTCATCACTCCACAGTCAAGTCATGGCTCTGGGGAGCCCACTGCCAAGCCCTGGGTATTCACACCCCTACAAACAGATACACACACACACACACACACACACACACACACACACACACACACACACACACACACACACACACACACACACACACACACACACACACACACACACACACACACACACACACATAGAGCCAGCCCTGTAACCAGGGGGCATTTGTGATGTTCAGCATTATGAAAAATGAGTTGCCCTCATGGCTCACTGGGGTGGCAGTGATTATAATATCCAGATAATCATTTCAAACAAATTATCATAATTATCAATCAATCATGAGCCTATTTAAGCAGGGGGAAGGATGGGGGAGTGTGGTGCTGTTGGCAGGGGGTAAACTATGGCCCGGAGCGCTGGATCACTTCTGTGACCCATGAGTCTGCCTATGTCCACATAATAGCCCTCATACATTTAGGGTCATTTAGCTAGCGTATTTAGAGACTCAATTCCCCAGCTTGATATGGGAAAAAAATAGATATTCACACAACTGCATGCACATACACACCCGTAGAATCCAAATGCAGCTGACCCCCATTTGGCTCCCTCGTCTTTCAACATGGAGTGGGAAAAATCTACTTATAGGTCAGAGTTCATATCAACCCCTCTCATTTTCCCATTTACAGCTAATGCTGCATCTAAAACACACATTTACCACATACGCTGCATCATACACAGATGGAACAATAACTAGTGGAGTTTGACTAAAAGAACGAGGAAGCACATTCCTGTCATGCATAGAAAGACGGACATTTATCACTATCTTGAAATCATGAGTGCTTAAGAGAAATATGTTAGACAAGCATGTCCACCTTCACTCAGACAAATAAGAGAGGAAGAGCGACACGGACGGAGTAACGGAGACTTGATCGCCTTAAAGAGATATTCTGCTGTATCTTTTCACAGTAAATCCCCTGTGAAAAGCGGCATGAATTGATTCAATCTCAGTGGTATTGAGAGGTGAATGAATGGGGCTTGGAGTGAGAGACACAGAAATTGAGAGGAAAAGAGAGACAGAAGGGGAGAGAGATAGATAGTAGCCTTTGGGGGGAGATGATCGTCTTGGGAAAAAAGCAATCAGTGCTCATTGATTTTCTCTGCTGGCTGAATGGAGGGTGTCTATCTGGAAGTCATTATCTGCCATCTGATCTGCTGGAGTGTTTACACACGTCGGGATGGACAGCGGCGCTCCTCTGAAGATGAGGATTAACACACACACACACACACACACACACACAAAACGCATACACAGGGAGCAGGGGGAATGAGGGCAATCTGTGCCCTAACTGGCTACCACTTTTAAATCCAAGGAATCCAAAAAGAAACACAAGTACCGCAATACCCTATTAACTTCCACACACACATACACACAGACTTAAGTGTATGAGCAGTGTGTGAATGAGAATATATGTAAGCAGGGCCAAGACAGCTAAACAGACAGATAGTCCTGTTTTGTATGGCCAGACCATACCAAGCAATCCCTGATCGTATCACCAATAGCCACTGATAGGAATCTATAGCTCCAAAAACACCATCCTGTCTGCTGAGAGAGAGAAGGGGATGAAATGAGTGGAAGAGGATGGGTGAGGTAAGCAAAGAGGGGATTCAGATAACACATATTTTCATTTTCTGTCTGTGGGTGGGGTGTGAAGATGAATGTGTGTCAGCCAGTGTGGCTCGATCCATGCCTAAGCAAGCACAGGATATGAATCCAAGGCCTTAAACGTCACACACGCACACACACGCACACAGCTGTAAGCTCTGGGCAGCTTTCAGTAAGTGGGCTTGAGAAGCTACAATAACATCTTTGCTTCCGTTTTATCCCTCGCCTTAACCCCCGACTCTCCCAGTGCCCCCCAATCGCCTTTATATGCCTCTCAGACTTACTCAGCAGCGTGGAATGAGCCTGTGTTTGTGGTCAATTTGAATGTGTTAATGCATGGAAAGGATGAACACATGTTTCTATAATAACTATAATATTACTATTGATTCTCTTCTTAAAACACACTTTTGTCTGAATATTCTGATTTTATTTGAATTTTTTATATTACTGGAATTGTCTTTTTAATTCTGTTATCATTTCTTTTTTCATTTATTTTATTTTCCATTACTGGAATTAGTGTGATCAGTTTTATCATAAAATCTAATGACTTTAAATTGTGCGCATGTACTTGTATTATGCCAGTTTTGTGCAGCAGCTGGCAGCCTGCTAAAATAAAATATAGAAATATATATATATATAAAAAAACTGTGACCATAGTGGCTAAAATATACTTTACATTATGTAACACGTCTATGAACACAACAGATCTATTTTACTTTAATGTAAAGCACATCAACAAATAAGAACTAATCACACACAATCTTGCAAACACACACACCTTTCAGCAGTGAACTAGTTTATTCATATGCTACAACTCAATTAACATTCTGCCTTAATCAAGCGTAGCGATGGTAATGACAAGGTGGAGGCAGGAGAAGTCAGCGCTTATGTGCGTGTGTGTGTGCGTTTGCGTGTGTGCCCATGCCCTGTGCTTGTATGTGTGTGTGTGTGTGTGTGTGTGTGTGTGTGTGTGTGTGTGTGTGTGTGTGACTGCACGATGTGGATGAATGAGTCATGTCATAAGGAAAGGCTCATACATAATTTTATTCATATTCATAACAGGCATGTGGTCTGCCACCGCTCGATGAGGGCCCACCGCAACTCACACTCTGCATAATGAGATGTGGCCAGTGTATGTGTACGCGTATGTGTGTGTGTTTTTTCAGATTTTTGTACCGTATATAAGTGTGCTGTATGTCTGTGTTCTCAAAATTGTGTGAATGTGTGTATTTATGCTCCTATTGGTACATGTATGTGTGTATGCATGACTTTGAACTGGTGAGTGTGTATGGATGTGGAGAGGACTGCATGGGCCACTCCTCAGTGGAAGGAGGTTAAGTAGTTTAAAAAACCATATAGGTTTTTCCACATTGTACGAACATGTGGGGAACAGGGAACAGCTCAAACCACCTGCGGTCAACTCTTAAAATAAGCTCATTGACTAATGTAGGATTTCAAATCAACCAAACAGTCTGTGATTTGCATGCCTGCCTGTTTGTAGAGGGTACAGCAACAAGACCCCTGACCTGAAATGCAAATGAGGAAATTTAAGGGATTTTGTTTTTCTAAGGGCCAAATTGGTCATAATTGTAAATTACGTCGAAATACATTTTAAGTGAAATATGTCTTGCTAAGGCTGCTCACAAGGCGTCTCTGTAAAGATGATGAGAAATGTCTCCACTCACATACTGCTTTTATTAAAGGGTGCTGGGTTATGTATTGAAATGCAGTCCTCCATTAGTTCTGCTCCTGATGTTTTGACCATCCTGTCATGTAAGATAAGACAAAAGGAACATACAAACTTTGGAGACAAAGTCCTAATCTCAGTTTTCATTTCTTTGATAGCTAAATCCATGGCGAAAACATCCGCAGTTCACCACTGACGTGACATAATGAATGCTTTTAACTCTGTTCTGTCAACCAACATTAATCAAAGTCCACTTAAGAGTTGTAAACAAATGTTTCCAATTTCCAAATTTTCAAGACAATGCCACTAGTGGGTTTTGGAACGTTTAAAATAGTGCTGCCATTCTGGAAATATGCATTGCTCCTCTAAAAGTCAAATCTGACAAAACCCAACATAATTTACTGCTGTCCTCTTTTTCCACCATTGATTTAGGTTTCAGCCACTCTTTCATTGACTTGAGTTGGAGCTATGCCTGCATGGCTTCAGTCATTCTCAGAGAGAGTGTCCACTTTGCTGCAGCCATTCTTCTTTCATGGACCATTAGATGGACATGAACTCTCACTGTCCTGTCTTGACCCGGCGACACTGGCTGTAAAAACAAACTGCCCAGCCTCTTCAATAAATTTATCACCTCATAAAGTGGTCAATGACTGGTCAATGGGACGTATCGGTCGCAGTATGTGTGTATGTGTCAGTGGCTTTGACTGAGAGAAGAAAGTGTTTCTTAGATTGTAGACGATTGTCTGAAAAACAAGGCTTATAAGTTACTAAAACACTTGCTGATAAATCCAAAGGTGACACAGATGACTTATTCGTTCAAGTCTTTAATCGATAATCTGAATCACAATGTTCTGCTGAAGCTTTTGTAGAAAGCTCAGGAATTTTAATACCAATAAAAATATTCCATTATATTAATATTTGTATGGTTTCACTTGAATTGCATCTTCCTTTCCCCCGAGACCATGTTTTAGTTAGCTAAGCTTTATCTATTCAGGAAATTTCATGGACATTGAGACCTCTAATGCAAGAGAACAGATCACATACGTAGAAGATCATGACAAGAAAACTAAGTCCCTCAAAACAACACACACACAACCAAATTAAAACTATTGCAAATATCATTCTGAATACAGCATAAGCTTTAAAGTCTCTCAGAGTTGGTACTCTGAACTCAATTAAGGATGCCTTGTAAATAGACACCTTTATAAGGTCTTAGTGTCCATAGGCCAAAATCTCCATCAGATGAGCCTCAGACACTTTTAAATATTTGTTAACCAGGTAAAATGGTAACAGTAGAATAGAGGTCCTATTATTTCTGCTCTTCGCAATGAATTTGATACCTTTGATGTATAGGTAAACCCATTGGGTTGTCACAGAGACAGGTTTTGGTAACAGGTATAACTATCCTACCTTTTTGATGCAGCTGTCAGGGGAGGCGTCTTCATGATCATTCATCATCTGCTGAAAAAACAGAAACAAAAAGATTCATATTTGCAATATGGCTGATGGTGTAAACCGTAAAATCATTCAAAAATAATGTTTGATTTGGTTGAGAAGAAAATCTGTTCATGAAAGCGCTGAAAGAGAATATTGATTCCTTCGCTTCACGGTGCCTCGCTCATGGGTTGTGACCATCGCTGCTGGATGACATGAACACAGGGTGTTCACAGTTCATCACACAGACCCTCTGGGCTACAAATGTGACCAGAGGGATATAATAATGGACTGAGAGGTCACAAAAACACACACAGAGGCAAACATAACACCACACACACCCACTCTGATGAATGAATACCCCACAGATTTGGCGTTAATTCTCCGCTTCAGCGTTGCAGGAAATTTCGCTGAGACTGTGTCTGTGAGTATGTGTGTGTGTGTGTGTGTGTGTATAATTAAGCCTTCAAGCAATATTTACTGGGGGCAGATGGGTGGTAGAATGCTCCCAGTGTCTGCCAGAGGAAATGAAGGAAGTGGGGGAATGATGAAGAGATGGGGCTGCTCTGCTGCAATGAGGGGGCATTTCACATATAATGGCAACCCAGAGTCTCTCTCCGTCTGTCTGTCTCTTTCTCTCCCTCTCTGAAGCCCATTGATGGCAACAGAGGATCAAAGACAAGAGCATTTTCAGAGCGGTATTAGGTGGGGTGGGGAACCAGCGTGGTACTTTACTGAGTTTAAGTGAAATTAGGCCTATAAAACTTCCTCAAGCACAGACACACGGCATATTTGAGCCTCCCTTTTTCTGCTCCCTATCCTCCCCATCTGCCCTTTAACAGTAGGTGTGTTGTTTAGGTGTTGTGGCACGACTGGCTGCCTGTAAATTAGAGTTGACATATTAAAGTTTGTATTTCCTAAACCAGTGTGGCCCACCATAATTGGGAAAGAAACATTTATCTGCAGTGGAATCTGCCATGGAAACTGTAGAGCTATTCTTTGAATTCTGGCAAACAGCAACTTCTTTTATGCACCTTTCTATACAAGGTTTTGATTCACAGGAAATTATTAGGAATTGTGATTATGAAGCTTGTGGATGTGTGCACTCTCATGCGCCTGTAGATAAAGGTGTCTGAAAGTTTGTCAGTGATACATAGTAGCACATAGAAGTTCCCTCTCAATTCTTCTCTCTCTTCGCTCACTAAACAGTGAACCAGATGGGCCATATGTGCACCCATGTACCATACGCCATGGTTTCCTACATTAAGCTGTCAAGGGATCTGTTTCTCAACCTCACCAAATGGGAGCAATTACACCACAGATACTTACAACAGGGTTCTCAGCCTACTTACACATCATGTAAGCCTTTATAGAAGCATCCTGTTCCTGATATCAGTTTCAAACAACACAACAGTAAACATGTCATCCCCCACAAGAGTTGCAGTCTCATGGCCAATCCAATTTGTCACATTGTTTTGACTTGTAATTGTAACACCCACTATTTCGAAAATGTGCAAAAAGATTTGTAGAGGGCAGTGCTTAGGAAAGTTCAAAATCTGAAGAGTGTGTCAATGGTGAATGAAAAAAAGAACAAAAAAACTTTTTTGTGACTCACTATGACGCTCATGGGCAATATATAGGCTTAGTAGATCATTGTAAATGTTTGTGATTCTGAATTCACATCTTATACATGTTTACGACAGATACATGGGAATAAAACGTTTCTGATGGTAAAAAATGAAAAATAATTGTTATAAAGTGCATATAGTTGATCCAAAGCGGGCAGGATTCTTTATTTTTTTGTGTACTCATGTTCAAAAATGCTCTTTATTAACTGCTTAGAGTTTAATGTATCAGTAGATAGAAACTCTGGGTTCTATGCAGCGTTTTGTGAGATGCTGATGTGCTGGTTTGGTCAAACAAAAGAGACAGATCACAAAATGACCATTATGCAACAACAAAGGAAAAAAAAAGCTTTCTAAATGATTTCTCTCTGCTTTTTGTTTATTTTGTGCTGTACACAGTGTAACCCTTCAGTGCAACAAGCGTGTTGAGTTTAGTAGAAAAGGTTTCAGGATGACTGTTAGGTAGAAAAAAATAAATTAAGGTTAATTTGTCTACTCTGTAAGTAAGAAATGTGTTTGTGAACTTTAGACATGGCGATAGTGAAACATAGACAGAGAGCAGGAGAGAGCAGGGCAGAGAGAGAGGACTTCCCCTTTCTTATAATGCACAAGACCAGCTGCAACAGTTTACAAACCAGCAGCTTGGCTGGGTCGTCTAAAATGCTACCAGGCGTTCAACAACTATGGGACAATTTCTGGACTTTCCCCCTGCTCTGCTCAGCTACACGCCAAGTGTAAATATGTGTGTGTATCAAATTGTGCAAGAGTAACCTAAAACTGTAGAAGACATGCAAGCAGACATGAGTGGTTTTACTGATGCCTTAATGTCTTTCAGCTTCAGGTGGGGGGTCGGGACGATGTGGGTTTTCTATCATCCAAACCTCAGATTTAGGTCCAGAAACACTGAGCTGACTGTCAGGAAAATGCTAATTATAAAGCTTCCTGGCATTGAATTCTATGCAATTCTGATCCAAATTGTTTGTCTGTTGAAAATGCAGCCAATGTTTTTTGTTTTTGTTGTAGTAACATTTAAAGATCAGTGCTTAAAAGGGTTTCCAGTGGTGGAAAGCGAGGGATTGTGCAAGGATGACAATAACTGTAACACAAAAGCAGGTGGAGATGGTCTTTCAACTCTGGCATACTGTATGAGCACACATGCTCACACGCACACACTGTACATATCCACATAGACACACATACCTGACAAACACACGCTGACAGAAACTCACACAGAATAGCCTGGTCTTGCAGCAGGACCCCGCCAAGCAAATAAATAAGCTATTAATTAGGGAAGGAAAATGTGATTGGCCACTGACTGGCGGTGCTATGATTTATTGCACGTGTCACCGTCATCTCAAAGTGACTTTTACTCTGGGTTGGTGAGACAGGTCCAAATAGAGACTGGCCTATGTTGAGAGGGATAGATTTTCCACTACACAGAGAGAGGTAAAATTGTCCATTTGTTCTATATCTACCCTGCTGAATGCTGACATGTCAATATGTCTTATGGAAAAGAGAAAACACTGAAGCGAGGGTAATTAGAAAGTGTGTGTAAGTGTATGTCTGGGCACACAAACTTCACTCTCTGGCCCATATGACCTCAAACATAAACAAATCCAGTCGTGGCTTGATGAAAGTGCAGCCACCTGCAGAATCCTTCCACTAAGAGCTGTCCAGACCCTCATTAGGGGTATGCGTAAATGTGTGTGTTTGTGTATGTGAGTGTGTGTGTGTGTGTGTGTGTGTGTATACGTATGTGTCTCTCACCATGTCTGTGGTGTGTGCTTTCACACTAGGCAGGGGGAAAACCCCACCATTATTAGTGTTTCATAGCACAGCTTTTGTTATTGGACAGAGTCAGGAGTTTTTCAACAGCCCTTTAGCACCATTCGTATTGACATGCCATGATGACCAAGCGGACAAAAGAAAACACGACATGGGGAGAGACACTCAGTGAGTGGACTGCCTCATTGTTTTTACAAGACCTGTCACAGCCTAAAACACATGACGGAGCGAAATCCCGCTCAGTTTATTTCCAGAACTCATTTAATGTGAAAAAAGCAGCAGAAATGCCCCAAGGAGGTTTAGGGCCCATAAAGCATATGTGGTGGTTTGCATGTACAGTACAGCTGAAGTCAAACCTTGATAAAATAACGCATACAGAAATCTTCTAGTCATACAATTCACCAATGAGAAGGCTGAGTAAGTAGCCATAGCAACTAGAGGAGGGCCTTACAAAGTTTGCTCATTATCCTCAGGCGCGAGGAGAAGAAGAGGGCCCCACTTGGAGGTTTGCGCCGTAGGAAAATGTTAGCATTCTGGTGCCAAAAACAATTCTCCTCAACTCTGGATAATATGAGGCAATACAGCAACACGACCCAATGGATGGCTGCGGATGTCACAAAGCCACAAGTTTCCAAAAAGAACCAGCAGCAAACAAACCTCAGGGCTTTTTGAACCATGTCCCTGACTGACAACACATCGGCTGCAAGAGCCACACCAAGAAAGCCACAAATTGAAAGTTTTGCTACGCATTTATTGGGAACTTTTGCAGCTTCTTGGCACATTGACAGAATTTCATTGTGGTGGCAATGACCTAGACGGGTTATTGATCTTTTTTACGTATAGATGGGAAAGGAAGCGGTCTTTCATTGTGGCTTGTGTTGAGTAATAAACTGCAGAGAAAGTGTATTTGAGTCAGAGAGCAAGAAAGAAAAATGAGAGAAAAATGAAAGGGGAGTCTCTGTTTCTCAATGCCGGCCTTTAAAATAGGAGCTAATTATCATGTAAAACATGAGCTCAACAAATAGATCAGACTCCTCTGACTCCCAGATACTGGCAAATCTGATCAGAACACTTTACAATCAATGAAAAGACATGACTGCCCCAAAAAAGGAAGAAAAAGAAGCAGGGATATCAAGTCTCCAATGTTTTTCTCTGAGGTCGCTTGCTATCATTTGAACTTTATGATAACGAACCTCTTACACGTTCTTGCCAGAAACTGCCAGATTGTTTGACTAAGGATACATGTCTGATTCAGCCTGCTTTTTAGCATCAGATCAGATGATGCCTGGTTATAGTTCCAAGTTCGTTCTCTGACCCGTCCTTTAAAGAGTGTAATATAGTGCTATTTCGGGACTTCCCAGAGATAGGGGCATTGACAGTTGACCCAAAACAAGACCAGAGCTATGACTTCTTAAAAACATGCCTCAACAATGAGGTTGCTCACAGACTTAAGTAGGGAGGTGGAAAGACGAAGGCAGGAGAGACGGAAACAGGGTAGAAATTTGCACTGCTAAATACCAGGAAGCTGGGCGTCAATCAGATGGATTATATTTATGATGACTTTAATAAGCGGACGACTTGAGGTGCTTTAGCCAAGGCAAACATCAAGGGGAATGCTGATAGGAAACTTTAAGTCGCTTGTTCCCTGTCTTTCTCTGTCTTAGTTGATAGAGAAGGTAATTATGAATATAATCACTGTTTTTTTTCCTTATCTCCACCTCCACTTTGCTGTGAAGCTTAATGTGAGAAAATTATACACTTCATTGGAAAAATCTAAAGAAAATGATGCCAAGGGAATGTACGAGATGCCATTGTCTAAGAAAAAGAGGGGAGATCAGATTAGCTTGACACTTATCACACCACGCTAAAGCTAACACTGTTACCCAACCCTACATCCAGATGGGTCTATGCAGGGTGCGGCCTGTGACGGAACTGAGAACTGTTGGTGAGATAGAGCTTAGCGCACAAAGGTTAGATTTGGAAGGCAAACACTCAGAACTATTGTGCGACTCAGGAAAGTCACGGCCACTTGTCAAATACAAACGGCTGATATTTACAGAACGAGCATTGACCCTGTATGTCCTAAGAGTCTTTGTGTGATTTATGAAGAAAATGCTGTAGTGAAATATCCTGGCAGGGTTTACATCGACTCTCATCATTTTAATGTCTTGTGTGATTCACAGGTCTTGTATAGACATGTGTGGTCTACGTGCCACGCATTATATACTTGATACAAATGGGCGATGCAAATATTTCTATTCATCCGTCTGACAGCTGCAGTGTTTGAAGTCCTTTCTCTGTAAGAAAGTGATGTTACAAGGTGAGGTTTGCACTTGGTCAGCAAACAAACTTTGGGAAAGACGCTCACTTTCATGAAAGAGAGAGAGGAATGCAAAGGGAGGTGGCAGAGAGCAGGATTCTGCAAATTTATTAAAAGGGTCATATTTTCATGAGGGCCTTGTATGACCATCCATCACCTGACGTCCAAGGTCCCTTATCCTTTTAAGGCTGTTGACTCTGAACTTGATATCGACAGAACCATACAGATAAATTATCTGCTTGGCCTCCGCTTTATTGATAAGTCATTTGGGCAGATGATCAGTAATAATCATAAGTGAATAAGGGTGTGCCAATAGATCTTCTGCTAGCAGATGGTGTGACAGCCGCAGGGTTGAGGCCCAATAAATAACCCTACCTTCTGGCCTAAGAGGATTGCCTACACAGCATCGGCAGCTGCTGTGGCATGCCTTTCAGATAATGATATATCGCGTCCTCCCTCTTCATTTTGATAAAGGTTGCAGTTTATCGATATGTGGCAGCAGGAAGAAAAATAATATTCCCTTATTTCTAATGATCTCCTATTCTTCCCATGACACATATTACCTCTTAGCAAGCAGGGGGTTAAGGGAGTAAGATTTAGGTTCTTGACTTGAGGGCATATAGATCCAATCAAAGGTCATGCCACGGATACTTTTCATTTCCCATACCTCAGCTAAGCAAGATGCCTACGCAGCCTATGCATATATGAATGTTTACATTTATGCACTACATAAATCTGATATTGGCTTTTCAGCTCAGCAATGTCATATGTTTCATATCTCCATTTCCCCTTGCAAACTGAATTTGTGTATTTAGAAACATACACCAGACCACACTGTCTGTCCCTCTGTCTAGTGCCAGTTTGAATCCTTAATTCAAACCAGGAATTCCTTTAGGTCTGTAGAAAAAGATGCGGAAACACAGAAAGGGAGATCTCTCATCACATCAGGGGCTTTTCTGGAAAGCAGCCACTGAGATATTGTCACGTGACGATGGACAACTGGCGAGTAAATTGCATATCGTTTATCGGGGTCCAACTAAATATTTACACCGTTTGCATATTTCAACATAAACAAAGGAGTTTGGTATCTTTTTTATTTCCCTTCTCTCTCTCTTACTTCAAATCCAATATACTGTAAGTACAGGAAGAACAAGTTGGCTCAAACAAGAAGGATGTACGTAGACAGATGTTAGACAGAGGATGGAGGGAATTGAGGACAAAGAAAAGGACATTTTCAAAAAGACTGACTTTTACTTGCAGGGTGCATTTGTTTTGTATCTGTACTTGTGTGTGTTAGTTGGTCAGGCATCCCCCTGCAAATCCATCCTGTGGCTTTTCTGCATTTTTGGACCACACACAAATACACAAGGAACTTGGGCACAGGCCCAAACATAGAAGTGAAAAGTCTCTAGTGACTTGGAGGCTAAGTGTATGTATATATGGGTCGGTGCTTGGGACAAGCAAGGGCTTTCTTCAGGGCTGTAAGGGTTTATACTGAGGTCAAGCCCTACACACGATGATGATGATGATGATGATGCTTGAGAAGGCCACAGCTACGCAGAGTGACTCGCTGATGAGATTTCTCCAGCGATAAATAAACAAGGCCTGACCATGGATTTCCTGCTCATGGGTATGAGTGTGCTCTTGTTTGTGTGCAGGAAGGTACTTTGGATATACTGTATAAGTTTGATCTGATGCACCAAACAGAGACAAATTATACATATACTAGAAGCATTACATAATGACAGTATTAACGGTTAAACGGATCAATTAAAAAACACCTCTGTTTTCTGCACACTCAAAGTATCCACTTAGTACTTTCACCTATCTTCAATCGCTCAATGTTCTTTTTGTGCTGGTGTTGCCTCTGTGTTTACAGGGAAGACGTTAAGCTTAGGTCATCGGTAGGACAGAGGTGAATGGCGTGGCATGTGCTGAGGAAAGAGTGAACAGATTCTAATGTTCATAAGACACTCTTTGTTACATTGGCAGTCTGTGTATTTAGTTGCTTTTATTGCACCAATATACTTGAACACACACTTTTTTTTTAATGTATTATTAACCACAACAAACATGTAGCTACAAATGACTGATACATACTGAACGCTGCATCTACTAAACATGACGCTGTCCTTCTTTTTACTGACATACAACCATCATAGGGATAGAGCGTGTGTTTCTGCATTATGGCATTCTACAATGCCATCAATGAGTGAGGTTAAAAATGTTTTTTAAGGTTTAACCAAAAATGCAATTACCACCGACTGAAGCACGTACAAGGTATAAATACCAACAATAATAACGACGGTTTAATAGTTCTAATAGCTGCTATTAGCATGTGTATTATTACGAGTGTGATGTGGAGATAAAACACAAAAAGCGTTTGTGTATAACAAATGGACTGTAACTAGTGCACTGTTTATCCTTGTGATTTCTTTTGGTGGCCAATCAGATTATTTACACGGTGGAAACATATAAAAGCCAGAGCAGTTAAGGCAACTGCTACTGCCAAAAGATACTGTCTGGAGATACTGGCTACAAGTGGTTTCTTTCACTATGGTGGCCAGTGTGGAACACAGTTTGCATAGGTTTTATGCAAAGGACAAAAATACAAACTTGATTGCCAAATGAATATAATGGCCCCTAAATCATGATGACTGGTTGTTTTCAAAAACTGGTTATTCCACTAGTCATTATGTGCATTTAAATACATTCCATAAATAAATGGCATAAAAACTTCTACAGTCTTTTAGACTATAACATCGGAACAATACAAATGCAACTGTCATTAGATTATTCAGACTGGTTTTATTACAACAGAAACAGAAAATAATTTTGTAAATTGCCAAACAAAAGAAACTGTGACTACCAAACAACACACTCTCCTGAGTGAACTGAAAAGTACTGAAAAATATGTTACTTTGAAGAGCAGTAACAATTCAAAACACCAACAGTGAGAATTATAGATCGCACCCAGTGTGCAAATGAATCATCCACCATTCTGTGCTCATTGATTCGCTCAGTCTAACATTTATTGCTCCACAGCAACCTCTTTGGGGCTCTCATGCTACATGTCAATTTTTTTCTTTTTTCCAGTCCTTCCTTTGTCTTTCTGCACACACACTCTATATATCCATGCTCTCAAGAGATAGCAACATTTATCACCACCAGAGCTGTCTCCAAGTCCACAGGATCAACCCATCACCTCCACAATAAATGTCAAGCTGGCATGATTTATGTAGCTAATGAGATTGATTAGATGGCTACAATGTCCCAGAACACTGTAATCGCATGATTCACTTCTGTCCTGTTTACTTAATTTGCTCAAAAGACGTGTGTGTGTGTGTCTGGGATGCAACCAGCACTGGGTGGTAAAAACAGGTTGTGAGACATCTTTTCAACCACAGTTTGACAATTCAAAGTTACATCTTTGGAGTCTTTGTCATCAGTCTTTATGGTTTGGCCTTGAGGACTCTTCGAAGAAGATATAATTGAGTGGAGATAATGTAGCAGTCCCACTCCCTTGTACAAAGGCCATTGTCTGATGTTTTTGCCATCAAAACCCAAGATGAGTCGAAGTGTTACTGACTTTGATAATTTCAGGGATGGTCTCATACTTCATAAGACTGAGTGGTAATGATGTTGCAAAAGTGATGATATGATGCTGCTGGCTATTCTGGGGCACTGAATGTGTATAACAGTGGACTTTGTGGTGCCAGACACTGCCAACTAGGCCTAGAACTTAAATGTCAGATACCTCACGTCACTCCAAAGTTCGATGTCAAGACATAACTGAAAAACTATTACATCTACGCCAAAAAATGCAGCACTCCATCACATGTCCGGGTATGTCAGACTGCCAAATACTCTTTACGTTTTCAAAGATTAAAACCACCTCTAATATGCTGGTGAATGTGAATATGCATTCAGTTGACCTTCGGGCTCATCACAAATGAGTTTATTAGCTAGGCCATATAAGGTGAAGGCTCTTTACAACCCTATTAGTGTGAAGCAAAGACTATCTCTGTCACTAAGATTGATGTTCCCTGGCTTATCGAGCGCTTCCGTTATCAGCTAAAACCTTCAGCAAGGGATACTAAGTCCCATTTGCACACCTCAGACTTAAGATTCATCAAACCTATCAGGTCTTTATCATCGGCATCATCAACTTTTAAAAGCTTTTATCATTATTATCTTCATTGGTGTCACCGATACCAGTTTTATTTCTTAATGTAGAGCTGTCATCATCCTGACTGTTAGAATAACAAAGGTATGATATTCACAGATAGGATGCTCTGCTGTGGTCTCTGAACCCTGGTTTATAGCTGTCTGTCTGTCTGGCCAGTTCATGGGATGATGACAGATGACTTTATTGGGGGAGTTGCATGGTCACAACTTGGAGCCGGGACTTTCCATTAGTCATCTAACTAGAGCAATCAGCATGGAAAATGTTTGTGAACACCCTCTTGACCCTTTTTTTTGTTGTTTTTATATCTGCAAATCCAGAACGTAAGCTATTCTTTGCCCACGTCTTGGTCTGTTTCAATAACAAAAGAGAAAAAAATGACCAAACAAACAAGGGGCGGGCAAGAAACTGATTTTGGAGAAGCTCTCTCATTAAATTTTTCTCTCATTTTGGCCCCTGCGGTTGTAATAGATGACTTAGGGAGAGAGTTATTGGACAAAGGAGGAGGGAGGGTGAGGGGCGAGTTTGGTGAGAGGAAACTTATCTGTCCTTGGGCTGTGGGACAGAACACAGTGCCGGCTTTATTCAGCTTCTCGGCCCTGTCGTTAAGGAACGATGACACACTCCTCCAGGCCCACATTAATCTTTAACAGTGTGATTTCTAAAATAACACCAGTGTTTTCCCTACGGCACGTGGGGAGAGAAGGCCCCGTTCAGTCCTGCTGAGCTCTGTCAGTACAGTTTTTTTTTTCTTCTTTTTCCCCCACACTGGTAACATCGGAGAGCAGAGGACAAGAGAAGGGGTTACAAAACTAAAAAGAGGGACGAGAGTTTGAACAGAGAGAGAAGAGGAGCCACATTGCAGAGAGTATGGGGAGCATAAAGTGGAGCTGCAGCAGATTTGGTGCAAAGTCACCAGATATTAAAAGCCCTTGACCTCACTTACTCACCCTGACAGTGGCAGCTCCAGTGGCTCCCTCGCGCCACACATTACTGTTGTTAACAGTGTTATCACAGGGCTGCCCTGGGCAAGATAAAGACTGTGGCCGCTGATTGGCCTTAAGTGAATGAGGGACTGACTGCAGACACATAGACAGAGAGGGGGGAGTGTCAGTCAGCCTGCCTCTGGTTAATGACAGTGGAGAGATAGAAGCTGAAACAACAACATTTTCTGGGGAACTATGTGTGTTTAACAGCAGGCTGGGAAAGGGAGCATGGGAGAAATAGGACAGTGCCACTAATGTTGTTTGGGTTTTGGGAGCCAGACAGGAATCTCTCTTTCTCTCTCCCTATCAGGGTTGAGGAAGGTAGCTTGGCCGCTTGCTAGTGACCATTACACAGCATGATAGCGCCACGGCTTTGAGGTTTCCCATCAGGACAAGCAGGGGGCCACATAAGGCACAAAGAAAAAGATGGAAGACCCAGTGAGCCGATTCTGACAGATAACCGAAGCCAAAACCTCGAGCTTATGGAGCCAATGGATTCTTGCAAACATCTTCTCTCACAAAACAGCATTTCTCTCCCTTTATCTCGCTCCTTCTCACCTGCTGTTTAGATACAGTATATCTTGTTTCACAGCATTTTCAATTCAGTAGTTGTAAGAGTGATAGAAGTGCTCTGTTTATAAGACTTTTTAAGACTTTTTTCAGGCTGTTAAGCTGTCGGATAGGCTTATCCTTTCTGTAGCTTTCAATAACTTCCATGTGTATTTCATTTCTCATCTCCTCCCTCCTTCCTCTGTCTCCTTTCCGCTGAGTGCTTCACACAGTATACAGAAGGTCGGGCCAAGGCTAACATGTATCTATAATGTGTTCGTCTCAGGCAGCCCCCTGAGGAGTGGAGTGCTGCTTTGGCTCCTTGGCACAGCGGACAATGTGGGTGTTGTGTGGAGGAGCTGGCTGGCTGTACACTCACAGACGAGTCAATCTGGGG